>NC_080678.1:114700598-115010172 GCF_030445035.2 Dasypus novemcinctus
CACCAGCCTCTCCGGGTAACTATGGGTTCATTTGTTTGGCACGGACCAAATAGTCAGAAGTCTACCAGGTCATCTGTCATCATTTTGGGCCTTCATGGCATAGATTGCTGCTCACACCTGCAGCTTCCTCTCCTCCCCAGGCAGGGAAGAAAGGGGCATGAGCTTCATTAGTCTCTCTGGGCAACTGCAGTCTAGGCCTGTATGACTTGGATTATTATACAAGGCTGCAGCTGTGTCCCTACCCCTGGCAAAGGAGAAAACTGGGAGAAGCATCATCAGTCCCTGGGGCAATGAGGGTAGCTTGAACCTCCACAGCTTACAGCACCAATGACATCCTTGGCTTGTACTAAATAACGAGCAAGGGAGAAAAGGCAAGAGCCCTAAAGAGAGAAACTGCACCCAGAATAAATACATTTAGTAGCCACATGCCAAGCAGCAACAAAAAATTACAATCCACACCAAGAAACAGGAAGATATGGCCCAGTTAAAGGAACAAGACAAGCCTCCACATTACATAAAGGAGTTAAGACATCTAATCATAGATGTTCAAACAAACCTCAATAAATTCAATGAGATGGCTAAGAGGATTAAGGAAATTAAAAAGACATTGGATGAGCACAAAGAAGAATTTGAAAGCATACATAGAACAATAGCAGATCTTATGGGAATGAAAGGTGCAATAAATGAAATTAAAAATACACTGGAATTATATAATAGCAGATTTGAAGATGCAGAAGGAAGGATTGGTGAGCTTGAAGAAATGAACTCTGAAAGCAAATACACAAAAGAACAGATGAAGAAAAGAATGGAAAAAATTGAACATGGTCTTGGGGAACTAAATATCAGCAAGAGAAGTGCAAACATTCATGTCATGGGTGTCCCAGAAGGAGAAGAGAAGGAAAGGGGGCATAAGGAATATTTGAAGAAATACTGGTAGGAAATTTCCCAACCCTATTGAAGAATATAGATATCCATGTCCAAGGAGCACAATGTACTCCCAACTGAATAAATCCAAATAGACCAACTGTGAGGCACATACTAATCAGAATGTCAAATGCCAAAGTTGAAGGAAGAATTCTGAGAATAGCAAGAGAAAAGCAATGCATAACATGTAAAGGACACCCAATAAGACTAAGTGCCAATTTTGTATTAGAAACCACAGAGGCTGTAAGACAGTGGTATGATATATTTAAGATAATGCAAGAGGAAAAGTTTCCAGCCAAGAATCTTATATCCAGCAAGATTGTCTTTCAGAAATGAGGGAAAGTTTAGAACATTCACAGATAAACAGAGACTGAGAGAGTTTGTAACCAAGAAATCAGCTTTGCAGGAAATACTAAAGGGAGTGCAGGAGCCTGAAAAGACAGGAGAGAGAGGCTTAAGAGAGATTCTACAAATGAAGAACATATCAGTAAAAGTAAGTAAAAGTGTAAAAAGAATAGTGAAAATAAAATACAAAAGATAAAACCCAAATATTTAGAAATAAACTTAACCAACAATGTAAAGCATTTTTATTCAGAAACCTGCAACTCATTGTTAAAAGAAAAAAAAAAAAAAAGACCTAAATAATTGGAAGAACATTCCATGCTCACAGATTGGAAAACTAAATATCATTAAAGATATCAATTCTACTCAAACTGATAAACAGATTCAATGCAAACCTGATAAAAATTCTACCAGCATTTAAAAAATAAATGGAAAACACACTTATCCAATTTATTTGGAAGGGTAAGGGGTCTTTAATAACCAGAAACATCTTAAAAGGAAAAGTGAAGTTGGTGGACTCTCACTTCCAGTCTTTAATTCATATTACCTAGCTACAGTGGTAAAATAGCATGGTCCTGACATAAAGACAGGCACATAGACCGATGGATCCAGACTGATGGTTCAAAAATAAGACCCTCACATCTATGGTCAAGTGATTTTTGACAAGCCTGTCAAACACCTCCAACTTGAGCAGAACAGTCCATTCAACAAATGGTGCTGAGAGAACTAGATATTCATAGTCAAAAGAAGGAAAGAGGACCCCCCTATATCTCACACTTTCTACAAAAATTAACTCAAAATGGATCAAATATCTAAATGTAAAAGCAGGAGCCATAAAGTTTCTAGAAGAAAATGTAGGAAAATATTTTTAAGACCTGGTGGTAGGTGGTGGAGTCTTAAAGGAGATAAGAGGAGGACTGAGGTATACCACTGATGTTTAATGTATGTAAAAGTTTTAATTAACCTTACTGTAAAAGTGTGGAACTGTATAGAGTTGAAGGTACCACATTACAGTTAGTAACAGCGGGTTTATAAATGGGAATGTGGCTGAAAATGGTAGTCTAGGAATGTAAATGCCAATTGACAGAAAGCTAGAGAATTACCTAGGGACTAAATCACACAGTAAAACCAGAGGTGGGTGGGAATTGTGGTTGATGGTACAGATGCAAGAGTTCTTTGTGAGCTAGAGCAGAAGTACATCACTACTGCAGGTTGGTGGGAATGTGATGAAGCATGGGAAAACAATTGGAGTGACCTATGTGCTGTAGTTAACAGCAGTGATGTAATATTCATGCATCTATATTAAAGATGTACTGTGTTGATACTGTTTGAGTATGGAAAAAGTGTGCCAAATATATGCTATGGACCTAGTAATGATCAATGATATTATCTCATAATCTGTAACAAATGTTCCACCATGGTGTGATGTGTTGACAGAGGGATGTTGTATAAGCATTCTGTACATGTACATGATTGTTTTGTAAGTTTGTAACTTCTATCATAAAAATACATTAAAAACATAATAGCAGGGTGGTTTGGGGGGAAAATATACCAAATAAAAGATAAGGACTATGGTTAGGAGTAAGATTTTGAAGATATTCTTTCATAATTTGTAACAGATGTCTCACAACAATGCAAAATGTTGGTGGTGAGTTGATGTATGAGACCCCTGTATGATGTTATGCATGTTTGCTTTGCAAGTTCACAACTTTTCTATACACATATTATTTATGTGTGTTCATGTATAAATGATATAAACATAAAAAATAATAATAATAGGGTGGGTTAGGGAAAAATAAACCAAATATAAGATTCTTTGGTTATTAGTAGTATTTTAAGGATGCTCTTTAATCATGAGTAAAAAATGCTCCACAACAATGTAAGGTATTGGTGATAGGATGAGGTATGAGAGCCCTGTATGAGGTTTATGTTTCTTACACTAATTCTTTATCTATGTTTATGCATGAGTGATATAATTCAATAACGGTAAAAAATACAAAAAAAAAAAAAAGCTGTTAAATGGGATAAAAAGTAGAGGTGGGAAGAATTGGGTGGTGCTTGATAGGAAAGGCCCAGAGTACTTTGAAGAAATTGTTGGTAGAAACACAGATGCTAAAGGAACATCCGATGAGGCCTTACTCAGAGATGATGAGTGTGTCGTTGCAAACTGGAAGAAAGCGATTCTTGTTTTAAAGTGGCAGAGAATTTGGCAAAGTTGAGTCCTGATATCATATGGAAGATGACAGAATTTGGAAATGGCAAGCTTGGAAATGTAGCTGAGGAGATTTGAGACTAAATGTAGAAAATGCAGCCTGGCTTCTCCTTGAAGCTCATAGTAAAATGTGAGAGGAAAGGGATAAGTGAGGACTGAACTGATGGGCACAAAGAGAGCAGATATTGATGACTTGGTAAATTCTGAGCTTCTGGAAAGCGAGTCTCCAGAGAATAGTGCCCCATGTGAAAACATCTCTGAACAGAGAGCTGGTCATCAGTGTGCATCAGGACTGGGAATGCAAACATCCAGGGAGGATCTCCAGAAGATCTTTTGTCTTATGGCCTGGACCCCAGTGTTCTACCTGTGAAACCAACAAGTTTTTTGCAAAATCTGTACGAATGGAGCCATTACCGGTTTGGTCTATAAGGAACAGAAATGGGGTAGATTGATGGAAAAATGACTTCAAAGGCACAACCATGGCAGCTGAGGTCTGGACTGTAGACAGTATTCAGCCAAGAGAGCAGACCAGCCAGGCCATGTAGAAGGTGTGAGTACACCCAGGAGCCTGGAGGTCATCCCTGCCATGTGGAGGTGTGAGAATGCCCGGGAGCTTGGAGGTCAGCCCTGCCATGTGGAGGTGAGAGTACACACAGGAGCTTGGAGCTCAGCCCTGCCATGTGGAAGGTGTGAGTACACCGAGAGCTTGGAGATCAGCCCTGCCATGTGGAAGGTGTGAGTACACCCAGGAGCCTGAAGGTCAGCCATGCCATGTGGAGGTGTGAGAATGCCCGGGAGCTTGGAGGTCAGCCCTGCCATGTGTAAGGTGTGAGAACACCTGGGAGCTTGGAGGTCAGCCCTGCCATGTGGAAGGTGTGAGTACACCTGGGAGCTTGAAGGTCAGCCCTACTATATGGAAGGTGTGAGCATGCCCAGGAGCCTGGAGGTCAGCCCTGCCATGTGGAAGGTGTGAGTAAACCTGGGAGCTTGGAGGTCAGCCCTGCCATGTGGAAGGTGTGAGTACAACGCGAGCTTGGAGTTCAGCCCTGCCATGTGGAAGGTGCGAGTACACCTGGGAGCCTGGAGGTCAGCCCTGCCATGTGGAAGGTGTGAGTATGCCCAGGAGCTTGGAGGTCAGCCCTGCTATGTGGAAGGTGTGAGTGTACCTGGGAACTTGTAGGTCAGCCCTGCTATATGGAAGGAGTGAGTGCGCCTGGGAGCCTGGAGGTCAGCCCTGCCATGTGGAAGGTGTGAGTATGCCCAGGAGCTTGGAGGTCAGCCCTGCTATGTGAAGGTGTGAGTATGCCCAGGAGCTTGGAGGCAGCAACCTTTTGCCTTGTTGTTGGAAGAGTGCCACCACCCCAGATTTCTCAGATGCCTTGGGGATGATGGAGAGGTTGTTTGCCACCCAGATGCTTGACAAGGTGGGGCTGAGAGCTGGCTGTCACCTCAACATTTGATGATGCTGGAGCCTTCACCCCAGTGTTTGGGGTGGGCAGGGATCCTGTCAAACACCTGGAAAGGGTGGGGCTTCTGATGTACTAGGGCCTGAGGTCACACCGTTGTTCCATAACGACTCTCAGACCTGGAAATCTCATGGGTCTGCCCTGAAGGGTTTCGGAATTGTTTGGGACCCGTGACCCCTGTTTTCCTTCCAATTTCTCCCTATGGCAGTGGTAATGTTGGCCCTATGACTATCCCTTCTGTGTCTCTTGAAAGCAGGTAACTTGTTCTCTGAGTCCCCAGGTCCACAGCCAGAGGAATTGTGCCCCAGGACAGATGACAGCTGTAACTGATTTTGATAAGAAGTTTACTTAATATTGTTACTGAAATGAATTAAGGCTTCTGGGATGTTGTGATGGAATGAATGTATTTCAATATGGCAAGAACATGTCTTTTTGGAGTTCACGGGGTGGAGTGTGATGGTCTGAACCTGTGTAGACCCCAGAAAAGTATGTTCTTAAAGCTGATCCATTCCTGTGGGTGTGGACCTATAGCAAGTAGGGCCTTTTGATGAGGTTCCTTCAGTTAAGGCCTGGCTCAGGGTGGGTCTTAATCCTCTTATTGGAGTCCCTTATAAGACAATGAAATCCACACAAAGAGAGAAAGCCATGGAAGGAAGAAGCTGGAAGCAACACAGCCTGGAAGAGGAGACCAGCAGATGCCACCAAGGACCTTGCAGTGTGACAGAGGAGGCTAGGGTCACTGGCAGCCGTTCTTCAGGAGGAAGGTACCATCTTGATGGTGCCTTGATTTGGACCTTTCCAAGGCTCAGAACCGTGAACTTGTATGCTAATAAATCCCCACTGTAAAAGCCAACCCATTTCTGGGATATTGCTTTCGGCAGCCTAGTGGACCAGAACAATTGTGTGTGTGGGCAGGCATGCTTTTGTGCACAGATACGAGTATAAGAGGAGCATGAACCTGTATGTGTGTATGCGTGCATGTTTGTGTGTATGTGTTTCAGACTTCATATGTTGGTGCATGTGGATATCATCATGTGTGTACATGCATGTGTATGTGTGTATTTGGGTTGTGTATGTGCATGCACGCATATCCATGTGTGTTTGCGTGTTCATGGGCATGTGTGAGAATCATGTTTGTGTATGTATCTGTCTATGTACATGCAGTGTGTGTGTATTTGCAATGTATGCATATGTACGTGTGAGCATGAATATGTGTGTTTGGATGTGTGGTGTGTGCACATATGCATGTGTATGTGCCTTTGTTTATATTTGGGTGTCTATATGTGTGTGCATGTGTTTGTGTGTGTGTGAATGTGTGGTGTGTGAGTGTGTTTGAAGTGTGCAGGAAGTTGCTCATTTGTGAGTGGCTCTGTGAGGGTGCTTGTGGGTATGTGTGTGCAAGTACATTTTTCCCCTCTCAAAAAAAAATGTTTACGAACAAGAAGAAAGGAAAAGCATATTTAGAGCCCCCTCGACACAGCACCAGCCGGTGGAGCACAGGAACACATGAGACGGACGTCACACAGAAAAAATTAGCCATCATCCCTGCTGCGCAAAACTGAGCCGCCATTTGAAACCTGCAAGTCACAGCATCAGAGGACGGGGAGCCCGACAAGTGCGGCTCAGGTGTGGAGGAAAGACATGGCCAAGCCTGACGTCCAGCATGCCCCAGCTCAGTGCAGGAGGAGAAGGGCCTCCCAGTGTGGCAGGGGCGCCTGCTCATCGGCCGGCAGCTGCCTCCTCCCTGATGTGGAATCCTGAGCCCTGCGCCCACCTGGGAACTGGGCAGGAGCCCTCTCCCCGGCCACGGCCATGGGCCCCTGCTGAGCGCGGCCAGCGGGGACCTGCTAGACTGACTTTTGGTGCCGGGTCTGCGAGTGTGGGAGGCCCTCCGCACCTGGGCCGAACTCTGCTCTCACCTGTAAAGCAAGGGGTGACTCTGCCCACTGCCAGCATCCCATGGCTTTAGGGAGCCCCTTGGGATTTCAGGGGTGGAGCTCACCCTAAGGAGAGGCCTGGCAGGGCACAGTCAGGGTTTCTAAGAATCAGTGGTGAGAAGAGGCTGCTTGGAGGCGGTGTCCCCCAGAGGTGGTGTCCCCACAGCTGCTTCCTTGCATGAGTCACCTTGGGTGTTCATTCTGGGGCAGCCTGCCCTGAAAGGAAGAGCCAAGCGAACACAGCCCTGAGTGTGTCCTCACAAGCCTGTTCCACGTTGTCCTTGCAGAAAGCCCTGATATCAAGGTGCACGGAAGAGGCTTTGCGAATGCCCTGAATAAGAAGGACATTATTTGCAGATTCAAGTTCAGCAGAACCAAGTTCAAAGGTAAGTACCTGCCCAGATGCCTCTGAGTCCCGAGTGACCCCACAGCACGTGTTGGTTCTGAGATGCCTAGCCTTGCCTGTCCTTGCTGGCCTCTTTTGGTAGACACAGTAGGGTCAGAGGTAGCATGCCACACAGGGTCAGATGGGCGAGGGGCCTGGCCCCCTCCCACCCTGACCGGAAACAGACCCCAGGCACCTGGAGCAGGGCTGAGCTCTGCCTCACAGGGAGTCCTCCCCAGGGCCAAGATGGAGGCCACAGGTGGCTCTGGGGGCATGGGCAGCCAGCCTGGGCCCTGCGCCCTGCCTGGGCCACTGGCCCCTGCAGGGAAGGTGGCTCATCCTGAGCTGAGATGAGGAGCCCTGGCCAGGCCTGCGCTCCAGAGTCTGAGGCCCAGGCCCCAGGGCCTTGGCTCCTGAGCCTGTTTTCTTTCCTATAACACGGGCCATGGTCGTGGCAAGATCTCGTAGTAGAGGGGGAGGTGCCCTTGAGGGCATAATAATTGTGTGAAAATGTAAGAAGCAGCCTATTACTTGGCAGGACGTGGCCGAGGGTGAGCAGCCTTAGGAAGCAGAGGGCCTGGCAGGTGGCCCCCGGGGAGCTGGGGCTGGGTGGGCCTTCCCCAGAGCCTGGGCTGCTGGGCGGCCCTCAGCACCCTCTGCCTGCCAGCTCCTCGCTGCCTCCGGTTGTTATGGTTGCATTTTCCTGGGCCAGTGCCTTGCCCGGCCGCCTGGTAGACCCAGCACTGCTCCCTTCTCCAGCATTGGTGGGCATCTGCTCCTCTAGGTGGGCAGAGCACGGGGAGGACCTTGGCGCTGGCTCTCCACTCAGGAGAGTGCTGTTCCCCTTTACCTGCCCTTCCCCAGCGTGGGTGGACCCGAGCTCCCCAGTGCTGATAGCCAAAACCATGGAGGGTGCCTTCTAGTTCACCTAGAAGAGAGTTCCTGGTGCAGGCGGAGCCCACCTGACGGCCCTGGAAATGCTTCTGGGTCCTTCCCAAGAGGAATGGGGGTTCCTGTGCCCCCTTGGGGGTCCCTGGTGTCCCCTCTGAGTCAGTGCTGGGCACCGGGCCCCCAGTCATACCACATGGGCAGAGCCATGGCATGTGGCACATCGTGAGCAGCTCTGATGTGCTGAGAAGAATTTGTCTTGTTCCTTCCAATCACATGTTCCTCTTATTAAAACACCTGGGAAAACTTTTGGAAAACTGAGAAATGAGAAGAAAAATTTAATAGCCAGTATGGCCCCCTGTTCCACGAGTTCTGTCTTTCGCATGTTGTTTTCACGACATGGGGAAGGCCTGTGAATTCGGGTGATGAGCTCGTTCTGGGCGGCCCCTCCCTCCTGATCTCCCTGCCTTGCCCCTCACACAGCTGTCTTGGCCATGAGCCATCTTGGCTGTGACTTGGCAGCACCTGCAGTGCCCTGCACTTCCTGCCCCTGACCTTGGACATGCTGTGGTCATCCACTCCCTGGGGCTCTGTTTTCCAGGGAATCCCAACCTTCCCACATTGCCTCAGCACCTACTTTGAAGATGAGTTTCCATATATGTCCAGATCACCAGTTTCTTGGCTCCTCTGACAATTGAGATGGGCCAACACACCCGTCCCCATGGAAATGAACCTTTTGTTGAGAAGAGCCCTGATCCGTGGTGGAAAAGAGAAAAACAATCACAATTGTTAGAGATTCTTAATTATAAGATTGATGTGGCCACAGGGAAGTAGAGGAAAGAATAGAGAATAAAATATTACCCTGATCCAAAACCCAAGTAACTATTGTTTCCAATCTCAAATGCAGCATAGTGAAATTTACTTTCTTAAAATTTATGGAAGAAAAACAGACTGAACTGGAATCAAAGAAACTGTAATCCCCTACAAATATTTCTTCATGAGACCTATGAGTTCCTAAAATTAATGAAGTGGTTAGGGCCATAACTGAGGGTTCTTTCATTTTTGATCCATGTGTTTTAAAAATTAAGTTACTCAGGAAATAACACCTGGATGCTAGTCCCATCAAAATTAGCGAGCATTTCTAAACTGATAACAAACTTAGTTTTTTTTAAACAATTCTATTTTATTGAATCATATTAATAAAGCATAAATCCTTCCAAAGGATATAATCATTGGTATTCATTATAATCACATAGTTGTGCCATTCATCACTTCAATCATTTTTGGAGCATTTTCATCATTCCAATAACAGCAATAACAATAATAATAAACAAACAACAAACAAACCAAACTCAACACCTCTCAATCTATGCTTCACCTGCCATACACAGAGCTGTTCTGCTCTTTGTCTAGTATATTTGCATTTACAGTGTGCATGCAGTATCACACATATTCATATTTTACATGAGGTTTCACTGTTATACAATCCCATGTTACATTTTTTAGCTTTCTTTCTAGTAATAAACATTACCTTAAACATACCCTTTCAACCACTGTCATAGCCATATAATAGCTCTGCTAGTTACAAATACCGTGATGTGTTCTCACCTGTTCCACATTTTCTGTCTTTAGCGTGTACTATTTTCACAATAGTACGTGCTAAAGACATTTATTTCCAAAGATTTACAAACAACCTTTTTACCAATTCTGTACAAATTAACCCTCAGCTCTCTATTCTCTAACCTCATTCTATTTTCTGGTGACCTATATTTAAATTATTAACTCCATGAGTTTACATAATACATTTTGTTCATAATAGTGCAGCCATACAGTATTTGTCCTTTTGTGTCTGGTTTACTTCACTCATCATAAGGTCCTCCAGGTTCTTCCATGTTGTCACATGCTTCATGACTTCATTTCTTCTTAAAGCTGCTTAATATTTCATCATGTGTACACACCACAATTTGTTAATCCATTCATCAGTTGATGGACACGGGGGTTGTTTCCAGCTTTTGGCCATCATGAACAATGCTATGAACATCCGTCTGTTCTTGTCACTACTCTCAGTTCTTCTGGGTATACACCCAGTAGTGGTATTGCCAGGTCACATGGCAAATCTATATTTGACTTCTTTAGAAACTGCCAAACAGTCCTCCACAGTGGCTATACCATTCTACATCTCCACCAACAGTGAATAAGCATTCCTATCTCTCCACATCCTCTCCAACTCTTCCAATTTTCAGACTTTTTAATAACGGCCAGTGTAACAGGTATGAAATGATATTTCATTGTAGTTTTGATTTACATTACCTTAATCACTAGTGATGTATAACATTTTTTCATGTTTCTTTGCCATTTTTATTTCTTCTTTGGACAATTGTCTTTTCAAGTCTTTTGTCCATTTTTTCATTGGGTAGTTTGCCTTTCTATTGCTGAGTTATATGATCTCTTTATATAGCATGTATATTAAATCTTTATCAGATATGTGATTGCCAACTATTTTCTACCATTGAGTCAGCTGCCTTTTTACCCTTTGGACAAAATCCTTTGAGGTACAAAAGTGTTTAATTTTGAGGAGGTCCCATTTATCTTTATTTTCTTTTGTTGGTCATGCTTTTGGTGTAAAGTTTATGAAAATACAGCCTATCACAATATCTTGTAGATGCGTTCCTACATTTTCTTTTTTCTGTCTTTCTTTCTTTATTTATTAATTTTAACAATGGGACATCATTAACTTTACTGACAAAGATTTTCTTACAGCTTCATTGAGACATAATTCACATTCCATAAAGTTAAATGTTAAAAAAGGTACAATTCAGCGATTTTTAGTACATTCACAGAGTTGTGCATCCATCACCACTATCAAATTCCAGAACATTTTATTTTGGGAGTTTTATGGTTCTCACTTTTATATTTATGTCCTTGATCCATTTTGATTTAATTTTTTAAAATAAGGTGTGAGATAGAGATCCTCTTTCTTTCTTTTGGATATGGATATCCAGTTCTTCCAGCACCATTTATTAAAGAGACTGTTCTGGCTCAGCTGGGAGGACTTGAGTGCTTGTCAAAAGCCCCTTGCCTGTAGACATGAGGATCTATTTCTGAGTTTTTGATTCATTGGTCAATCTGTCTGTCTTTATGCCAGTACCATGTTTTTAGTGATGTAGCTAAGTGTATACTTCAAGTCAGGAAGTGAGAGTCCTCCAATTTTGCTCTTCTTTTTAAAGACAGTTTTGGTTACTGAGGGCCCCTTACTCCTCCAAATAAATTTGATAATTGGCTTTTCCATTTCTGAGAAGATAAAAAGGGTGCCAGGATTTTTAATGTAGTGTTGAATCTGTAAATCAGTTTGGGTAGAATTGACATCCTAACGATATTTAGTCTTCCAATCCAGGAACACAGAATGTCCTTACATTTATTGAAGTCTTCTTTGGTTTCTTTTAGCAATATTCTAGTCTTTTGAATATAGGTCCTTTATGTCCTTGGTTAAGTTTATTCGCAAATATTTGATTCTTTCAGTTGCAAATATGGAATTTGTTTTCTCATTTCCTCCTCAGATTCCACATCAGTAGTGTATAGAAACGCTATTGACTTTTGGGTATTAATCTTGTGTCCTGCCACTTTGCTGAACTTGTGTTTTAGTTCTAAGAGCTGTGCTGTGGAATTTCCAGGAATTTCTGGAAATAGGATCATATCATCAGCAAATAGTGAAAGTTTTACTTCTTCCTTTCCTATTTGGGTGCCTTTTATTTCTTTATCTAGCCTAATTGTTCTAGATAGAACTTCTAGCACAATGTTGAATAACAGTGATGGCAGTGCGCATCCTTGTCTTGTCAGTGATCTCGGCAGGAAAGCTTTCAATCTTTCATCGTTGAATACAATGCTAACTAGTTTTTTCACTTATGTGTTTTACCATTTTGAGAAAGCTTTCTTCTATTCCTATCGTTTGGAGTATTTTCTATCAAGAAAATGTGCTATATTTTTTCAAATGCCTTTTCTGCATCATTCAAAGGGATCGTGTAATTTTTCTTCTTCAATTTATCAATGTGGTTTATTACACTAATTTTCTTGTGTTGACTCACCCTTGCATACCTGGGATAAAACCCACTTGATCATGGCATATAATCTTATTTTTTAAAATAAAGATTTATTTATTTGTTTGTTTGTTTGTTTGTTTGTTTATTTTTAACTTGCTCCCAGATGGCTCCCTTGTCTGTCTGCTCGTTGTGCTTGCTGTGTCTGCTCATCTTCTCTAGGAGGCACCAGGAACTGAACCCAGGACCTCCCATGTGGGAAGCAAGTGTCCAAAGCCCTGAAACACATCCACTCCCTGCTGGCTGTGGTGTCTGCTCATTGTGGTGGTTGAGACTTCTGCTGATTACGGTGTCTGCTGATTGTGGCAGTCTGCTTGTTGCAGCGGTTGCAGTATCTGCTTGTTACAGCGGTTGCATCTGCTCTTGCGGTGCCTGCTTGTTGCAGCATCAGCTCTCTGTGGTGTCTTCCTTAGGAAGCACTGGAAATCAAACCCAATTTGTTTAGTTCCTCATTGATTTCTTTTAACATTATTTTGTAGTTCTCTGCATGTAATTCCTGTACTTCTTTGGTTAAATTGATTCCTAGGTATTAGAATCTTTTTCTTGCTATTGTAAATGTAATTTCCCCCCTGATTTCCTCTTCGGATTATTTAATATTAGTGTACAGAAACATTATTGATTTTTGCATGTTGATCTTATATCCTGCTACTTTGCTGAACTCATTTATTGTTTCAAGTAACTTTGTCATAGACATTTCAGAATTTTGTAAATATAGTATCATGTCATCACAAATAGTGAGGGTTTTACTTCCTCTTTCCCTTTTGGATGTCTTTTTTTTTTTTTTTTTACTTCTCTTGTCTAATGGCTTTGGCTAGAACTCTGGCACAATGTTGAATAACAATGGTGACAGTGGGCATCCTTGTCTTATTCTTGATCTTGGAGGGAAAGCTTTCAAACTTTCCCAGTTAAGTATCGTGTTGACTGTGAGTTTTTCATATATGCCTTTTGAGGGATTTTCCTTTTACTCTTAACTTTCAAAGTGTTTTTTTAATCCAGAAAGGATACTGGATTTTGTCGAATGCCTTTTCTGCATTAATTGAGATGATCATGTGTTTTTTTTCCTTTCAATTTCTTAATGTGTATTACATTGATTGATTTCTCATGTTGAACCGCCCTTGCATACTAGTAATAAATCCCACTTGGTTATGATCTTTAAGTCTTTTGATATATTAGATTCTATTGGCAAGTATTTTGTTGAGAACTTTTTGCATCTATATTGATTAGAGATTGGTCTGTAATTTTCTTTTCTTGCAGTGTCTTTATCTGGTTTTGTTATTGGGATGATGCTGGCTTCATAAAATATGTTGAGTAATTTTCCCTTCTCTTCAATTTTTTGGAAGAATTTAAACAGGATTGGTGTTCATTCTTCTCAAAATGCTTGGTAGAATTCACCTGTGAAGTTATCTAGTCCTGGACTTTTCTTCGTTAGGAGTTTTTTGATGACTGATTCAATATCTTCAAATGTGATTTAAGTTCTTGTATTTCTTGTAGCTTCAGTGTAGGTTGTTTGTAGATTTCTAGGAATTTGTCCATTTCATCGAGGTTGTCTAGTTTGTTCGCATACTATATTCTCTTATAATCTTTTTTATTTCTGCAGGGTCATAGCTGCATCTCTTTCCTTTCTGGTTTTGTTTATTTGCATCTTCTCTCTTCTTTGTTAGTCTAGCTAGGGGTTTGTCAGTTTTATTGATCTCAAAGAACCAGCTTTTCGTTTTGTTGATTTTCTCTATTTTTTAATTCTCAATTTCATTTATTTCTGCTCTAATCTTTATTATTGCCTTCCTTCTGTTTGCTTTGGGAGTGGTTTGATGTTCTTTTTCTAGTTTCTCCAGTTCAGCCTGTTCTGACTTTTGCTCTTTCTTCTTTTTAATATGGGTGTTTAGGGCTATAAATTTCCCCTCTCCAGACTGTCTTCAATGTATCGCATAACTTTTTATAAGTTGTGTTCTCATTTTCCTTTGTCTCAATATGTTTACTGACTTCACTTGCAATTTCTTCTTTTTTTTAAAGGACTCTTTTCTTTTTAAGATTTATTTTATTTATGTCTCTCCCCTTCTTCACCCCCGTCTGCTCTCTGTGTCCACTGGCTCCCTCAGTGGCACCTGGAAACTGCATCTCTTTTTTGTTATGTCATTTTACTGCATCAACTCTCCTTGTGTGCGGTGCCACTACTGGGTGGGCTGTGCTTTTTTCATGCAGGGTGGCTCTCCTTGTGCATGGGGCACCCCCATGCAGGGCCGCCCTGCGTGGCGTGGCACTCCTTGTGTGCAGCAGCTCTGTGCATGGGCCAGCTCACCGCATGTGTCAGGAGGCCCTGGGTATCGAACCCCGGACACTCCCATATGGTAGCCAGACACTTTATTGGTTGAGCCATGTCTGCTTCCCGCAATTTCTTCTTTGTCTCATTGAATATTTAGGAGTGTGTTGCTTAGCTTCCACACATTTGTGAATTTACCTAGTTCCTGTCTATTATTGATTTGAAGTTTCATTCCATTATGATCTGAGAAGGTGCTTTGTATAATTTCAGTCTCTTTGTATTTTTTGAGAAATGTATTGTGATCTACCATGTGGTCTATCCTGGAGAAAGATCCACGTGCACTTGGGAAGAATTATAACCCACTGAGTTTGGGTGCAACATTCTGCATATGTCTGTTAGGCCTAACACGTATTGTTCAAGTTCTCTGTTTCCTTGTTGATCTTCTAACTGTTCTATCTAATGATATGACTAGTGTGCCAAAGTCTCCAACTGTTATGGTAGAGGTGTCTATTTCTCCCTTTAGTTTTGTCAGAGTTTGCCTCATGTACTTTGGGGCACCCTGGCTAGGTGCATAGACATTTATGACTGTTATTTCTTCCTGGTGGATTGTTCCTTATATTAATATATAATGGTCTTCTCTATCTCTTATAACTTTTTTTTGCAATTCAAGTCAGTTTTGTCCAATATAGCTACCTCTGCTCTTTTTTTGGTTACTGTTTGTGTGAAGCATCTTTTTCCAACCTTTCACTTTCAGCTGGTTTGTATCCCTGGGTCTAAGGTGAAACTCTAGTAAGCAATATATGGATGGTTCTTTTTTAAAAATCCATTCTGTCAGCCTATATCTTTTGACTGGGGAGTTTAATCCATTCACATTCAATAATGCTACTGTACATACATTATTTACTTATAGCATTTTATTCTTTGGTTTTCATGTATCAAAGATTTGTTTTCATCTGTCTTTTTACTCTTTTGGTTATCCTTTCTGCTATTCCTTCTTCTATCCTGTTTTCCAAACCTCTCTCTCCTATCTTTTCCTTTCAGGCTGTAACTCTTCCTTTAATATTTTCTGCAAAGGTAGATCCTTTTTGTTTTTTTAATAAGTTATCTTAGTTTCTATTTGTTTGTGAATGTTTTACACTGGCTTTCATATTTGAGGGACAATTTTGCTGCATAAAGGATTCTCAGCTGGCAGTTTTTCTCTTTCAATATCCTATTTGTATCATATCATACTGTTATCTTCTTGCCTCCATGGTTTCTGATGAGAAGTCTGCACTAAGTCTTACTGGGTGTTCCTTGTATGTGATGATTTGCTTCTCCCTTGCTGCTCTCAGAATTTTCTCTGTATCTTTGACATTTGACATTCTGAGTAGTATGACTCTTGCAGTGGGTCTATTCAGATTTATTCTGATTGAGATACACTGAGCTTCTTGGACATGTAAGTTCATTTCTTTTGTGTGAGTTGGGAAATTTTCAGCTATTATATCCTCAAATATTCTTTCAGCCCCTTTTCCCTTCTTTTCTCCTTCTGGAATTCCCTTGACACGTATGTTGTTGCATTTCATGTTATCATTCAACTCCAAACCCCTGCTCTATTTTTTCCATTCTTTCTTTCTTCTTTTTTCTCTTCAGTTTCAGCATTCTGTCTTCTATATGACTTATTCTTTCTCCAGTCATTTTGAATCTACTGTTGTATGCCTCTAATGTGGTTTTGATCTTACCTATTGTGTCTTTCATTCCCATGAGCTCTGTTACATTTCTGTTCAGGTTTTTAAATTCTTCTTTGTGTTAGCTCAGTATCTTCTATTGTAATATTATTTTTATTTTTAAAGAAGCATTGGATTACATAAATGTCACATAAAAATTATAGGGAATTCCCATATGTCCCATCCTCTCCCCCGTCCACATTTTCCCACCTTAACAACATCTTTCATTAGTGTGGTACATTCGTTACAATTGAAGAACACATACTGAAGCATTGCTACTACCCGTGGATTATATTTACATTATAGTTTTTAACCTCTGTCCTGCACAATCTTATAGGTTATGACAAAATATATAATGGCCTATACCAATCACTGCAGTGTCATGCAGAACAATTACAATGTCCTGAAAATACCCGGTATTGCACCTATTTTCCCTCTCTGTCCCTTCAGAAACTCTGGCGGCCACTAATTAGTGTTTTCTCAATGTTCTTTATGTCTTTGGATGCCTTGTCTTTCAAGTCATTAATTTGATTTTGGAAATTTGTGTTCATCACATTGATTAATTGTCTCAAATCTTCTATCTCTTCTGAAGTTTTGATATATTCTTTTTCTTGGGCCATTTCTAACATTTTCTTACTATGGCTTGTAATTTTTGATATCCAGGCATCTGATTAGGGTGGTGAGTTTACTCAGATGCTAAATTTTTTTCCTCTTTCATAGGGCTTTAGTGGCAAGAGGCTATGTGTTACTGCTATTCTTTGATTTTTGGTTCAATCTGTTCTGAGTCTCTGGGATTGTCCTGGTTAGTTGATCAAATTGGGCTATGAACCCAGTAATGGGGAGCAGACCTGCTTCCTAGGGCTTTGTGGAGGGAGATTGCAAAGGCCAGAAAAAGCCTCTCTTTCTTATTTAATTTTAATTTTCTCACATGCAAATACTTGGTCACCCAGCAGATGGCGATCTTTGGTAACCCTCTTTCAATGTCCACTTGAAGTGTGTTGCTGCAACATTGACTGGATCATTGTGACAAAGTTTCCTGTCTGGAGGCTAATAGCTTTGTAATTGACACTTTCTCAGGGGCAGTTCTCCAAACTTTGCTGGCTGCCCCCTCTCATTTCCCAGGTGGGAAGTAATTTCTCTCCCCTTTGTGACCTCAAAAACCAGTCCTGGTCAGTAGAGAGGGAGATTGAGAGAGTTGGATCTCTTTAATCTCTTGCTAGCTCTTAAGACAAACAATGGTGTGGCCCCATCTGGTTTGGAAGGGCCCATGGGACACAGCAGACCAAATTTGTGGGTCAAAAGCTGGGTCAGCCTTAGGCTGTGTCCTTCTCTCTCACTTTTTCTGGGGAGGTAGATCCCTAGGGCCCCATTTGTAGCCATCAATCCAGAGGTGTGAGAATTCAAAAGCTTTTATATTGTGGGGGAAGGTGCTGGCATTTGCAGCTATGGCTTTTAATGCATAGTTTTGTAGACACAATTATTTTCCCTTGCCCCTTTCTCTTCTGGGAAGTGTCCAGTCATCCCCTGGTGTCCTAAACCCTAGAAGATTATTTTCCCAAGCTGTTTATGTCTGCCGTCTAGATATTTTTTAAGGAAAGAAGAGAGTCCTGTGTGTTTTTAGTCAGCCATCTTTCTGGAAGTTCTAATGTATTTTTAAAAATATTATTTATTATTATTGTTATAATTATTTATTTATCAGTTGTATTGGTGTATATCATTCATACATGAACACACATAAACAGTGTGTAGTAAAAGTTGTGAACTTACAAAACAAACATGTATGACATTATACAGAGTCCCATATATCACCCCACCCCATATATCACCCCACCCCACATCTTGCATTTTTCTGAAATATTTGTTACAAATTATGAGAGTATCATCAAAATATTACTACTAACCATAGTCCGTATCTTATATTTGGTGTATTTCCCCCCAAACCCACCTTATTATTATTATTATTATTATTTGATAAACTGCTTTTGTCTGTTATTTTATTTTATTTTTATCCCCCCCCCCTTATGGCTTTTGCATACTGTCTGCTCTCTGTGTCCGTATGCTGCACATTCTTCTGTGTTTTTGTCTTCCTTTTTTTTTTGTTGTGTCATCTTGCTGAGTCAGCTCTCCACACTGCTTGCGGGCTGGGTGGTGCTCTGCAGCATGCAGGCGAGACTGCCTTCACAAGGAGGCCCCAGGATGCAAACCCAGGGCCTCCCATATGGTAGATGGGAGCACAACTATTGCGCCACAGCCACTTCCCCCTATGATTATTTTTTAATATATATTTATTACAGGAGTTGTGCACCTATAAAACAATCATGCATATGTGTAAAATTGCTGTACAACAGCCCTTCACCCTTCACCAACACACCACACCATAGTGAAACATTTGTTACAGATTATGAGAAAATATCATTAGACCATTACCACCAACTATGGTCCATAGTGTACATTTGGCACACTTTTTCCATATTCCTTCATGATCAACATAGTAATCTTTGGCATAGATGCAAGAATATTACATTATTCCTGCTAACCACAGTCCATAGGTCACAGCAGTTGTATTTATTCCATGCTTCTCCACATTTCCACCACCCTGTAATAGTGATGTACATCTGTTCTTGCTCACAGAAGGACACTCTTTCATCTGTACCATCAACCACAATTCTCTTCCACCTCTGGGTTCACTGTGTTATTTAGTCCCTAGATTAAGCTCTAGCTTTCTTTCAGTTGGCATTTACATCCCTGGATCACCCTTTCCAGCCACATTCCCATTTATAAACCAGCTGTTATTCACTATAATATGTTACCATCAACTCTGTCCATTTCCATGCTTTAACGGTCAAGTTAATTAAAAATTCTACATACGTTAAGCATCAGTACTCCTTCTCAGACCTCCTCATAACTCCTGATAACCTGTCCTCTAGGGTTTAACTCCATGAATTTATTCTTCATATTTCATTCATATTAGTGAGACCATGCAAGATTTGTCCATTTGTGTCTGGCTTACTTCACTTAGCATAATGTCTTCAAGATTCATCCATATTATCATTGGTGTCCCAATTTCATTTCTTCTTAATGCAGCATAGTATTCCATCATATGTATATACCACATTTTGTTTGCCATTCATTGGCTGTTGGAAACTTGGGTTATTTCCATCTTTTGGCAATTGTGAATAGTGCTGCTATGAACATCGGTGTGCCACGTGTTCTTCTGTTTGTGCCACAGACTTCAGTTCTTCTGGATATATTCCTAGTAAAGGAATTACTGGATCATATGGAGGTTCTATATGTAACTTCCTGAGGAAGAGCCAAACTGTCTTCCACAGAGGCTGCACCATTTACAACCCCACCGACAGTGAAGGAGTGTTCCTATTTCTCCACATCTTCTGCAGCACTTGTTTTGTTTTGTTTTTTAAATTATGGCGATTTTATGTGGTGTAAGATGAGATCTCATTGTCGTTTTGATTTACATTTCTCTAGTAGCTAGTGATATGGAACACTTTTTCATGTGCTTTTTGGCCATTTGTATTTCCTCTTTGGAGAAAAGTCCATCTAAATCTTTTGCCCATTGTTAAGTTGGATTGCTTGTTTTTTTATTGTTGTTGTATGCTCTCTTTTATTTAGAATGGAAATCAAGCCCTTATCAGATATGTGGTTTCCAAATATTTTCTCCCATTTCATGGGATGAAGTCATTTGCATCACAGAAGTGTTTGAGTTTGAGGAGGTCCCATATATCCATGTTTTCTTTTGTGGCTCATGCTTTTGGTATAAGGTTTAAGAATCTACCACCTACCACCAGGTCTTGAAGATGTTTTCCTACATATTCTTTTAGGAGCCTTATGGTTCTTGCATTTATATTTAGGTCTTTAATCCATTTTGAGTTAATTTTTGTATAAGGCATGAGATAAGGGTTCCTTTTCTTTCTTTTGACTATGGATATCTAATTCTCCCAGCACCATTTGTTAAATAGACTGCTCTGCCACAGCTGGGTGGGTTGGATAGGCTTGCCAAAAATTACTTGACCATAGATATGAGGGTCTACTTCCAAACCATCAGTTTGGATTCACTGGTATATGTGTCTGTCTTTATGCCAGTACCATGCTATATATTTTTTTAACCATTGTAGCTATGTAATGTGATTTAAAATCTGGAAGAGAGGGTCCTCTAGCTTTGCTTTTCCTTTTCAAGATGTTTCTGCCTAATCAGAACCCCATTACCCTACCAAATAAATTCAATAATTGTGTTTTCCATATGTTTAAAAAATGCTGGTGAAATTTGTATTGGGATTGCATTGACTGTATATCAAATTGTGTAGAATTGATGTCTTAATGATATTTAGTCTTCCAATATATGAGCTTGGAATATTCTACCATTTATTTAGGTCTTTTTAAAAATTTCTTTTGACAATGCATTGTAGTTTTTTGAATGCAAGAGCTCTACATCCTTGGTTAAAATTATTTTTATATATCTGATTCTTTTAATCACTAATGTAAATGAAATTTTTTTCCTGACTTCCTCCTCAGACTGCACATTATTAGCGTATAGAAACATCACTGATGTTTTTGTGCATTGCGGGTTGCTTATTGGTATAGCATGCTGATTGATTTTCTTGTGCTGAACCACCCTTGCATCCCTGGTATAAAACCCACTTTATCATGATGAATAAGTTTTTAAATATGTTGTTGGAATCAATTAGCAAGTATTTTGTTGAGGATTTCTGTACCCGTATTCATTAGGGAAATGGGTCTGCAATTAAAAAAATTTTTGTAATATCTACATCTGGCTTTGGTATTAGGGTGATATTGGCTTCATAGAATGAGTTTGGTAGCGTTCCTTCTTATTCCATTTTTTGGAAAGAGCTTGAGTAAGATTTGTATTAATCATCTTTGAATGCTTGGTAGAACTCACCTGTGAAACCATCTGGTCCTGGGCTTGTCATTTTGGGAGTTGTTTGATGACTGTTTCAATCTCTTTCCCTGTGATTGGTTTGTCAAGGTCTTCTGTATCTTCTAGGGTCAGTGTAGGTTGTTCATACATTCCTGGGAATTTTTCCATTTCATCTACATTGTCTAGTTTTTTGGTGTACAGTTGTTCATAGTATCCTCTTACGATATCTTTTATTTCTGTGGGATCAGTAGTAATGTCCCCATTTTCATTTTTTATTTCATTTATTTGCATCTTCACTCTTTTTTTCCTTGTCAGTCTAGCTAAGGGTTTGTTGATTTTGTTAATCTTCTCAAAGAACCAATTATGAGTTTTGTTAATTTTCTCTATTGCTTTTTGTTCTCCATTTCATTTATTTCTCTTCTGATATTTGTTATTTCATTACTTCTACTTGCTTTGGGATTCATTTGCTGTTGTTTTTTTCTTCTTGATTTTAGCTCTTTCTTCTTTTTTAGTATAAGCATTGAGTGCCATCAATTTCCCTTTCAACACTGCCTTCACTGCTTCTCATATGTTCTGATATGTTGTGCTCTTGTTTTCTTTTGTTTTGAGATATTTATTGATTTCTATTGAAATTTCTTCTTTGGCCCACTGATTATATAAGAGTGTGTTGTTTAATTTCCATATATTTGTGAATGTACCCTTTTTCCACCTCTTGCTGATTTTCAGCTTTATTCCATTAAGATCAGAGAAGGTGCATTGTATAATTTCTATCTTGTTGAATGTATTGAGATCTGCTTTTGCAGAGTTAAAATGGCAGCTACTGGGTGCTTTCCAACTTGAACAGGTTCAAACTTTAACTGTTTTTAGGGTTATATTTTAGCCAGCCGTGTTTACTAATCACTACGTGAATTCAGGGACCAACTATCTCTTCCTCCCCCATTTTTGGGAAATGGAGCTTCCAACTCCAGCCATGGAATAGCCCTTGAGGCAGCTTCTCCACCAGTGGAGAATGGACACTGGCCTCCATAGTGTAGAGTGCTCTACTCATGAATCTTCTCTGCAGATGGTAGGTCTCCTCCTTCCATTCTTTCAAGGATGTTGCAGGATGCTCATCTGGTCTCCTAGGGCCCCCAAGCAGGTGCTTTACATAGTTCTGGGAGATCACCAACTGCCTTGTAGGATGAGCTAACTCTCAGAGCACCCTACTCTGCTGCCATCTTGCACCTCCTCCCTCTAATGTATTTTTTTCTAATTTTTCATACTTTATTCCTTGTATGAATAGGTTAAGAAAGTAGAATTTCCCCAAGCACTGATTTATAGATAATGTGAAAAAGCAGCACACAAAACAAAACATTCAGTTTCACAGATAGTTACATTCAATGATCACTTTAAATGCAATTTCAACTCTCATTTTAAGCTAATTGCAATAATAATTTAATACAAGATAGTTAAATACACACACAATCTGTATATCCTGAACTACAAGTGGTTTCTGTGGCCACATATGCTTTTAGGCAAGTACACATTTCCACAATGAACAAGTACTAACAAATATATTAATAAAACACTACCTCAAATGCTTATCCTGCCATCAGCTTTTTAAGCAATGCCATTCATGCTACTGAAAGCATTTCTTTTTAGAAGATTTAAACTGACTTGGGAAACTCAGTTGTAAAGCTTGACAAACAGAATGTATAAACCCCAAAGATTTTAAATTTAAAAAAGCCTACCAACACTGAGGCATTTACATGAAACTTAGTTTCTCAAAAAACAAAACACTCTTGCTATGTGAAGAAAATTAAAACAAATGACCACTTAAGACACTTAAGCATTCTCTAAAAATACCGTATTTTCCTATATCATCATCTACTTAAGAGAAACACAAACCAGTTCACTTCATTAGTAATATCAGAGTTTTGTCTAGAAACTTAAGAAAATACAAAAAACATGTCTCAGCTATCACAGGATCAAAGGTGCCATTTACTTGTCACATATAAAACAGCTACAATATAGCCTACAATGACAAAAAAGGACACCTAACACATAAGTACTACTTCATCATCTAGTCAAAAGTCAGAAGGAATTACATGAATTGCAAGGTACTTTGACTTATATATGATCATTAAAACCCAATGACAATATAAAGACAGGCAATTAAAGACTCAAAAGCTCTAAAATTGAAGACAGGAAAATAAAGGCTGAAACCTGTATGTTTCTCCAGCTTTCATTTTCATGGTTAGATATCCGGACCTTACTATAGGAAATATGCAGTTACTATATATATTTGACCCAGAAGATAAGGAAGCTTTAAGAAGTACAAAAAGGATCAAGAGCCATAGTTTGTGTGATCAAATGCTTTTCTAGATTGTTTCAATTCTTCATTCATAGTAAGTCTTTAGCCCTAGCAAACTTCCTTGGGTCCTTTCGAATCAAGAAGATGATATCTTCAACTTGTACTCGACCTTGTCTTCCAACTGACATTGCCTTGTGAGTCATCTCAGTGATGACCTCTATGACAAGGTCTTCAAGAATATCCACTGACTCAGTATAAGGATTCTGGTCATCCCCAAATCCATACATCATACACTGTAGTTCCTTAGAAAAAAGTCTCTTTCTATTACCCTGTCCACCTTCTGCACCTCCTCCAATTTCTTCATTTTCTTCCTCAAATGTGGGGTCTTCCTCTTCATCTTTCTATTTTTAATTTCATCCATTGTGTCTTTAATTCCCATAAGCTCTGTTACTTTTCTTTGCAGTCTCAAATTGGTCTTTATGCTCACTCAGTGACTTCTTAATACTCTTTATCCCTGTAGTCATATTTTCTTTCAATTCTTTGAAGTGATTTGGGAGTGTTGCATGATTATCATTCATTAATTTTCTTAAATCCTGTATATCTTCAGGATATTTGGTCTGTTCCTTTGGCTGGGCCATCTCTTCCTGCTTCCTAATATGGCTTGTAATTTTTCGCTCATGTCTAGGCATCTGAATATGTCAATCAATTTGCTCTATTAGCCAATTTCTTCTGTTGCCTGTTTGCTGCCTCCCCCCCCCGCCCCACCCCAGCTCTTCTTTGATACTTGGTTCACCTTATTCTGAGTCTTTAAAATTACCCAGCTTAAGTTATCAAAACTGGGCCAGGGATTCACTAATGGTGTGCAGATTTTCTCCCAGGAATTGGGGTTAAGAGAGTCCTTAAAGCAGTTTTTGTCCATGCAATTTCCAGACCATCCAGCACATGGTGTTTCTTGGAAAACCTTTCTGTGGAAGTGTTTCTTTCAATCTCTACTTTCCTGTGTGGTGCAGTCAGAGCTGAAATTCACAGCAGGCTTTGCTGGCTGAATTCATGGAAGAGAAGCCTTCTGATGCCCCTTCCCTTTTCCCTTGAAACAGCTGGCAGGGAGGAGGACATCTGTTCCCCCCGCACTGGGCTGCAGTGAGCCAGGCTTTTACCCCAGCTTAATATCTTGGGATGGGGGAGGGGAGCCCTTCCCAGCCATGGTGGGCATTTGATAGCTCAGGTTTGTTGTTTTGGGTTCTTCATCTCTCTGTCCCCTGCCCTCCTGGGAGTTGCATAGCACTGTCCTGGTCTGTTGACTCCCAAAGCAGGTCCCTAGGACAGCTTTTGGCCCTTTCTCCATTGTTTTTGTGAGAGAGTTGAGCCCTGCCTGCCTACTCCAATGCCATCTTCCTGGAACTCAACTAGCCTAGTTGAAATGAAAACATTCCACAAGAGCCACCCCTGTGAGGGGGCTGGCCTGCCACCTCCAGGGTCCTTCTGCTGGAGAGGGCAGCACTCCCAGCAGCTCTGAGCACAGCCCTCATGGGCTGCAGGTGGTGGCAGACCCAGCCTCCATCCTGCAGAGAGACAGTGGATGACGCTGCTCACCCTCCTTCCCGGGCGCAGCTCGGCCCGGGCCTTGGAAAGCAAAGGTCCTGCTCCTCCAGCCTGGGGGATGACTGTGAGGCCAAGCCCCACTCAGAGGGCGGCTTTGCAGTGCCCTTCACCCCAGTCCAGGGGCCAGTGAGTGTGCAGGCTGCAGACTGAGAGGTGCCCCTACAGCTGTGGGCATGCGCTCAGCCTCCTGTGCCCCAGTCCCAAACCCCACAGTAACCGAAGGCTAAAGGAAAGCCAAAGCATCCAAAATCCCCTCCCATGTCAGGCTTCCCCATTGCAGGAAAGGGCGCCCCTAGCCACTCAGTCCTCTCCTCCAAAGCTCACGGCCCCCTCGTGCCTCTTTGCTTCCCCCGCATCCAGCCACCAAAAGTGCTGCTGCCTTCAAGTCCACACCACCCTGGGATCTGTCAGGCCCTGGCATACTCACTGTCCTTGGATAAAGCCCACGCTGCCCGTCCTGCTCACTCCCTTCCTCCCTGCACAAGCACGAGTAGTTCTGACCTCAGGACCTTGGCACAGGCCCCTCCACAGCCTGGAAGATTCCTCCCTCAGACCTCTCCCTGATGGCTTCCTCACCTGTTGGGGCTCAAAGCAAGCACTGCCTCCTTGGAGAGGCCTGATTTTTAGTGAAGGTTCAACAGCATACAATCATTGTGAGAATCGTAGAATGAACTTGAAATACTCATCACCTGCTGTCAGTAATGGCCCACCCATGCCAAGCTGGTGACATCAGTATCCCCGCTGCTGCTTATTTGAAGCAAATCCCAGACATCACGTCAGTTCATCTGCAAATATCGTAATGTCTCCAAACGAGAAATTGTACCTGTAAAAGATGATCCAGGCCACCCTTTCTGAGAGGATGTCCCTTCAATTCCATGCTCTGTGCCTTCCCCGTTTTTGTTGTCATGCACTTCACACTCCCTGACATTTATTTTGTTCATGGTTCTATTTTATGGGATTGCCTCCCCATCCAGTCACAAGAACGTTCCTGCCTTGAGAACGTCTCTCTGCCTGCCTTGTTTCTTTTAAATACCATCGGCTGCCCAGTGCCAGGGATCCCACAATTTCTCAGAGTAGACGATGGCCGAAGGAGAGGCTGGCCCCCTGCCAGGGTCCACTTGTCTGGCCGAGGGCAGCAGGAGGTGGTGGATGGATGGACATGCACTGACCTTCTGCTGTGGGTTTTCTCTTTTAGATAAAGCAGCAAGCTCTTCTGGAGACAACGTCATAACTTGTCCTGGAGTAGAACCTCAGATACTTGGAAAGTAAGTGCCCCAACCTGGGGACCCTTGTGGCAGGAGACCAGATGGGCAGTGGTTTAGGGGTCCTGGGTGAGGACACCCTCGGCCAGGGCACCCGGGGAGCCCTCTGTACCTACCCTGATGGGTGGTCCTGGGGGTGGGCAGGGATCCGTGTGGCCCAGCTCTGCTGAGGATGGCAGGAGGTGGAGGGAGCCTGCCTTAGTTTCCCCACTGCTGGGACATCTAGCAGCCATGGGTTGTCTTGACAAGAGGGATTTCTTGGCTGCCAGTGTTGGGGCTGGAAGCTGGCTCCCTCCAGGGTGCGCAGCGCTCTGGTGCTGGCAGCCGGCAATCCTGGGGTCCCGTGGCTCCCCCACCACATGGCCATGTGCTCTCCTCTCTCTGCCGGTTCCCAAGGACTTCCAGCGTCTTCTCCACCAAGTGGCTTTCCCTTGAAAGCCCTCAGTCACAGCACTAAGGGCAGTCTCATTCCCCTGACCGCAGCATAACGATGTCCTCAGAAGTTCCACTGACGCTGGGTTACACCCCAGGACTGGGTGCAGGTGGTGAACATGGTTTCTTCTGGGGCATGTGCTTCAGTCCATCTGGTTCCAAAGAGCTCCTGCCACTCACCAGAGCTGAGCCCATGTGCCCTGCCCACACGGAGCAGCCCAGGGAACCCCCCCATTGCTGCCACTCACGTGGCACGTGGCCACACGGTGCACAGACGATGCTGGGCTCCTGGGGCCGGCCGTGTCCCTCGGGGCCTCTGCACCAGGCCGACCTCGTGCTCTGGGGAAGGAGAGCTCGCCCCATTCTCTCCACTACCCCAGTGCCTTGCTGGCAAAGTCACTGCACCCAGGAGAGCTGGGAGCCAAAGTTCAGCCACAGAGGAGACCTGGTTGTCACCGGCCCACCCCCTCTGTGCTTTAGGCCCATCTTCGTTGAAATCAGCCTCAACAAAGGCATAACCTTCATCACCAACAACCTCAAATTCAGTGGAAAGGACTGCGTGAGTACTGGGTGGGGACACCCCTGTCATGGGGCCCATTGGCCCAGCTCTGATGCAGACACACTGGGGGGCAGCTGGCAGCCAGAGCGAGTGGTTAGGGCAGGGGTCCACCAAGACCAGAGTCCAGGCCTGCAGCACCCCTGGCTGTGTGGGCCCCAGGGCCCACCCCTCCAGGTCAGGGTTCAGGCAGGGGGATGGGGCAGCCACCGCCACACGTGGTGTCCGTGGCCCTGGGCACTGCCGAGGTGGTCTGGGCATCTGGCCATGGACTCCTGGCCCCCCTGGGGTCCCCCGAGGTGGAGCGCCTGAGGAGAGGAGGAGCTGGGGGTGGAATGCCAGGGGACGGGAGCCGGGAGGGGGCCACCCAGCCCCAGCCCAGCCCTCGGCCACACCTGTTCTCTGGCAGCCAAGGCTGGATGGTGATGGTGGCCCTTCCACAGGGGGAGAATCCTGCTGCCAAACCCACCGAGGGCAAGGCTGGGAACCCAAGCAAGGTCAACAGCCAGCGCCTCATTGAGCAAACCCCTGAGAAAGCCCCTGAGATGCCCCAGGAGGCCTCCCCAAAAAACCTCCCTGGAAAGGTCCCCGAGCAGGCCCCTGGAAAGCCTCCTGAGAAGCCCCCCACAAAGCTCTTCAGGCGTCTTGCAGCCAGAGCCCTCGAGTGGCTTTCGAAGTACCGCAGTGGTGATGCGGACAGCAGCGATGAGCATGAGCTCACTGACCAGGAGAAGAACGAGGGCGGTGGTGAGGAGGCGGAGCCCCGTGGCTTGGAGATCCCCTTACCACCACTTGTTGAAAGCTTCATCAGCACCGGCAGCAGCGACTTCCCCTGGATCCCCGTGGTGGCTGGCGCAGCTGCCCTGCTCTTCCTCCTGCTGCTGTGCTGCTTCTTCTACCTGTGCTGTCGGGTGAGTGCCCCTGCTATGTGAGCAGGCAGGTGAGTGCCCCTGCTTCGTGAGCAGGCAGGTGAGTACCCCTGCTATGTGAGCAGGCAGGTGAGTGCCCTGCTATGTGAGCAGGCAGGGGAGTGCCCCTGCTATGTGAGCAGGCAGGTGAGTGCCCTGCTACCTGAGCAGGCAGGTGAGTGCCCCTGCTGCCTGAGCAGGCAGGTGAGTGCCCTGCTATGTGAGCAGGCAGGTGAGTGCCCTGCTACCTGAGCAGGCAGGTGAGTGCCCTGCTACCTGAGCAGGCAGGTGAGTGCCCCTGCTGCCTGAGCAGGCAGGTGAGTGCCCTGCTATGTGAGCAGGCAGGTGAGTGCCCCTGCTATGTGAGCAGGCAGGTGAGTGCCTCTGCTGCCTGAGCAGGCAGGTGAGTGCCCTGCTGCCTGAGCAAGCACCTGAGTGCCCCTGCTGCCTGAGCAGGCAGGTGAGTGCCCTGCTACGTGAACAGGCAGGTGAGCGCCCCTGCTATGGTTGCATCTCCCAAGACTGACTAAGGCTCAGGCTCCATCACCGCCTGGAGCCTAGAGGTGCCCTGGCCTCCTGCCCCACCCACCATGGGGTGCTCACGGGGAGGCTGTGCATGCTGGGCCAGGCTGCTCCAGTGCCCACGGCCTTTCTAGAGGTGACCAGAATCAAGTGTGCAGCAGGGCAGCAGGAGGACAGAGAGGAGTGCTCCTGGGCTAGGAAGGAGGGGACTTCGAGGGGCTGGAGGACCGTCCCGAGGGCTGCAGGGAGGAGGAGGAGGAGAAGGGGGGGCAGAGAAGGAGCAGGCGGGTCCCTGCCCAGGGAGCGCTCGAGGGAAAGACTGTGGGGACCATCCCACAAAGGGCTCTCGGCTTGGGGTGGCCTCAGCCTGCCTGGCCTGCCCCAGCCCTCCAGGGAGGGGCGGTGTCCCTGTGACAAAGGAGGAAACTGAGGCTCAGAGGCAGCTGTGCTGGCCACAGCCCCGCAGGCATCGGTCTGTGCCCCGCGGCTCTGAGCAGGGTCCCCACCTCTCCCAGGGGCTGAGGCTGAGCCCAAACCGCACCTTCCAGCACAGGTTATGTCTTTTTTAAAAATATTTAATTTTAAAGAAGCTTTATATTACATAAATGCTACATAAAAAATATATACATAAGGGATTCCCATAAACCTCACCATCTCCCCCTCCCACACTTTCCCACATCAATAACAACCTTCCTTAGTGTGGCACATGTGCTAAAATTGATGAACACGTATTGAGGCATTGCTACTAACCATGGACTCTAGTTTACATTACAGTTGACACTCTGCCCTGCACAGTTTCGTAGGTTATGGCAAAATCCATAATGCCCTGTACCCATCATTGCCCTGTCCTGGAGGACAACTCCAATGTCCTGAAATTCCCCTCATGTGACACCTCTTCTTCCCTCCCCCTCCCCTCAGACCCTCTGGTGGCCACTGCCTTTATATCAATGATAGAAGTTCTTCCATTGCTAGAATGTCTATAATAGAATAGTAATAAGTCTACTTTAGTCCAGTGTTCATTCCCCAGTCTTGAGGATTTGACGATGGTGATGCAGTTTCTGATTGAGAGGGGCCCTGTTTCCCAGGTGGTAGGTGGATGTTACTCTCTGGCTTGTAGTTGCAGACACTCTCTGCTCCTTGGGATGGGCGTTGTCCATCATCATCTCCTTGTCAGTTGTGCTGGATGAGTCCAATGAGCTGGAGAATAGGTGCTGCAACTCTGCTGAGATTCAGGACCCAATTGGCACATGGATGGACCAAAGATTTTAAGTCTCTGGAACATACATTTAATAAGTAGAGTGCTAATGATATTTCAAATAAAAGGGACAGAGGAGCCTTGTTTAGGGAAACTATTCAAGAGTCTAAGTCTGTTACACTGAGGAGCATAGATTCCAGAGTAAGGCCAGCTGATAGGGTGCCTAACTCCTGAGCTGCTCTGTGCTGCTTTTGGTGTTTGGGTGTCTCTAGCTCTTAGGAGCCCTGCTGTTTGAGGCATTGTTTACCATGGCAGTCAATGGGATCCTGCTGAGCCTGCTGAGATGCGCAGAAGTGTAACCTCTGGAATGACCTTCTGATTCACTTTGAAATCTCTTAGCCACAAAAACTCATTTGTATTGAATATTTCTCCCTTTTGGTCAAAGTCTTTGTCTGCATGTGTTGTTGGTTGTTGGTTGGTGTTGGTAATAATCCCTTGGTGCCAGGGGGGCTCATCCACAGGCATTATGTCCCATGCTGGGAAAACGATAGTGTGTTTATATGCTGAGTTTGGCTTTCAGAGAGGCCACATTTCGGCAACAAGGAAGCATTCAGGAGGTAACTCTTAGGCAATATATAATGTTAGGCTAAGTTTCAAATTCACAAGGACAGGTCTGTAAGTACGGTCATCAATATCGAGGGCCTGGCATCATGGTCTCTCCTCCTTCACTAGGCACTGCCCTTGTACTTGGGAGATTCTTGCCATGCTGTTAGAGAATGCAGCAGCCCTCCCCAGGATGGGAATCCAATATTCTTTTACTTACTGTGTGGGTCTTCAACCATCCAGACAGTGAACGCTTGAACATATTCATATGCCTTCGAGGCATGCCCCAGGTGGACCCCTTCCCACATTTCTGTAACCTACACCTTCTTTGAAAATAAAGTGGAAAAAATAAGACCCTGGGGGAATATACAGGAGAAATTATTACTGTACATACAAAACAACAGACCTTACAGTGATGAAAGACACAGTGTCTAAAAACTTTTTATATTATGTCAATTTTTGAAGTTTTTTTTTTATTTTACTTGTTATTTTAAATACTAGTATTATTTCATTTTCTTATTAATCTTATTTGGCTATGTCTTTTTAACTTTCTAGTGTAAAAGGGAGCCGGACCCATGTAGGGTAAGTCCTAAGTGCGTCCTGACTTCCTGTGAGCTCATCTGCCATGCACCGAGCCTCCTGAGGCCCATGGAGGGGTCCGCTCCCGCCCCAGGAGCTCCACTGCCTGTGCCAAGAGCCTGCAGAGCAGGAGGGGTGGGGGGGTGGAGGCTGCTAGGGAAGCCAGGCGTCCCCCTTCCCAGGCTCCCACCAAAGGGGCAGTGTGGGCAGCCTGTGGGGGGTCTGCCACGGACCCTCCTGAGACAAGTGGGGCACTTGAGCCCCTGCCGGCTGGCAGGATGGTACTTGCCCAGGACTCAGGGAAGCTTCTGGAAAAGGAGCCTCATGTTGCAAGGACCCAGCTCTGGGATCTGCCATGCCCTTTTCTTAATCACGGTCTCCTGGTGGGCAGAGGGGCCTGGCCAGGTCAGCCCTTGGGGCCTGCAGGGCTGAGGGTGGGCGAGGGAGCTTACCTGGCATGGAGCTGCAAGGGGCGCCCACCCGGGGGAGCCCAGGGCCAGGTTCAGGGCAGCAGCCATGGGACCAGGTGGGCCTGGGGCGGTCACGCTTTCAAAGCTGGAGCCCGGTGGCTGAGGGGCGTCCCCTGCCCATGCGCGGACCCCTGGCTGGCCCAGCACGTGGTGTCTTCATTTGCCAGGGCAGCTCTGACAAATGCCATGCACCAGGTGGCTTGAACCCGGAGGTCACTGCCTCTGGTCTGGAGGCCAGAAGTCCAGCTTTCTCCCGGATCTGCAGGGTTCCAGTGCCAGCCACTGCAGGCCTCGGGGTCCTTGGCTGGCCTCTTGCCTCGGCTACACGGCGCCATCCTTGGTCCCCTCCATCCTCTGCTTTCAGGCTCCTCCCGAGTCACGTTTCCTCCTTCATGAGGCTCCTGGAGTGTACAGAGCCCCCGCTTCTCTTTGGCCACCCATCCAATAGTGACGTCCTGGGCACGTCCTGTTACAGACGGCTCCCCCCAGAGAGCACGGCTTAAGGCGTGAACCCCTCTCTTCTGGGGCCCTCAATCCAAGCCCCACACAGGGCACAGCCTCAAGGCGAGGCTCTGCCAATGGGGGCGTCAGACGAGCGAGGGGACAGGGAAGCTTTGCAGCACTTTGGGGACGAGCCAGATGCCGTCTTGTTTGCCCCAGAGGATGCTCCCTGGAGGCGTGGGCTGTGGATGAAATCCGGGGTCCCTCACTCGATTGTTCCTTATTCACCCCACAAACATCGGCTGAGTGGCAGCACCAGCCCCCCGGTTGTGCCCCCCTGGAGCAGGCGCTTTCTCTTCGTACAGACAGTGTGCTGCAGTCCGCCATGCCCCATGATGATTACCCGCTGCTGTGACTGCCCGGACACTGGGCATCTGAGGCAAATGGAGGTGAGGAGGGCTGGGGCAGGGGAGAGGGCAATGGTTCAGGTGCAGAGGCCCTGCTGGAAGGCTCCACCTGGGGGAGTCCAGGGTCCAGGGCACTTTACTTCCTCCCTGGGTGCCAGGGGGTCAGTGTCCCAGGCACTCCAAGTCGACCGAGCCCAGCTGCCCCTGCCCCACCTGGTTGCTGGGTGCTGGCAGGCAGCCCACATCAGGCAGGTAACCGGTTGCCACCCAGGTTTCCTCAGCTCAGGTGTGGCTCAGGTTTCAAACCCCAGCCAGCGGTGGAGGGAGAAAAACAGCCTGAGCCACAAAGAGGGGTGAATGAGTCAGAGAAATAGAGACGTGCTGAGCAGCCGCTGTTAGCGCCTTCTCAATTCTCTGGAGACACCGCAGCTGTGCCCAGCCCAGCAGCAGCCTTTTTGGCAGAATGAGGACAAGAGCTGCTGGCTTCATGGCTGGTGACACGGGGTGCAGGGCTGCAGGGAGGAGGAGCCCCAAGACCCCATCCTTGAGTGACCAGTGCTGGGCCTTGAGTCCTGGGAGCCCAAGTCTCAGCCCTTCACCCCTCCCTGGACATGCTGCTGCCCACCTGGTCGGGAGAGCCCTGCCCAGCCGAGGGTCCTGGGGTGAAAGGGCCACCTGGAGGACAAGAGCCCCAACCTCCTGCTGGCTGGGCCCCTCCGTCCTGCTCTTGCATCTGCTCCGTGCTCCTCTGCAGCCCTGGAAAGCACTGGAACAGCCAGCCCTGCCCTTGTCCTGACACAGTGACTTGTTCGGCCTGCTTGGCCCAGACCTGCCCCACCCTGTGGCTCAGGCCAGCCAGGTGCTGCCCTCCACTGGCCCAGGGCTCCTTCTGGACTGTTCTCTGCCCTTCCCACCCCCATATCAGGAACCTGCCCCCGAGCTGGGCACGGGACCTCCCACCTGGCCCCTGCCTGCCCCCTCCTCCTCCACCCCAGCTCAGGCCTCCCTGCAGACTGTGGGCTCCTGCCCAGCTCCCCGCACCCCCCAACTGCCCCCTCAGGGACCTCTCCTGGCTCCTGGTGTAGCCTACCCGACCTGGGAACTTGTGCCCTAAACGAGCCACTGACCCCCCATGCCAAAAGGGTGTCTTGTTCCAGATTCTGACACTTAGCACAGCGACCACCATCCCAGCAGGCACGCAGGCCACCAGGCTCCGCTCCCGAGCTCATGCGGGTTCTTGGGGCTCAGCGGGGGTGCCTGACCCTCTCTGGACGTGTCGCTCAGCTGTGCCGCATCCTCATGCCACGTCTCCTTTGCAGGGCAAGCTGAACCTCCTGTGTGCCCTGTTGAGTCGGCGCTGCTCCCCAGTGCGCCTGGTGCGGCCCCCGTTCCAGTGCATGGTGAGCAGGCGCGGTGCTGCACCCGCGGCGGGCCCACGCCCCAGTGCTTTTCCTCGTGATGCCTGCCCACAGGCAGGGGCCCAGCCCTGGGAAACGGCCTCAGGAGCACGCAGGCCCCAGGGGCCGGCCGTGGCTGCCCACACGCTCCTTCCCTGTGGTCTTGGATGAGCGGGGGACTGTCCAGGCTGGAGGCTGAAGGGCCACGGCCAGAGTCAAGGGCAAGGGGCTGCAGATCAGGGCCGACCGCTGGCTCCAGCACTGCTGGCCCATGAGCCACCTGGGCCTGCAGACCTGGGGGTCAGCTGGCTGGCTTTATGCCTCCCAGGAAGTGGCCTCCCACGTGGGGGCCTCTGGGTGCAGCCCCCACGGGCTCTTCCAGGTAGCCACGGTCCCCTGGCGTGGGCTCCCCGGCACAGGGGGTAAACGGCAGCGCTGCGTGTGCACCTGGAACCAGGGCGGTGCTGTGCCCGTGGTGGACCTCCTGGGCAGCTGCCCTCAGGGGGCCCTACATTCCTCCCCTCCAGCCCCTCCTCCAGCTCAAGCCTTGGCGCTGTGGTTATGTGCAGTTGTAAAGACCGGGAAGCAGGAGCACAGACAGGCTCGTGCCTTGCCCCACCTCACACAGCCTCTGCGGGGCGGGGATGACAGGGACCCAGCAGCCTGGCTCTGGAGTCCAGCGCCCTCCTCGCCCTGCACTGCCTGTGCTCGGGTCAGCACTTGGGATCTCGTGTGGTCATCCTACATCACCTGGCCGCTGTGCCCACGTGGCTGCAGGCCCTCTGACCCAGACTGCTGTCCACCCTGCACGGCCTCCCCCGTCACGCTTTGTGCAAGTGGGGCAGGGGCCCTGGAGGTGCCCAGCCCTTGACCGCCATGTCTGTGGCTCCGGTGGTGCTCCAGGACTGCTCTGGGCTGGGGCACAGGCTCACTCTGGGCACGGGCCGAGGCCCTGAAGGTCACTCACCTGGCGTCCTCACCTGGGCGCAGGGAGGCAGCCGCCCACCCCTGGCCAGCCCTCACTCCTGGCCTGGCCACCTCCTCTGTACCTCCCAGGTGTGGAGACAGAGGCTCCGCCTCAGCGAAGGGCTGGGTGCTGCAGGGGGCAGTTCCTCTCCCCGCAGAGCCCCTGGCTGGCCTGCATCTGGCCATCAGGTGGACCCTGGGAACACCTGGAAAGCACGTTTCTGTAGTGGACTGGGCTGTACGTGCAAGGCTCTCGCGGGCACTGGTGTCTTGATTTCCACACCATGTTCCAGCAGACTCCTTCTCCATGGGAATCCGCCTGTGTTTGTGGGCCTTGGTTGGAGCGTGTTGGGGTGGGTCTGAGACTGCATGGGTGCCCAACGGGCATCTGAGTCTTGTTCTTCTCATCCTGCCCGTGATGGAGCTGGACCAAAGGGGGCACAGACGTAGGGCTGGGGAAATCCTAACGTGACAGTGTCCTTCCACCAGCAATCTTTAGAAACGTCTCTGCTTGTGCCTCTGGACTGTGATGGCACCTGGCTCCCCTCCCTCCCACTTTCCCAGGAGATCCAGAAACAGGGTCCAAGCCCTAGAGCCCTGGACGCTGAGGCTCCCTATCAGCTCTACCGGTCCCTTCAGGAAAGGTCCTGAGCTGCGCAGTAGTGAGCTGAGGAGACGTAATGGTAGTTGGCTTCACGTGGCAATCGCTGATGGCCAGAGAGGAAGGAGAGCTGCCCCTCCCAACCTCACATCCCTTCACCCCCTCATGCCCATGCTATGGACTCAGGATCCCTGCAGCCCCCAGAGGGCTCCTCTCCTGGGTGGAGGTGTCCAGGCGCTTACATCTGCCCCTCTATCAGTACCTGTTTAGATCATTCCAGGGTGCCCCTGCAGCCCCAGGATGGGCATGATTGGGGAAAGAGACTGCAAGTGTCCCATAGACCATGCCCTGAAGGAAAGCAGAGGGACCTGCAGCCCTTGGGGAGCACCAGCCCCAGAATCAGTTGCTCGTGTTCTAGAATAAATGAGCAGAAATAAAGGAGTGAGAAACAAAGATAAATATTCCATTCTATGCCCAACAGCGACAAAACCCAAAGTTCCTGTAAATAAGTAGAACTCGATGGATGTTATCCCAGGGTGGCATGCTCTGGGTGAAGGGAGAGGCAGCGAGTCTAGAGAGAGTGGGAAATCAACATGATCTTCATCAACCCAGTGGTCAAGGTGCTCGTGATGATACTTAGTGTTGGTGCAGAGAGAGGGTGGGGGACGGACACCTGCCTGCCCTGCAGGCATCAGTGTGGACAGGATCAGCTTTCTGAAGCACTTATCATCCTATGCCTGGGCCTGTAGATGCAGCACTCTCTGTGGATGGAGGGATAGATGGATGAATGGGAGGATGGATGGATGGTTTGATGGGTGGATGGGAAGGTGGAAGAGTGGGTGGATGGATGGATGGGAGGATGGATAATGGATGGATGGGTGGGTAGATGGAGGTGTGATGGGTGGATGAATGAGCATTTATGGTTGGACAAGGGCCTGCAATGTTACTTTTGGTCATTTCTCTGACACCAAGAGGCATGTTTGGATCTGGCATGTATGAAGGCACAGAAAACCTCTTTGGGGGACAATTGTGGAAGGATGGAAGGGGTCCCTGTAACATTTCCAGGGGTGACCATAGGAAGAACTTTGTTTAACCAGTTACTACTTGTGTAAACTTGGCCTAGTTTCTTAACCTCTCAAAGCCTCACTTTTCTCATCTGAAAAACAGGGAAAAATAATAAAACTCCCTTGTGCTGCAAAATACAAAGGCCACACACCAACCAGACCCAGGCAGGGGCCCCTCCCCAGCCCAAGAGTCGCAGTCCCCAGGCCAGATGAGTAGAGGGTCTTGTGGCTCAGGGTCAGTGCTGGGAGAGAAGTGCTGTGATTGCAGGTAGGATTGGGAAGTCCCAGGAGGCACAGGCATTTTATTTTATTTTTTTCATTGATTGAAATACATCACTCATACATAAACATACATAAACAATAAATGTATAATAGTTGTGAACTTACAAAACAAGCATATATGACATCAAACAAACATATATAACATCTCGCCCTACCACCAATAACTTGCATTGTTTTTAAACCTTTTCAACTAATGATTAAAGAGCATTGTCAAAATATTACTATTAAGCAAAGTATTTTTCCCCTAACCCATCTGATTATTATCTTTATATCATTTATATATGAACATACATAAACAATTAAGTGTATAGTAAGAGTTGTGAACTTACAAAGCAAACGTGCATGACATCATACAGGGGTCCCATACATCAGCCCTCCACCAACACCTTGCATTGTTATGAGATGTTTGTTACAAACTATGAAAGAACACTGTCAAAATCTCACTACCAATTATAGTTACTATCTTACACTTGGTGTGTTTTTCTCCCAACCCACCCTATTATTATTTTTTAAATGTATTTTTTATGACAGAAGTTGTAAACCTATAACACAATCATGCACATGTCAGAATTCCCAAACAAAGAACCCCTCCATCAATACACCACAATGTGGTGTGTCATTTGCAACAGATAAAATAATATCATCTGATTACTGCCATGTCCATACTGTACATTTGGCTCACATTTTCCATACTGCCTCAGAATCAACACAGTACATCTTTTGCATTGATGCAAGAATATCGTATTGTTACTACTAACCACAGTCCATAGGTCACTCCAGCCATACCTTTCCCATGCTTCTCCACATTCCCATCGCCCTGCAGTAGTGATATACATTTGTTCTAGCTAACAAAGGACACTCTTGAATCTGTACCATCAACAGCAGTTCTCATCCACCTCTTGGTTTACTGTGCTACCCAGTTCCTAGATTATTCTCAAGCATTCTGTCAGTGGCATTTACAAAACTAGACTACCATTTTCAGTCACATCCCCATTTATAAACTAGCTGTTACTCACTGTGTGTTACCATCCACTCTATACATTTCCATGATTTTACAGTAAAGCTAATTAAAACTTCTACATACATTAAACATCAGTAGTCCACTCAGTTCTTCTCTTATCTCCTTTAAGAATCCACCACCTACCACCAGGTCTTGTGCTACATTCAGCTCACAATAGGTTGGCTTGAAGGGAAGGCAACACAGAAGTAAAGGTAGAGACACAAGAGGGGAGAGAAACCTGAGACCAGGGGACTCACGGCTTCTGGAATGAGAGCCTCAACCCTGGTTTTCCCATTGCATTTATTGGGAAACTACCAAGCAGTTGTTTGCTATCTGAACTACAACATCATTTACAAAAACAGGAAACAACTGCAACATCTAACAACAGCTACATTTAACAGGTGTAACATTTACAGTAACAAACAGGTAAACCAGTTTTCCACAACAGTCTTGAAGATATTTTCCAATAATTTCTTCCAGAAGTTTCATGGTTCTTGCTTTTAGTTTTAGTTTCTTGATCCATTTTGAGTATGTGTCTTGGAGTTGGTCTATTTGGATTTTTTCAGATGGGACTTTGTTGTGCTTCTTGGACAGGGATATCTATGTCCTTCAATAGGGTTGGGAAATTTTCTACCATTACTTCTTTAAATATTCCTTCTGAATCTCTGGACTGACCATGTGATAGCCAGGCCCAACAGACTTGCAAGTCCTATACTCTGGTTTATTGGACTTACCCCACTCAGTGAACATGGAGGTGAAAAAGGTCAGCCACCACACCAGGGAACCAAGAGTGCCTACAGCTGAAAGCAAGAGGATTGCATCCAGCATCCATGTGGAATCTAAGCCCCCTCTTGATATAGATGTGGAGTGGACACAACCATTCTAAGGTCCAGAGGATGGAGGAATAGAGTATGAATTAGAGTGGACTTACTGATATTCTATTCATGAACTATTGTGATTAGTAGTAATCGAAGAAAATGTGGCATTGGTGTGGAGAAAGTGGCCATGGTGGCTGCTGGGGGTAGGGAGTGGAAGGAAGAGATGTGATGTGGGGGCGTTTTTGTGACTTGGAGTTGTCCTGGGTGGTGCTGCAGGAACAGTTACCAGACATTGTATGTCCTCCCATGGCCCACTGGGTGGACTGTGGGAGAGTGTGGGCTATGGTGTGGACCATTGACCATGAGGTGCAGTGGTGCTCAGAGATGTATTCACCAAATGCAATGAATGACGGAGGGGGTTGTGGTTATGGGGGGGGAGGAGTGGGGTGAGGGGGGTGAGGGGTATATGGGGGCCTCATATTTTTTTAATGTAACATTAAAAAAACAAATAAAGACCAAAAAAAGTAAAAAAAATATTCCTTCTGCCCCTTTTCCCTTCTCTTCTCCTGCTGGGACACCCAGGACACGTATGTTTGCATGCCTTTTGCTGTCATTTAGTTCCCTGAGACCTTGTTCAATTTTTCCATTCTTTTCTTCATCTCCTCTTTTGTATGTTCACTTTCAGAGGCCATTTCTTCAAGATCACCAATCCTTTCTTTTGCCTCCTCAAATCTGCTATTATATGATTCCAATCTTTTTTAAATTTCATTGATGGCGCCTTTCATTCCCATAAGGTCTGCTAATTTTCTATGTATGCTTTCAAATTCTTCTTTGTACTCATCTTAATATCCTTAATCTCTTTAGCCATCTCATTGAATTTATTAAGATTTGTTTGAACATCTATGATTAGTTGTCTCAACTCCTTTATGTCATCTGGAGGCTTATCTTGTTCCTTTACCTGGGACATAGCTTCCTGTTTCTTGGTGTGGATTGTAATTTTTTTGTCGGTGTCTTTGCATCTAGCTTACTAGGGTATTTTTTCTGGGTGCAGTTTTTCTCTCTAGTTTAGGGCTTCCTGCCCTTTCTCCCTTGCTGGTTATGCAGTAGGAGCCAAGCATGTAGTTGGTCCTGTAAGCTGTGGAGGCTCAAGCTGCCCTCATTGCACCAGGGACCAATGAAGCTTCTTCCAACTTTCTCCTTTGCCAGGGACAGGGACAGAGTCATAGCTGTGTGGAATAATCCATGTGCAGGCCTAGACTGTAGTTGCCCAGAGAGACTGATGGAGCTTCACATCCCTTTCTCCCCTACCTGGGGCAAGGATGGAACTGCAGGTGTGGGCAGCAATCTCTGCAGTGCAGGTCTAAGATGACTGCAGTTCCCCTGGTAGTCTTCTGAGTTTCAGTCTATGCCAGCCAGAGTTCCCTGCTGTTGCCTGTCTAGGCTGGTGCAGGGCTCCTCAGCCTCCTCCCTGCCAGAGGTGGGGCTGAAGCCTAGGTGGGCTGCAGGCTGATCTTTGTGAAAGAAACTGTCAGCCCAGCTTCCCCTCAGGCTGGGGGTGGAGTCAGAATGGTGGCTACTGGCCTCTTTCTGACTTGGGCTGGTTCTCACCCCAGCTGTTCCCAGGGTTATCTCTTAGCCAGCCAACTCTCCCAATCAGTAGCTGAAATCGGCAGTCAACCGTCTCCTCCTCCCCTGTCTCTGGGAAATGAAGCCTCCAATTCCCATCACAGAACAGCTCCTGGGGTGGCTTGCACCACCAGAGTAGGATCATCACCTGTGTCCATGGTTTGGCCAGTAATTTCCCAGAGAGGCTGGCACAGGTCCCTGCAGCTTCCTCCCTGCTGGAGGTGGCACTGGGGCCGAGGCTGGAGCTACAATCTGACCTGGAGGGAAAGAAGCCAGTTCCCACCAGCACTGGGATCCTCAGTCCGCCCCACTTCCCCTCATGCCAGGCGCGGAGTTAAGATGGTGGCTCCTGGCCTCTTTCTGACCTGGACAGGCTCAAACCTTAGCTGTTCTCAGCATCATACTGTAGCTGACTGAGTTTACCCATCAGTAACTGAAGTTGGTGCCCACCCATCTCTTCCTCCCCCATTTTGGGCAAGTGGAGCTTTCAATTCCAGCCGCGGAACAGCTCCCGAGGCGGCTTGTGCCTCCAGTGGAGGATGGGCACTGGCCTCCAGGGTGTGGAGCCTGTACTTACGAGTCTTCTCTGCAGACGGGCAGTCTCCTCCTTCCACTCCTTCAAGGATGTGGCAGGATGCCCTTCTGGTCTCCTGGAGCCCCCAAACAGGATCTTCAGCTAGCTCCAGAGAGCTCTGGGTGTTTGCTAACTATCCTGTAGCAGGAGCCGACTCTAGGAGCTCCTTACTCTGCTGTCATCTTGCTGGTTCCCCAGGCGCAGTCATTTTTGATGGAAATGAGACTTTGTGGAGGAGGTAAAATTTGGGTTATCTTTTAAAAGATGAGTAGATGAGAAAAAAAAAGGGCATTCCAAAGAGAAGAAGAGTGTATATAAAAGCTTAGAGATGGGGAGAGCTTAGTGAATGTAAGATTTGGCCACATTCTGAGCCCCCTGAGCAGGCTACCCTGGTCCCTGACACGGTGGGATTGCTGCAGGTCAGCACAGGCACCATGGGGCCAATGAGTGACCCCAGCCAGGGGACAGCAGGTCTCTGACCCAGGAGGCGTCCACCCAGCAGTAGCGTGTCTGTGTGCTGGAAGGTTCTCCGAGCACTCCCGGGCAGCTCGTGGCCCCCAAATCCAATACCCACTGTGTCCCGGGTTGGGGGTCAGGCCCCGTGTCTTGCGGAGGAAAGCCCTGAGCTTCCTGAGGTGCCGGGCCCCTCCTCAACCCCAGCTGCGTGGGGCTTGCTTCCACCTGCCTCCTGTGTCCTCCACCGTCCCTCGTGCATGAGGCCCTGAGGTGACCCCACCACACAGGACAGGCCCTGGTGTGTGCTTGGGGTGTGGGGAGAGACGCATGAAGTCAGCAGGGCCCGGGGACCTCACGTGGTTCCAGTGGCCATTCCTGTGTGGCTTGGAGGCTGTGACATGACCGTTTCCTGGGGCCCCTGCTTGGCTGTCCTGGGTGGTGTCTTAGCTTCCTCCAGCTGCCGTGGAAGTTTCCTGAGCTCCATGGCTTCGGGTGCGCACACTGGCCCGTCCTCCATCCACAGGCTGGAGGGGGTCTCCAGGCCCCTTGGCCTCACCTGGTGATGTGCACAGCTCTGCAGGCCCCTCGAGGACCTGGGCGCCCTGGGCTCGCTTTCCAGCAGCCGGGGGGCCACGTGCCTGAGAGCAGGGCTGTCTTGACATCAGGTGCCTGGTCTGGAGCGGGGCACGGGCAGGCCCTCGTGGAAGGCCAGGCAGACACGGGTACACAGGCGAGCTGGAGGACCGCGGCCCCGGGCCTGAGCCGAGGGGGGTGGGCGAGCACCCGCCGGGGCCCTGCTGGGCCTGTCCTGCTGAGGCTGGCCTCTGGGGCACCGGGGGTGCTGGGCTCTAAAGGCAGACACCAGGGTCTTGGGGTGCTGCCCGCTGGAGGCAAGCAGGGGTCCCAGAAGGCCGGGGGTCTCCCTTCTCCCAGGGGGCTGCCCGAAGGTGCGGGGAAACCCGTCCTCACTGGAGTGAGGGAGGGGCCAATGTGCTCTGGTCGCTTGTGGGGGCCTTGAGTGGAGGGTGGGGGTCCTCGGCAAGCCCGGGAGGGAGGGGCAGGGAGGACAGCAGCGCCGGGGCGGCGAGTGCCGCAGACAGACGCAGGGTCTGCACGGGCTTCCTCGCACAGTGGGTGGGGCAGACCCTCTGCCTTCAGGGGCCCCCTGCATCCCCCAGCCTCACGTCCCGCAGTGGCCCAGGGCCCTGGGGAGGGATCCTCCTTCAGCAGACACTCACCAGGGCCCAAACCAGGCAATGCTGTGGCCCCAGGGGGAGTCAATGCTGTGGCCCCAGGGAGTCGGGCCACAGGGAGAGGCCAAGGTCAGAGGTCAGGCCTGGGGAGGGTGGGGGGACCCCTGCAGAGGAGGTGACAACCAAACCTTGTCACCAAGTGGAGTGGAGGCTGGAGGCCAGCACCCAGGGAAAGGTCCACTGATGGGTGCAGGTGTCCTGAGCCCAGCCCACCATGCCAAGGGAACTGCAGCCTCCGCTCCCAAGTCGGATGACCTTCCTGTGACCTTCTCTCTCTTCTCTGCCCTACAGGGGAGGTGCCTCACCTTTGCCCCAGTGAGAGCCCCATGCATGCCGGTGGTCTGCAACCCAACCCTGTGCGCCCCACCCTGCCGCGAGGGGGTCCCTGTTGCGGCGTGCCCGCAGTACTGCCGTCCCCCCACTGCATACCCCCATCCCTGCTCCCGGGCTCTGGCTGCCTGCCCTCCACGAGCCCTGCCTGCAAAGCCTCATCGCTAAAGCATCAAAGGGCCAGGATTGTTGACTTGATGAGATGGACACATAGTTTTGGTTTTACAATCAAAAAGATGTTGGCATTTGTTGCTGATGATTAAAAGAGTTTATTAGATGGTGAGTTTCTGTCCTCTCCGAAATGCATATATGCTCCACCTGCTAGAATAACGCATCCTGGGGCCCCGTGGGGGATGGACATGGATTGTGCCTCTCACAGCACCTCGTCTTCATCCATCCACCAAACTCTGCTCCATGAAAAAGCCCAAAGAGCCTGTTTCATGTGAATCCAGTCCTAACTTCATGCAAAGAGAAGCCTTTGAATTTCTCCTCTCCTTTCTCCATGTCCCTGGTCTCCCACTTTGGAGTCCCACATTCTGAACGTGTCATAGAAGGTGGTGAGGAGCCCCCAAGGCCACTAGCTGGAAGCACGACTTCTCCGTCCAGGTGCCCTGAACTGTGCCCAAGCCCAGAAGGATTCCACTGAACCATGTCCTCTCCACTAGAGAAGAAAATTGAGTCCCCATCTGGGTCCATCTGTCCCTGCTGGAGAATCCACACCCAAGAAGGATGAGTTTTAGTGAGCAGCGTCCTCCCACCAGGTGCAGCCCACGGTCTCTCCGTGTCTGTGAAATCATCAGGCCCCCGGGCCCCCGGAACCCAGCGTGGCGTCCCTGACCCCCTCAGGAGGGTCTGCAAGGGCAGCTGTGACTGAGGGCGCCCAGGCATCCTCTATTATATTATTTTTTCATTTAAAAAATTTATTGAAATATATTATTCATACATGAACATACATAAATAATAGGTATGTAGTAAAAGTTGTACACTTACAACACATCATACTGGGCTCCCATACGTCACCCCAGCACTAATCCTTGCATTGTTGTGAAGCATAGCAAACTATAACAGAGCATCATCAAAGAATTACTCCTAACTACAGTCCATATCTTACATTTGGTGTATTTTTCCCCAACCCACCCTATTATGTTTTTTATTCATAAACCTTACAATTTATCTAAAGTGTAAAATCCATTGGTATAATCAAGAATTGGGTATTCATCATTTCTATCAATTTTAGAGCATTTTCATTATTAAAAAAAAAGCAAACCACTGTCATACCTATATATTAGCAATTCTGATGACAAATTCTCTTATGTGCTCTCACCATTTCTATTCATTTCCAAACATTTACAAACTACTTTTTGCCATTTCTGCTCAGATTAAACCCAGCTTTCCATTCCCTAACTACACTTTCTTCTTTGGTGACATGTCCTAGTTAGCCATTCTTTATTTTTATTTTTTTTTAAGATTTATTTATTTATTTGTTCCCCCGGCGCCTCCCCCCCACCCCCCGGTTGTCTGTTCTCTGTCTATTTGCTGTGTCTTCTTTGTCTGCTTCTGTTGTCAGCAGCACAGGAACCTGTTTCTTTTTGTTGCTTCATCTTGCTGTGTCAGCTCTCCGTGTTTGTGGCACCATTCCTGAGCAGGCTGCAATTTCTTTCACCCTGGGTGGCTCTCCTTACCGGGTGCACTCCTTGTGCATGGGGCTCCCCTACGGGGGGACAGCCCTGCGTGGAACTGCGCTCCTTGCATGCATCAGCACTGTGCGTGGGCCAGCTGCACACCAGTCAAGGAGGCCCGGGGTTTGAATCGCAGACCTCCCATGTGGTAGACAGATGCCCTAACCACTGGGCCAAGTCCACTTCCCAGCCAATCTTTATTGATATTACTAGTTAGGAAACTAAACTCTCCACCTCAGTCCTGTCTTCTTGAAACTTTCAGTTGAGTGTAAGGCAAGAACAGGTTTTGGTGTTTAATCAATACTGATTGAAAGTAATAACCATAATTTCTCCCATGTTTAAAAAAAATTCCTGGAGGGGCCCTTTTCTGCGTATGCAGGTTGTGTGTGCAGGCTTACCCTGGGACAAATAACCACTGACCTTCAAAGCCTTCCTGTCTGGTGTTGCTGCTGCTTGAGGGAGCCCCCTCTCTCCCTCCTGCCCCTCGCCCTCCTGTGCAGCCGAGTCCCCTGTCTGTCCAGCCAGCTCCCAGGACGGGCTTGGGGAGAGCATTTCCCACTCACCTCCCAGGCCATCTGTGTGCCAGCAAATCCTCTCCCAAGCTGGTGGTAAGAAGGTTGCTCCTGTGACAAAATGCCGCATAAGGCGAGGCCGAGCAATGGGCCAACTCAGAGCCAGGAGCGAGGGAGAGGGGCTTAAAGCCCTGGGGAGGGGCTCGGCAGTCAGTTTAGGCCCCATTTGGAGACTCGATCCCAGGTCAACTGTGCAAGCGGCTTCCCCACACCGCGCTTCCTGGCTTTCTCTGCAGGATGTGAAGCCTGACTCTGTCAACTCTTTTTTCTGTTTTCTTTTTATTTGTTTCACAAAGACTAAGAGCTTCTGGTTGTATAAATAAGAGAATGCTAATGAGGAGGAACAGGACATTGCACTGCCGGCTGTTGGAGACACTCATTCCCAGGACCTGGCTTGCACGTCCTCCACCCCAGGGGCAGGGTCCTGATGTCATATGGGTAGGAGGGAGCTACACCCCTGAGTGTGGTGACCTGCTGGCTGAAGGCCCCAGCAGGCCACGTGCCAGGTGTTCCAGGCAGCCCTGCAACTGCAGGGGAGGGCGTGGCAGGACCCTCTGGACTTTGACACCAGCCTGGGGAGGGGGAGCCCCCATGGTGAGAGGGGGGCTTCAGGAGCTCGCAAGGCTGCAATCTTTTTTTTTCAAAATTAATATAGTTTTTTATTATTTTTTTAAATGTTACATTAAAAAATGTAAGAGTTTCCCATATGCTCCCCCGCCCCACTCCTCCCACATCAACAACCTCTTTAATCGTCATGGCACATTCATCGCACTTGGTGAATACATTTTGGAGCACTGCTGCCCCGCATGGGTAATGGTTTACGTTGTAGTCACACTCTCCCCCACCCATTCAGTGGGTTACGGCAGGATATATAATGTCTGGCATCCATCCCTGCCATGTTGTTCAGGACAACTCCAAGTCCCGAAAATGGCCCGCATCACTATTGCCTAACATGGAAGCTTCCAGAGACCCAAGAAACCTGCACAACTCTCCACAGGCCACTTCCAGATGCCCCCAGCCTGCGGTGTCCCTCAGTGCCTCTGTCCAAGGGGCTGTTTTCATGGAAACATCAAAGCTGCGCTGCGGACAGCACAGGCCTGACCCGCCCCAGGCTGTGCAGAGGCAGAGACCCCAGAGCAGAGGACAGGGCTGAGGGGGTGGGGACTGGGTTTGAGCTGAGGGGGTGGGGCCTGGGGTTGAACTCTGGGGTGGGGCCTGGGGGTCACGCGCCACTGGGGGCGGAGCCGCGGGGGGAGCTGCGGCCGGCATCCAGGCCCAGGACTCCAGGAGCTGGAAAGCCTTGGGAACCAGCAGCGTTTCCTCCTGCAGTCCCCTGCCCTCTGGGTGCTGCCCGCACCCCCCACAGCCCCTGCATGGAGGACTGAGGGGCTCCCAGGCAGCTGCCCGGTGCCCTTACTGGTCAGGGTCCCTCCTGGCCACCCACTGGTCACGTGACTCCAGCAGAGCTGCTGTCAGGGCCCAGGCAGGGGGAGGGGCAGTTAGGAGGGGGGCCCCGGGGCTGTCAGCGCCCCCAGAGTTGTCTCCACATGTTGGGGACCCTCTGCCTCTGTCCTCACGGGAGGCCTTGGCATCAGGAAACCGAGAAGGGACGAGGCTGGAGAGGCTGGGGTGCAGGGCCCTGCCCTGGGTGGGCCGGAGGCTGTCTCAGATGTGGCTGAGCCTGGGATGCAGGGCCTTCCTGCCTCAGCACCAGGCGCCCAGGCGGGGCTGGGGGTCGGGAGGCCCGTGTGAGGTGCAGACGGCTCCCAAATGGCGCTCGTAGCTTACATTCATCTCCTTGCCCAATGGCATGCCCTGGCTTCCGGGTGGACAGCTGAGGGGGCTGTGAGCAAGCGGGGAGGGTTCTGGGTGAGAGAAGTGAGCCCTGAGAAAGGCCCTCTTGTGTGGGAAAAGCCTTCAGAACCTTCTGGATGTGGAGACGTTCGGACCCCAGAAACAAGGAGAGAGGAGCCTGTCCCTCACCGGGTGAGCCACGGTGACAGGGGGTCAGGGGAGCAGACCGAGGGCCTCCCAGAGGCTGACCGGGAAGGGAAGGTGACAGGAGCGGGGAGGCTGGCGGCGTGCGCCCCTCCTCACAGAGCCAGCCAGGGGCCCCGAAGGGGCCTTGACGGGCGCCTCCCACGGGCAGTCTTGGGCGTGCAGGGACAATTCCGAAGTCGCTATGTGCAGGTGTGATTTCCAAATTGGGTGTTATCGAGGTCTTCTCGTAGGGTTTATGCGCCCTCTTAATTCTGTGTGCGTCTTTGCCAGGCTCTGTTGCAGGTTCTGTATGGAAACTGGGTCCATTTTACGCACATTTTACGTGTGTGGGTGAACTCGTACCAGCAAGCGCGTGTATCCCCGCGCCCTGTTCCTGCACGGGTCGCTCTGCTGGGATCTAGAGGCCCTGGGGGCCACCCCCAGGGTGCCTAAAGAATGCACAGCCTGCAGGCCGAGGTCTTGCCCCGCCCTTGTGTGGTCCCTGCGATTTCCTGTCCCCTGACCTGGGCAGGGCTGGCATCAGCCTCCCTCTGCCGCTTCTCGCAGGGGACTCGGTGCCTGAGCACCGGCTCTGAGGGCATGGAAAGGAGCTGGCCCTGCACCAACGCCTCGGCTTAATGATTACAGGGACGTGACCCAGCCAGTCCTGGAAGCATCAAACCAGGATGGGGCGAGGTCACTCACCCACTACAAGGCTGGGCTCTGAGCCGTGGTCCCTGGGCTAATGCCCTTCTCGGGCAGACGAGGGCCAGGCAGGGCCAGGGGGAGGTTTGAGTCTCAGCTCCCTGTGGGAGGAGCAGTCATAACAGCCCTGGCCTCGGGCAGGAGCCCTGCGTGGTCAGGAAGGCCATGCTCTCCAAGAGGGGACAGAGAACAGAGCAGGGATCCCTGAGCTGAGAACTTGTCGCATCACAGTCTTGGGGGCACATTAGGGAGCTGGCGGTTCCAGCAGGGCCTGGCAGGAGCCTCTCCAGGGCTGTGCTCCTCCCAGCCTTCCATGTGGGGGAGAACACATATTCCAGCCAATATTTTAAGTGACAGGTGGGAGGGATTGCTAATACTACATTATAAGGTACCTTAACTACCTGTGAGGACATAGTGTTATTTGAAGGTGGATTTGAAAATTCCTATTTCAAGCTTTAAAGAAACTAGTAAAATAATTTTAAAAGAAATATATTTCTTATGCTAGGAGAGGAGAGAAAATGGAATCATAAAATGCTTACTCAAAACCACAGAAGGCATAAAAAGAAAGAAAAAGATGTTAATGGAGAAAAGTGGTGGGGGAGGAGGTAGGGTATATGGGAATCTATATTTTCAATGTAGTCTAGAGCTTCTTTAAAAGAAATTTTAAAAAAAGAAGTAAAAGAAAGAACAAGGAAAACAGATAGAAAATAGTTACAAAATGATATATATTAATCCAAGCATGTCAATTGCTTTAAATGTGAATGGTGTAAATACAGCAATTTAAAAACAGACTATCAGCGTGGATTAAAAAAATAAAAAGATGACCCAACTCTTTGTTGTCTGAAGAAACCCATTTTAAATATAAAGACAAACATGAATTAAAAGTAAAAAGGATGGGAAAAGATGCACCACACAAACACTAATCAAATAGAAAGCTTTAATAATTCTGTTAACTTCAGACAAAGCAGATTTCACAGTAAGGAAAATATCAGGGATAAAGAGTGGCATTACATAATGAAAAGGTGGGCAGATTTTTCAAGACACAACAATCCTGAATATATTTGTGCCTAACAATAAAGCACCAAATGTGTGAAGCAAAAAGTGTAGAACTGCAAGGAGAAAAGACAAATCTCTCTGGAGACTTCAGTGCCCCTGTATCAGTTACAGACAGATCCAGTAGGCAGAAAATCCAGAAGAATACATTTGACATGAACAGCAACAATCAACTAGATTTAGTTGACACTGATGGAATTCTTCCTCCAAAAACAACAGGATATACATTCTTCTCAATCATCCAGTGAACACTCACAAAGATAGCCCAAACCCTGATCCATAAAACACATGAACAAATTTAAAAGAATAGAATAAGACAAAGTATGCTCTCAGATCACAGTGCAATTAAAGTAAAAATCAGTAACAGAAAGACCACTAGAAAATCCCAAAATATTTGAGGATTAAACAACACATGTCTAAAAAACCCATGTGTCAAAGAAGACATCTCAAAGGAAATATAAAATTCGTCTCAAATATCAGGGCTACCTGCCAGATATTAAAGCTGTTTTCTTCTTAGCCTTGCTATCATTTCAATGGATAATTTATAAAATCTTGGCAGAATCAGGAGATGTATTCAATTATATATAATATTTCCACTTAGGCCAAATGCATTCCTGATAGTCCTTTAATTAGATACCTCCCAGCAATTGGATACTTATATATGGTGATACATTATAGAAGCTTTACCTAGGCCTTTGGGACCATAGGTTTTCTCTTAGAAATATTGAATATCTGTCTCCCTTCATTTAATTTTTTTAAAGCATATAGGCTAAAGGTTTAGATGCCCCACTAGTCCAGAAAATATATCCATTTAGTTTGAAAAAGCAACATTTTTTTCTCCAAACAGTAGATTTAGAATACGAAGGCCAACATGAATTTTTAAATAAGGAGATCCAACTTAAACATTTTATTCAACCATATCTCTTAAATTTACAAATTTGAATACTGTTATGGATAAATTATATTTGCACATACTGCATAATAGGAAACATACAGAAATACTACCTTAAGTTTGTTTCTTTTTCTGTAGATACCTAGAAATGTGTTACCTTAAGTCTAATTCATGGCTTCAGAAAAGAGCATTTTGCCTTTGCTTGTCTTGCATTATGAGCCAATCTCCTCTAATAGATTTATTGCCGTTGGCAGTACTGATCACTAGAATTTTAACTGGATGGCAAAGTTTAAGTAACTCTTGCTTAATTGTATTTCTTCTAAGACTCGCTCAAATATCAAATCAAATTTACTTAACCTATGATTGAAGCAGTTCTATCAATTTCAGACATAACACTTTCTGGCATGTTTGAAACAAATCATTCCCCAAAATATACCACTCTATGAATATAAGAAAATAGGGCACTCTCAAATACCAGGCATATTAAATTCTGAGTCTATTTAAGATTGGTTTATACTGTGAGGAAAAAAATGTGTCTGCTTTCAGGAGGAAAAATGGCTTCATTCAAACAAATTATCCAAAATTTCCTCCTGATGATGGTGCAGCTATCAAAATAAACATCATCACACTTGGCACATGTGCAATAGAATGAAGTCAGAGATACCAGTCAAGGTCTTAGTTTTCCTTCTCTGCAAAAAAATATGATGAAATGCGTCCATGTTCCAAAGCTGCCAACTTTCAAATCACTGGTATCTTTTTATACCAAAAATATATTCAACTCCCACCCCAGTGCAGAGAATATCATGAACATTTCATGTATAATATATCAGTAATCATTCACTTATTTAAAAATAGAACATATTAATTAACACAAATCCATCACCATCTCATATTTCCTGTCCTTCCAAAGCAAAATAAATATTTCACAAAGCAATGAGTGTTTCATGCAATGCACATATACATTGTACTTGGGAAACTGTGTGTATGCTAGTGTTCCAATATATTTGTTTATAGATGTGCATTATTGCCATTTGCATGTGAATAATGGTCAACCATTTTCTATTTGACCCTTTGCTTGGAGGGCAGCATTCATCTCTGTTTAAATTATATGCTCTTTGCAACATATTGGAAAGCTAACCTGTAAGACAAAACTCTCACTGTTGGTTTTCCTTCATGGAAAATGGTGCACAAAGTCTTGTTTAAGTGAGTAATACTACTGAAAATAGAATACATCCCTCTGAGCCTCTCCCATGTCCAATCAAGAATGAGTCAAATTTGAAACATGAATCTAGGAGAATAATACAAACGTCCAGCTTCAATTTACAAATTGATACATACAAAGCTCAATCTTCGGCAGATCAAAGTAATAGAGACATTCTGACAGTGAATTGTGTGGTTGTTGGTCAATGCTCTGACCCACGAGGTAAGCCAGTTTGTGAGCGAAGTGGAGAGGCGCAGGAACGCAAATCACATCCTGTAGGAGGAAAAAAACTAAGAGGAAGTTTCTGTTTCTGAATTTAATTTACATCTATTTTCTCTAGATTTACATTTTCACATATGTCACATCACAGATTCAAAACATAGGCATGCAAGTTTGATCCATTCATTTTACAGATCTGGAGGAAAACCGGGATCAGAAGATCCTTACTGGCAAGTTATAATACATGCGGCACAGCTTGTAAGTCAAATGCCGCACTGTGTCTGGGGTCAAGCAAACGGTGTCGTAGATGACATAATGTGTGGGAATAATAGTCCCGTGTTTCACAGGCTGACTCACAATGAAGAAACCATACCTGGAATTATAGGACACATGAGAATCAGCTCATTGCAGAAGAAAAGCACGTAGTGAGTGGAGGTTCTGAAAACATTTAGTCTGTTACTCAACAGAAATGCGTTCCCTGCGACGGTTTGCTCGGTCGGTAGAGGTGGGGTCTGGCTGCGGATGAGGGGTCGGTCCAGCTCTGGATGAGGGGTCGGTCCCGCTTGGGATGAGGGGTCGGTCCGGCAGCAGACGAGGGATCGGTCTCACAAGGGGTTGCGCAGTTCGGCTGACGGGGTCGCCCGGCGAAGCCGGCGATGAAGGGGTCGCCCGGAGAAGCAGGCGACGAACTGGGGACAAGGGAGGTGAGGCCCTTGTCGGGGGCTCTCAGGACTGGAGGGCGCACGGCAGAAGAACTACCGCGGAGACAAGGTAAACAGGCAAGTCCACTTTATTGAGGGAGAGGCAACAGTTTTATAGGGGCTGGGGAAGGCTGATTGGTCGAAGCCACGCCCTGTTCTGATTGGTTGCCAGCTAAAGGTCAGTGGGCGGTACTGGAGGGGGGAGGGGTGGTGGTTAGGGATTGGCTGTCGCTGTTGCTGGGGGAAGGGGCAGGGTTTAGGGATTGGTGGCTGCTGTTGCTGGGGTGGAGGGCAGACTTGAGTTTCCCGCCCACGCCTGGCTGTTGCTGCTGTCAGGGGAGGGGAAAAGGGCAGACTGGAATTTTCCGCCCTGTGCCTGCACAGGGAGAAAGAAGAAGAAGGGTGCCGCCCCACAGGCATCGTGTGGCGCCATCTGGGAGGAGGGGCAGCTGCGGAAGCATGGCTGCCGAGAAGGGGAGACCCGAGGGCACTCTGCACCCATGCCGAGCTCCTTTCAGGGGTGGCGGTGAGTTCGACCAGCCACCCTATTATGGGGGCAGCGGCTTGGCCTACCGCAGCCGCTCCCCCGCCAGGCCAGCAAACCACTCTTCAGCCCGAGGGGTGACCGCAGTTCCCCAAGCAGAAAGTGTTTTCTTAAATGAAGCAGTCTGTCGAACAGGTAAACAATGATATAATGACACAACTCCATAAAGGACATTTAAATCATTGGGATGGTACTGTCAGGTGCTTTAGACGAATAAGGTACACACAGATGTCTAGAGAGAAAAATAAAATTAGCACATTTGCTATTACCTACATATTATTTCTAAACAACATACATTTCAAAAATGCATATATATTTATATTGTGTGTATGTGTGTATATATATGTTGTAGGTTATATATGTCAAAAGAACTTTTATTTACTCTAGTTTAAAGATTTACCCATATTGTTGGATAGATCTTATTATCCAGAATTACATAATAAAATGTTCCTAGTCCATTCAGTTGCCTGTTGAGTAATTCCCCATCATATACAGGCTTCAAAATTCATTATCCATTCTCTTTTTGTTAGTTTCCTCCTAATTTATTTTTTCCAGTCTAAAGACATGAGGAAGAGTCTAACGGGTGCTTTCTTAGGCCCAAAATGCAAGTCGTTCTCTAAAGTATATAGCCAGATTGGAGCTTAGGTTGAGCAGTTGCGAATTCAGAATTGGTCTCTTTCTGGTGAACTGTTAGTTTTGTTTACTTCTTTTGATCAATATATCCAAGGCCAGCATTTTGAGTTAATATTCTGGTGAACTGTTAGTTTCATTTATTTCTTTTGATCAATATATCCAAGGCCAGCATTTTGAGTTAATATTCTGGTGTGTTTTTCCATCCCCTTTTTTCCCCCAATTTTATCATACTTTTAAGATTTACTAGGAGTGTTTCTTCCAAAGAACAACTAACTTAATGATTTTTCTCCAAACTGCAATCTGACGTAAGGAGCAAGGTTAATGTTTAAATTATCAGGTTTATTTTATGTGGGCCATATTATTTTGTTCTTTACATTTATGTTTTTTCTGTGTTTTGCTTAATCCTTTCCTGTCTTCTACTAGATTGATCAATATTTCTGCCTTTCTTTCAATTTCATTTATCCCTCCTCCCACTCTATTGAGATGGAAGTCAAGTTTTATTTCACTTCAAGGTTTCCCATATATTTTAATTTACATAGTCAACTTAGCAAGTCTAAAGTTAATCATTTAAACTTTAATTTAACCATTCTACCTAGCAACTGACGATCTCTAGATTCTTTAGCCCTGATCCCTATTTTCCCATGCAAATGGTATTTATGTCCAATATTTTATATCTACCTAGTTCTTACATACTCCCCAAATTTGACATTTATAAGGTCAGTGTTTTAAACTCCCAAATATGTTTGATAGCATTGCTTCTTGAATCTCATTCCTTCTTTATTTGTTCACTCTCCTTTTCCCTAAATATATACTTTAAGATAGTTATATTTCAGTAAAGGTCTGATGCACATATACAATATGTATAATTATCTAAATCTTGTTTTATTTCACTCTCACCTTTGAATGATAGTTTAACTGGGTATCAAATTTTAGGGTGAGAGTTACTTGTTAGCATATTGAAGATATTATTTCAATGTCTTAGGCTTTCTATTGTTGAATGGAATTTTTATTGTTTAGCAATAAAATATTTTCCTCTTCTGATTTTAAAATCTCTTGTCTCGGATATTTTGATGTTTCACTATGTGTCTAGGTATTGATTTATTTTAATTGTTCTTGCTTAGGTTCTATTATTCCTGAATCTAAGAAGTCAGGTTTTCAACAATTCTCTCTTTAAGTATTGACCCCCTTCCTGCTATCTCCAACTTTTTGAACTTCTACTCAACCTATAGCAAATCTGCTAGCTTAGTTTTACACTTCAATAATCTGTATTCATACCTTCCATCTCTCCATGACTGTGCACTGAATTCTGTGAATTTCTTTGAATGGATTTTGCAGTTACTTATTTCTGTTCTTTTGTGTCTAACCTGCCCTTTAACCCTTCTATCTTCTTTCTATCTCACTTCTACTATCTTTATCATTGCTAGATATTCAATTACAAAGTCAACTTTCTATTCAACATTTATCAGTTCACTTATGTTCTGTTCCATTATACATATATATAATCATTTAAAAATTCATTTATATAAACTATTTGCAACACTTTATCTGAAACTTGTGTGTTTAGCTCTATGTTGTATTGCCTGCAGCTTCCCTCTAAGAGTTGCTTCCTCAAAAGAAGACAAAGCAATTTCTGAATCATCATTTTCAATTATTTCTTGATGTCCATATTATCCAGTCCTGATTTTTAAAAATTAAACTCTGTATTTTGTTGCCAAATAACTGTTAATATTACTTTGGTATTGAATCACCCCAGTTCAGAGGAGATAGGTATTACATGCAGAAAATTTGCACATAAGAGAAATTGTGCTTTAGCTTAGTTTAGATGCTGTCCCCTAGAAGTGCAACAAAACATTTAAAAACAATAAACCTCCTTAGGGTGTTAATTTAATACTTTGATTTTTAGATTATATTTGCTAAGACCTGACTTTGATGACTGAGGAGTGTCAATATAAGCACAATTTACTCTCTCCTATGATTGTAACATACAATTTAGGGCTCCATCAAAAAACAATGGTTTTGGGTCACAGACTCCTATGAAAGTGATATTAAGAAACCCATCCAACCAGATCACCAAGCATGATTCCTATATCCAAATAAAGAACCACAGTGTAAAAGTAATAATATAAGCTCAAAATAGGTGTAAAGAACCAAAAATAATTTCTAAGAAGAAGTTATTTGAATTAAATGACTTTGCTAAACTGAAGTAATTTGAGAAAATTATATAATCAGATCTTTAAAAAGTGAAAATAAAACTAAAAAAGGGCTTACTATTCCCTTCTGGGCATCTCTACATCGATAATCAAGCCTGGAAGTGATTTTGAATTCTTCCTTGAGACTCAACAAAAAATCTGATGTTAATGCATTTCTTCACCACAATTACAGTCAGTTTGGCACTTTAAAAAATTGTGATAAGTGCTACAGTGTCTACTCAGTCTTATCTTGGAAGCATTCAATATGTGAAAGATCATATACATAGGATCTCCTAAAAGAGTTTGCAGGGAGTGGGTGTAGCTCACAACAACAAAAGAGATGCAGTTTCTCAGTGCTGCCACGGGTGCAAGCAGACACAGAAGAACACATAGTGAGTGGACACAGAGAGCAGACAACGGGGGGGGAGAGGGGGAGGGGAGAGAAGGAAGAGAAATAAAAAAATAAAACATAAAAAAATGGCATGGTATTCACACAAGGAAAGACACACTGACCAATGGAACTAAATTTAGAGTTCTGATACAGATCCTCATATGTACAGTCACCTGATACTCAAAAGGCCACCAAGCCTACTCAACTGGGAGAGAATGGCCTCTTCAACAAATGGTGCCTGGAGAATTGGATATCCATAAGTAAAAGAACGGAAGAGGATTACCTTCTCACACCTTATACAAAAATAAACTCAAGATGGATCAAAGACCTAAATATAAGAGCCAAGACCATAAAGACCTTGGAAAGCAATGTAGGGAAGCATCTACAGGACCTTGTAATAGGAAATGTCTTCATGAAATTCACACCCAAAGCATGAGCAGCAAAAGAACAAAAAGATAAATGGGACTTCATCAAAATTAAAGCCTTCTGCACCTCAAAGGAGTTTGTCAAGAAAGTGAAAAGACAGCCTACCCAATGGGAGAAAATATTTGGTAACCATCTATCTGATAGGAGACTAATATTCTGCATATAAAAGGAACTCCTGTATCTCGAAAATAAAAAGACAAAAGACCCATTTAAAAAATGGGCAAGAGATTTGAACAGATGCTTCGCCAAAGAAGAAACACAAACAGCTAAAATGCACATGAAAAAATGCTCAAAATCACTAGCTATCAGGGAAATGCAAATCAAAACTACGAGATACCATCTTACTCCCATAAGAGTGACAGCTATCAAAAAAAAGAAGACTACAAGTGCTGGAGAGAATGTGGAGGAATGGCAACACTCATTCACTGTTGGCGGGAATGCAGAAGGATCCTGCCATTCTGGAGGATAGTTTGGCGATGTTAGTTTGCAATAATTAACAAACTGTACCTGTTTCCCCTGATATGCACTGGGAAAAAGGTAAACCCCCTCCCCCCTGTGGCACTTTCCCACAGGTTAAACAAAGGAACCCAGTAAGGACAGGAGTAAAGGGAGATAGAGATCTTCACCATCTGCACATCAGAGGGAGAGGGAGATCTTTACTACCTCTAACTGCATATCAGAGGGAGATGGAGACAGAAACCTTCACTATTTACAGACCCTTTTAAAACCCTACAGATCAAAAGAAACATTTGCTCTGGCAGCTTTCCAAGAAGCCATAGACAGCCTCAAACCCCTCCCACTAACTATCATTTCTCTGCCTAGGAAAGTTCTGTATAAACTCAAGTTCCCCCTTTCCAGGAGTGGGCTGAAGTCTCTCTTCAGACCCCCACCATGCTGGTGGGGAGATTGAAATCTGTTATTCAGATTCCCTCCATTGGGAGAGTTTCTCAGTAAATAAATTCTTTGCTTATGGTCAATCAGTCTCCATGTCTCAGTAAGAGCCGTATTTTCTCTAACAGGTGATTTCTAAAAAAACTAGCTATAGATATGCCATATGACCCAGCAATCCCATTGCTGGGTATATATCCAGAAGAACTGAAAACAGGGACACAAACAGATATATGCATACCAAAGTTCATAGCAGCATTATTCACTATTGTCAAAAGTTAGAATCAACCCAAATGCCCATCAACAGATGAATGGATAAATAAAATGTGGTATATACATACAATGGAATACTACTCAGCTATAAGAAGAAATACAGTACAAATACATGGGATAACATGGATGAATCTTGAGGACCTTATGGTGAGTGAAGCAAGTCGGGCATTGAAGGAAAAATATTATGTGACCTCTCTGATATGAAATAAGTAAATCAAACTGTCTCAGAGAGCCAGAGACTGGATGATAGGCTTACAGGAAATTGAGGGAGAGAGGAAGGTTGTGAGCTGATGCCTACATGGATGAAATCTATGATAAAGTAGAGGTAAGTATTTATACAGGAAGGGATAAGATGGAGAATTAAGGATACCTTTGGTTGGGGCAGTGAAGGCTTGAGGGGGGCTAGGTTTGGAAGGGTGGGTCAGATGGCCCAAGGAATTGGGGGGAGGACTGGGGGAACATTTGAACATGGGAGATTGTTGTGTGTGTGGTTGACACCATAATGTTGAAAAAACTCTTTAGAAGATAATATAAGGAAGGATTACCTGCTTAAAGGTTCTTAAGGGGGGCGGGATGTTCACAGGGGCAGGCTTCTAGGGAGTGTGTGAGTGCTCATCTTGTCATAGTGTGTTATACCATAGTGTGTTATACCATTATGTCATACAATGAGTGGGAAGGTGTACCCACATCCTGGGGAGGCCTGATGTTCTGAAATAGAGGGAATTGTGTCTCTTGAGAGCATTAGTGGCTCCCAAAGTCAAGCCCGCAGCATTGTTGCAATTATCTGTGAATCTGGTCCTTCAAGCAGTGAAGACCAGTTGTCTCTGTGGGCTCTGAGGGGAGAGGGAGAGAGGAATAAAATAGATAGAAGCAGGGCAACTGGGGAGGGCAACAGAAGTGTTCTGAAAGATTGTGCAATGATGGATAAAGGTCATGTTAAATTATAACAAAAATGTATAAAAGTCTATAGGCTAAAATGTAAACCACAATGTAAAATATAAGGTAGCTAAAAATTTTGAAAATTTTACAGTCTAAAATATAAACCATAATGTAAACCAAAATGGAACCATGTTTGGTAGCAATGTTTCAATATCTGTACATCAGCTGCAGCAAATATAACATGAACATGTAAAAAAATCATTGCTGGGGAAGGCAGAAAAGGTTTTGATGGTAGATATATGGATATATGGGAGTCCCCTAAGTAGTATATGTGATTTTACTGTGGTCTGAAACTTTAAGACAAATTAAAAATTAAAAAAAAAAAGGTTGTAGACATTGAGGAAGAAATGAAAAAAATTGCCTTGTCACTGTACATACAGGGCAATATCCACCACAGTGATGAAAGGCAAAACTTCAAAAACAAAGTATTATAGTATTTTTCATTTTTTAATACACCAATTTATTTTTACTTAATTTTAGTTTTTCTAAATTATGTATTCTATTTCTAATCTTTAAACCTATCACTACTATTACATTTTCCTATTAATTGAATTTGGCAATATATTAGAATTTATTGTTGAAGAAGTTTTGGACCTCAGAGGGGTTCAACTATGGCAGGGGAGGCATGCTGGTATAGGGTATTATTGATGGGGGACACATGGTTGGGAGGAAGTTCTACAGGGCATGTATATAGGGTACATAAAAATGTTCGGATATGTCTTGGGTATTTTCATAGTAGTTAGAGTTACAAACGACAACTGAGGGAGTGCTGAGTTCCCAGCCAGAGGAGCTCTGTCACATTCCCCAATGGAATAGCAACAATTCTTCAAGAGCAAGGGCAAAGACCAGTAAAGAAGGATCCTCCAATGATGAGCCCTTGATACTGATGACTATGCTTATGAGCCTGTGTGCCTGAAAGTTCTATGAGGCCTAGAGCTGCAGGGTGCCTAGAAGTTATCTCCTGAGAGCCTCCATGTTGCTCAAATGTGGCCACTCTCTAAGTCAAACTGAGCATGTAAATGCATTACCATCCCCCTAGCATGGGACATGACTCCCAGAGATGAGCCTCCCTGGTGCTAAGGGATTACTACCAATCACTAACTGGTGATGCAACTAGGAAAAGACCTTGATTAAAAGGGGGAAATGGTAAAGACAAATTAATTTATATGGCTAAGAGACTTCAAAAATGAGTCATGAGGTCATCATAGAGGTTGAAATTACTCATGCCTCATCAGGATCCCAGAGACAGCCAAAGTAGATACAACCCCAGGCACTGGTGCTCCTGAGGGCTATGGAGACACACAGGCTCTACAATCATGGCAGTTGGCTCTGGAGTTCAGCTCTTTGTCAGTGGGCCCTACTTTGGAATTTGTGTTCCTGAGTGTGATGGACTTGGACCCAGATTCAGATGGGACCTCTCTACACATGCCTCTTCTATCACTTTTACTGGACCTGTGGTTGGTGCTGGGGTTGGTGTATACCCAGGAGGCTTCAATCTCTGGACCTGCCATGTGCCACCTGGGCCCTGAGCCTCAGCAGAGTTGCAGCTCCTATTCTCTGGTTTGTTGGACTTGCACACGTCAGCTAATAGGGAGGTGAAGATGGTCAACTACCACACCAGGGAACCAAGAGTGCCTATAACTCCAAGCAGGAGAATTGTGTCCATCAGCCATGTGGGATCTAAGCCCCCTCTTGATATAGAGGTGGAGTGGACATCAACAACTCAGCATCCACAGGATGGAGGAATAAAATATGGATTAGATTTAACTTACTGTATTCTACTATAGAACTATTGTGACTAGTAATGGAAGAAACTGTAGCACTGATCTGGAAAAGGGGCCCTGCTGGGGGCAGGGAGAGGGAAGAAGAGATGAGATGTGGGGGCATTTTTGGGACTTGGAGTTGTCCTGAATGATATTGCAGGGACAGATGCTGGACATTATATATCCTGCCATAACCCATTGAATGGACTGGGGGAGAGTGTAAACTACAATGTAAACTATAATCCATGTGGTACAACAGTGTTCCAAAATGTATTCACCAAATGCAATGAATGTGCCACAATGATAAAAGAGGTTTTGATGTGGGAGGAGTGGGGCGGTGGGGTGTTGGGTATGTGGTAACATGTTATATTTTTTAATGTAACATTTTTTGAAATCCATGTATCTTTTTTTAGAAAGACAATTTAATTTTAAAAATTTAAAAAAAACACCGTAATGAGATATCATCTCACACACATACACACACAAAAGCATAATAAAGATAAAAAGAATTGAATCAACCTTGCATTCTCAGACTAAACCCAATTTGGATAATGTGTATTTTTCTTTACATATAATGCTGGATTCTATATAATAATATATATTTTAAAGATGCCAAGTCTTTATTCCTCAGTAATATTGACCTATAATTTTCTTTTTCTATCCTGTCTGGTTTTTCTAGTATGGTAAATTTGACATTATGATCTAATTTTGATAGATTCCCACAGTTTGCTTTGAATTCTAATTAAAATTCCAATTTTGATAATGAAAAAGTAATAATAATAAAACTGCTTTTAAGACAAAATGAAAAATGTAAGACACTGCGGGAATAAATGGAATAAAATGCCACTATACACACAGGACAACAGATCTTACAGTGATGAATGAAAAAACATCAAAAATTTTTGATATTCTTTATTTTTTTAATATTCCAATTTTTTATTTTAGTTTTACTTTTTCTAAATTATTACGTATTTTATTTCTTATGTTTAAACCTATCATTATTATTTCATTTCACTATTAATTGTATTTCATGATCTTGGCTTCATTTTTGAAGAAGTTTTGGACCACAAAAGGGTCACAACTGTGGCAGGGGAGGATCATTGGTATGGACTTCAGTGATAGGGGACACACGGAAGGAAGTTCACCTGGGCAAACCTATAAGGTACATAAATATGTTCAAATGTTCATGGGGCATTGTCACAGTTGGTGGAGATTCACACAATAACCCAAAGAATATTGAATTCCCATCCTGGGAGCTCTGCCATATTCTCTAATGGAACATCACTGATCCCCGAAGTGCAGGGCAATGACTAGTAAAGAAGGATGGTCCATTGATGGACCCTTGATACTGACAATTATGCTTATGAGACTTTGCTCTTAAATTGCAACTTAGCCTAGTGCTACAGGGTGCCTAAGAGTTCCCTCCTGTGAGTCACCTTGTTGCTACAATGTGGCCTCTGTAAGCCAAACTCAGCATAAAAATGCTTTATTTTCCTCCAAGCATGAGCTATGACTCCCAAGGATGAGCATCCCTGGCACCAAAGGATTACTACCAAGCACCCAAAAGCAATGGAACTGGAAAAAGACCTTGAATAAAAGGGGGAATAAGGTTAAAATCATGTCCTTTTTCAAGCAGATTTATGAGCAGATTTCTATCAAGTAAGTCTTTTTCTTTTCTGCCTAATCATCCTAATACTTAAATGCATCAGGGAATAGCTCTGCTGGAAAAGCATTTATTCCATGCATGACATCCCTGTCTATGCATTCAAGGTTCAAAATATGAAAACCTGTTCTGTGTGTGTTTGAATAAAAACCATAAATAAATGTTTTCTTTAAACAAAAAAAAGGGGGGGTAGTAAAGACAAATGAGTTTATATGACTAGGAACCTTCGATGTGAGTCGGGAAGTCATTCCAGAGGTAATGCTTACATAAGTCTCAGTAGGAGCTCATAGATTGACAAAGTAGATACTGCCCCAAATAGTGGGGCTCCTGAGTGCTACGGAGACACCCAGGGCCGGCCTACTGTCACAGCAGATAGCTCCAAAGTTTGGTCCCTTGCCAGTGAGCCCTATTTTGGAGTTTGTGCTCCCCAGTGTGACAGAGTTTGACTCAGGTGTGACTTCTCTACACATACCTCCACCATCCCATTTTATTTGAATCTATATTTGGTGCTAGAGTTCTTAGGTGTATGTCCAAGAGATTTGAATCTTTGGGCTGCCCATGTACCAGCTAGTACCTGAGCCTCAGCGGAGTTTCAACGCTTACTCTCCAGTTTATTGGACTCACTCAGGACAACTAACGAGAAGGTGAGGATGAATAACCACCATGCCAAGGAAATGAGAGAGTCTACAGTTGTAACCAAGAGAGTCCCATCCATCAATAGGCAAGATGGTGGCAGAGTAAGGCACTCCTAGAGTCAGCTTCTGCTACAGGAGAGTTAGTAAACACCCAGAGCTATGTGGAGCTAGCTGAAACACCTATCTGGGGCTTCCAGGAGACCAGAAGAGCATTCTGCAACATCCTGGAAAGAATGGAAAGAGGAGACTGCCCATCTGCAGAGAAGACTCATAAGTAGAGACCTCAATGCCAAGGAGGGCAGTGCCCATCCTCTACTGGAGGCTCAAGTCGCCTTGGGATCTGTTCTGGGACTGGAATTGAAAGCTCCATTTCCCAAAAACAGGGGAACAAGAGACGGTTTTTCAACAACTTCAGCTACTTATGAGTAAATTCACCAGGCTAAAGTATAATCCTGAGAAAGCTAAAGTTTGAATCTGTCCAAGTCAGAAAGAGGCCAGTAGCCACCATCTTAACTCCATGCCTGGCATTAGGAGAAGTGGGGCAGAATGAAAATCACAGTGCTGGTAGGGACTGGCTTCTTTCCATCTAGATCAGTTTGCAGCTCTAGCATAAGACCAAACCCCACCTGGAATCCAGGGGGACCTGTGCCAGCCTCTCCAGGAAATTACCGGTCAAGCCACAGAGGCCAGTGATCATCCTACTTTGGCAGCACAAACTGTCCCAGGAGCTATTCTGTGTCTGGAATTTGAAGCTCCATTTCCCTAAAACAGGGGAGGAGGAGATGGTTGGACACTGATTTCAGCTACTGATTGGCAGATTTGACTGGCTAACGTATAACCCTAAGAATAGATAAAGTTTGAACTTGTCCAGGTCAAAAAGAGGCTGGTACTTGCCATTTTGACTCCGACCCCAGCATGAGGGAAAGCTGGGCTGACAGAAAATCACAGTGAGGGTAGGAACCAGTTTCTTTCACCCAGATCAGCCTACAGCCCTAGCCTAGGCATCAGCCCCACCCCTAGCAGGGAGAAGGCTGGCAGGCCCTGCACCAGCCTATGCAGGAAACTGCAGGTACATTTGATTGGCACAGACTGAATAATCAGAAATCAATCAGGGCAACTGCAGTCGTCTTGGACCCACACTGCTTAGATTGCTGCCCACAGCTGCAGCTCCACCACAGCCCCAGGTAGGGGAGAAAAGGACATGAAGGGACTTCAGTCTCTCTGGGCAACTAGAGTATAGGCTTAAACAACTTGAATTATTCCACACAGCTGTGACTCCATCCCTATCCCTGGAAAAGGAGAAAATTGGGAGAAGCTTCATCAGTCCCTGGAGTAATGAGGGCAGCTTGAGCCTCCACAGCTTATAACACCAACTACATCCTTGGTTTCTACTGCACATTCAGCAAGGGAGAAAGGACAGGAAGCCCTAAACTAAAGAGAAAAACTGCATCGAGAATAATTACTCTAGTAAGCCAGGTGCAAAGACATCAACAAAAAAATTACATCCACACCAAGAAAAAGGAAGCTATTGCACAGTTAAAGGAATAAGTTAAGCCTCCAGATGACATAAAGGAGTTGAGACAACTAATCATAGATGTTCAAACAAATCTCCTTAATAAATTCAATGAGATGGCAAAAGAGATTAAGGATATTAAGAAGACATTGGATGAGCACAAAGAAGAATTTGAAAGCATACATAGAAAAATAGCAGATCTTATGGGAATGAAAGGCACAATAAATGAAATTTTTAAAAAACTGGAATCATATAACAGCATATTTGAAGAGGCAGAAGAAGCATTGGTGAGCTTGAAGAAATGGCCTCTGAAAGTGAACATACAAAAGAACAGTGTGCTATATCATTGGGTGGAGACACATACAATGAGTGTATAAGTGTACCCACATCCTGGGGAGACCTGATGTTCCCAAATAGAGGGAATTGTGTCTCTTGAGAGAATTGGTGGCTCCCAATTAGTTAGAGCAGTCTACTATGCCAAGCCCTCAGCATTGTTGCAGTATCTATAAATCTGGTCCCTCAAGTAGTGAAGATTAATTGTCACTGTGGGTCCTGAGGGGAGGGGGAGAGAGGTATAGAATAGAAGGAAGCAGGGCAACTAGGGGGCAATGGAAGTGCTCCACAAGATCATACAATGATGGAGATAGGACATGTTAACTTACACCAAAAGTGTATAAAAGTTTATAAACTAAAATGTAAGCCATAATGTAAAACATAAGGAAGCTAAAAATTTAGAAATTTGTACAGTCTAAGAATATAAACCAAAATGTAAACCATAATGTAAACCATAATGTTTGAAAGCTATATTTCAATATCTGTACATCAGCTGCAGCAAATATAACATGAACATGTAAAAAGATCATTGCTGGGGAAAGGGTTTGATGTTGGGTATATGGGAGTTCCCTATCTTGTGTATGAGAGTTACTGTGATCTAAAACTTTTTCTAAAAATTAGAAAAATAAAGAAAGGATATAGACACTGAGGAAGAAATGAAAGAAAGTGCCTTGCCACTGTACATACAGAGCAACACCTATTACAATGATAAAAGGCAAAATGTTTGAAACAAAGTTTTATAATATTTTACATTTTATTACTACACCAATTCATTTTTACTTTAGTATTTCTCAATTATTATGTATTCTATTTCTAAGCTTTAAACCCATCACTGTATTTCAATTTCCTATTAATTGAATTTGGCAATATATTAGGTTTCATTGCTGAAGAAAATTTGGACCACAGAGAGGTTCAACTATCGCAGTGGAGGAACACTGGTGTGGGATGTTATTGATGGGGGGCACATGAGTGAGGGGGCGTTCTCCAGGGCATGTATATAGGGGACATAAAAATGTTCTGATACATGTTGGATATTTTTATAGAAGTTACAGTTACAAACATCAACAGAGGGAGTACTGAGTTCCTACCCAGGGGAGCTCTGTCACATTCCCCAATGGAACAGCAAAATCCCCCAAGTGTAACAGCAAAGACCAACAAGGAAGGATGGTCCAATAATGAGCCCTTTATACTGATGACTATGCTTATGAACCTGTGTGCCTGAAATATGAACTGGCTTAGAGCTGCAGGGTACCTAAGAGTTACCTCATGAAAGCCTCGATGCTGCATAAATGTGGCCACTCTCTAAGCCAAACTCAGCATGTAAATGCATTGCCTTCCCCCCAGCATGGGACATGACTCCTGGGGATGAGCCTCCCTGGCCCCGAGGGATTACAACCAATCACTAACTGCTGATGCAACTAGAAAGAGACCTTGAATAAAAGGGTCAACTCAGACCAGCAGAATATCTCAGCCCAAATGTATGATCCAGTGTTAAAAATGACTTTTTGACCTTGAATAAAAGGAGGAATTGGCAAACACAAATGAGTTTATATGGCTAAGAGTCTTCAAAAACGAGTTGGGAGGTCATCAGAGGGGTCACACTTATGCACACCTCAGCAGGACCCCAGAGAGAGCCAAAGTAGATGCAACCCTAGGTGCTGGTTCTCCTGAAGGCTTTGGAGATCCACAGGGTATATGGTCATGGCATATTGATTTGGAGTTCTGTGCCATGTCAGAGGGCCTTACTTTGGACTTTGTGCTCCTGAGTGTGATAGAGCTGGACTCAGATGTGACCTTCCTACACATGCCTCTTCTGTCACTTTTACTGAAACTGTGGTTGGTGCTAGGGATGGTGCATGCTTAGGGGTCTGGACTGCCCATGTGCCAGCTGGGCCTTGAGCCTCAGTAGAGTTGGGACTCCTACTCTTTGTTTCTTTGGACTTACCCAGGCCAGCTAACAGAGAGATGAAGATGGTAAACACCACACCAGGGAATCAAAAGTGCCAACAACTGCAACCAGAGGAATTGCATTCATCATTCATGGAACCTAAGCCCCCTTTTGATCTAGAGGTGGAATGGACATCACCATCCCAGGGTCCACAGGATGGAGGAATAAAATATGGATTAGAGTGGGCTTACTGACATTTTACTATAAAACTATTGTGACTAGTAATAGAAGAAATTGTAGCATTGAGGTGGAGAATGAGACCACGGTAGTTACTGAGGGCAGGGAGAGGGAAGAAGGGATGTGATGTGGGGGCATTTTGGGGACTTTGAGTTGTCCTAAATGATACTGCAGGATCAGATGCTGAACTTTATATATCCTGCCATAACCTTCTGAATGTATGGGAGGAGAGTGTGAACTACACGTAAACTATTATGTATGTGGTGCAGCAGTGCTCCAAAATGTGTTCAGCAAAGTGCGATGAGTGTGCCACAATGATGGAGGAGGTTGTTGGTGTGGGAGGAATGGGGTGCAGGAGTCGGGGGTATACGGGAACCTCTTATATTTTTTAATGTAACTTTATTTTGTGTGATGTATATATCTTCAAAAATATATAATTTACAAAAATGATGGGGTGGGGGTGGGGAGTGGGGTATATGGGAACCTCATGTTTTTTAAAATATTTTTTAATGTAGTGTTCTTTGTAATCTATTAACTTTAATTTAAAAAGTGTAAAAATAAATAAAACAAAATGGATCAAGGACGTAAATATAAAAGAGACAACTATAAAGCTCTTAGAAGAAAATGTTGAGAAACATCTTTAAGATCTTGTGGTAGGGAAACGGACTTTGGCCCAGTGGTTAGGGCGTCCATCTACCACATGGGAGGTCCGCGGTTCAAACCCTGGGCCTCCTTGACCCGTGTGGAGCTGGCCACACGCAGTGCTGATGCGCGCAAGGAGTGTCCTGCCACGCAAGGGTGTCCCCCGCGTGGGGGAGCCCCACGCGCAAGGAGTGCGCCCGTGAGGAAAGCCGCCCAGCGTGAAAAGAAAGAGCAGCCTGCCCAGGAATGGCGCCGCCCACACTTCCCGTGCTGGGGACGACAACAGAAGCGGACAAAGAAACAAGACGCAGCGAATAGACACCAAGAACAGACAACCAGGGGAGGGGGGGGGAATCAAATAAATAAATAAATCTTAAAAAAAAAAAAAATCTTGTGGTAGGTAATATTTTCTTAATCTTATACCGATATCACAAACAATGAAAGAGAAAATTGATAAATGGGACCTCCTCAAAATTAAACACTTTGTCCTTATAGGACTTTGTCAAAAGGGTGAAAAGGCAGCTGAATCAATGGGGGTAAATATTTGGCAATCTTATATCTGATAAGGGTTTAATATCCATGATATATAGAGGACATACAACTCAACAATAAAAAGTCAAACTGCCTGATTAAAAAATGGGCAAAAGAGTTCAAAAGACAATTGTCCAAAGAAGAAATACAAATGGTGAAGAAACACATGAAAAATGTTCAACATCACTAGCAATTAGGGAAATGCAAATCAAAACTACGAGATATTATTTCACACCTGCTAGACTGGCCACTAGTAAAAGTTGGAAAAGTGTAAGTGTTGGAGGTAGGAACACTTATTCACTGTTGGTTAGAATGTAGAATGGTACAGCCACTGTGGAGGGCAGTTGGGCAGTTTCTAAGGATGCCGAATATAGACTTACCATGTGACCTGGATATACCATTACTAGGTATATACCCAGAAGAACTGAGAGCAGTGTAACGAACAGACTTCTGCACACCCATCATTATTCACGATTGTTAAAAGCTGGAAACAACCCAGGTATCCATCAACTGATGAATGGGTAAACCAATTGTGGTGTATTCTCCCAATGGAATAGTATGCAACCATAAGAAGAAATGTGGAAGCATGACAACATGGATGAACCTGGAGGACATTATGTTGAGTGAAGCAAGCCTGATACAAAAGAACAAATACTGTTTGATTGTGCTATTATGAACTGAATATATAATGTGAAATTATGGAGTGACGCCTTCTCCCAGGGGCTTCAGGCACCCTCTGCCTGCCCCTTCTCCCCCAGCAGCTGGGATCCTAGGCCCTCCCTTCAAAAACACGTGCTCGCATCCGGAGCCCCTGCACGCCGGCTTTGCGCTCCCTCCCTCAGCAAACACTTCAGCCCTGGACTAACCCCACGTCCCCCCGGGAAGCTGCGTGGAGGAGAAAGGCCCCAAAGGACCAGCCGGCCCCGCGGGGCGGCCCCACCACCGACTCCACGAGGTCCAGCGCCGCTGGCATCCGACTCCAAGGTGTGGTCACGGCTGGTCCCGGGCCCGAGGCTCCTGGTCTGATAAGGGCTGAGCGCGGGGCTCCCCTCCTCCGCGCACAGGGCACTTCCCCCCCCCCCCCCCCCCCCCCGCCGCCCGCAGCCAGAGCAGGCGGTGGTCGCAGTGCTGAGCGGGCGGATGTGAAAGAAGAGCCCGTGCCCCGTCACTGCACCCCCAGCCCAGAGCCAGCTCCAGGCCGGGGGACTCAGAGGGACCCCGGCCCCCCTCCCTGCCGGCTTGAACCGCGGCGTGGCACCGCGGCCCTGTCAGCGCCTGGCCCTGGCCCGGGGGGCGCTGAGCAGTTGGGTCCCCACAGCTCCGCCTCCAAGCCAGGAGAGTCGCGGCTGGACCCCCGGGTCGGGGGCTGCGCCAGCCCGGGCGGGGCTTTCTCTCCAGGAGAAAGGGCCCCTCAGGACAGGCGGGGGCTCCCAGAGCCCCTCCCGCTCCCCCAGCCGGCTTTCCCTCCCCACCCCTCCAGAGGCAGCCCCAAGGGAGAGTCCGGAGACCCTCGGAGCCCGCGGCTGGCCCCGCCTCCCCCACTGCTTGCTGCAGGCCCTCGGCGCTGGCCCCTCCTGCAGGGCCTCGGTTTCCCCCTGGAGCTGGTCAGGGCAGGACCGCCTCCTGCTGGGCGAGGAGAGGGAGGCGTCCTCAGCCTGCGAGCACCCTCTGGGTTCCACTTGCGTTCCCCGCAGGATTGACAGTAACAGGACCAGAGAGATGCCTGAGCCCAGCCTCTGCCTCCAGGCTCTGCTCCCAGGCCGGGGTGGGGAGAGCGGGTGGGGGGCGAGGGAATGCCGGGTCCTCATCCGCCAGCACCCAGACCCTTCTGGTAACATGCTATTAAGGAAAAACGCAGCGATTTTGAGGGTCCTAGAGGCCCCCTGTGAGGGTCTGGGGGAAAGGGGCGCCTCGTTTAGCCCCCTCCCACCCCGCACAGATCCTGTGACTCCCCCTTGCTGTTGTGAGCAGCCCCGCAGTGCTGCAGGTCACAAAGTGGCACGTCAGCCTCATGGCCGTCGTAATAACCTGGCCCCGGGCGGCGGAAGGGGGCGAGCAGGCAGTTGCGGCTGGTGCCCAGAGCCAGTCGCTGTCTTGCTTGGTGCGCTCCGTGGGTGCGTGGCGAGGTCGTGCGTGTCTAGGCTAGAGGCGCGGGCCGGCGGCCGCTGAGCACGCGCAGAGGCGGAGGTAGCGCCTGGAAGAGACTTTGGTGGATTTGCTGGGCCTGACTCCAGGCTTCCAGAGATACCAGACGGATGGGGAGCCGCGCTCCCTGGGCGCCCGGGCCAGCGCCCTTATGGCTGCTGCTGCTGCTCCTGCAGCTGCAGGTGTTGAGCGTGGGGGGCAGACCCCATCACGTTCGGAGCGGGAGGGGCGCGTGGCTCCAGAATTCAGGGGATTTGGGAACCTGCCAGCCCTCCTTGGATCTCTATTTCGTCCTGGACAAGTAAGTTGCTGGGGGCGCCTGGTGCACTGGGGGTGGGGGTGGGGGGCGGGGAGGGTTGTTGGAGCAGGTCCAGGCTCCACAGGGAGGTTCTGCCTGGGTCCAGGGCCTGGGGAGCCCCTGTTTTGTGGGCGCTGCGGGAGGCCCAGGGGTCAGTCGCAAGAGAGGTGGCACTGGGAATGCCTCGTTTCCCGAGGCAGAAGGATGCTCCAGGCTTTTGTGTCCAGATACTTTTCCTTTGGAGGTTTCTACTGAGAAATAGGCTAAGCTGCAAGGCAACCAAGTCGTTCATCTGGGGTCCTGAATGGCAATTCAGGAAGCAGAGAGTCAGGGAGCACCCCAAGTAGTGTTGTGTTGTGGCATTTCCAAGCAGGAGATTTCAAAGAAAAAGACGAGCACAAAAGTTGACTGTGGTTGGAGGATGTTCGGGTTTATGTTAGGAGTTAGCTGAGTTCTTTCATTGCACTTTGCTTTTTGGAGTGGGGATGCCCCTGAGGTTTTGAGGAGCCTGTGCCTGAGGCTTTGCAGACTCCAGCGGTTTGTGACACCTGAGACCTGCCTAAGAGTCACCTCCCGCGTGGCTTCCTGACTCCATTTGAAATCTCTTGGCTGTCAAACTCTGTTTTCTTTTAGTTCTTTATAAGGAAGGGAACATAAGCCACCACAATGTTTCTGAAGCTTCTGTCCCTCCTTTTAAGTGGCCTTCAAGTGGGCTGATCTTTAGTCTAGAAGACTTCTGTCTCTACAGGGTCCCAAAGGAGCAGGTTCGTGGCTTTCTTTGGGTATTTTAAGTGTCGCTGGTGCTTGGAAAATCTTTGCTTTGCTTCTTCTGGTGGCTTTGCTTCCTTCTTCACAGTCACTTTCAGGAGCAGCTGGCGGGTCTGCTTGTGGCCTTGGCCCCTGGGCAGTGGCTCAGGTGCCTCCTGGCCCCTGTGAGGTTGTCCTTCCAAAGAAGGAAAGGGAGGTGCAGGGTCAGCCTTGGAGAGATTGTCTTGCTTCTACCTTCATCTCCTCCTGTTGGGTTGACAGTGAACTTTGCATTCATTGAAGAGTAATGGAAGTGCAACTAATGGTAATTCTGCTGGAGCACTTTACGGTTTCACCGTGGTTGTCTTCTTTCATCCTCCAAACAGCCCTGGAATGGACAGGAGCAAAGGGGGGTGTCCATCCAATTCTGGGTGGGAGGGGTGAGGCCCCAGGGGTGAGTGAGGGACCCAGGGTCAAGTGATGGAGGCAGATCTTGGAAGAGAATCCCTTCCTCTGCCCAGTGGGGGGACTTCTGACACACCCTGGACAGGTCTCGCCTGGTTGACGTCCCCTTGGAGAGTGGATCAAGGTTGGAGGATGGCTGGATCTGGAGGGGATGACAGCCTCTCTAGTTTAGTCTTTCTGGAAAGGGCAGTGAGGCCAGAGGGCCCCCCACTGCTGGGCAGCCATCCTACTGCTCTCCCAGGCTCTGCTGTTTGGCCCAGCAGGGGCACAGCCCAGCCTGGGATGGAGGAGGAGCTCTGGCACCAGGGGTGTGTGAAATCACAATAACTGAGCACTTACTACATGCTAAGCAACATACTGGACACTTTAGTCCCTGACAACTGAGGGAGTGTGTTCAATTCCCCTCTTTTAGGATGATGCAACTGAGGCTTGGAGGGGCTAAGTGGGTTGGTCAAGGCCAGTTAAACCTAGTTTGCATTTATATTTCCCTACTGGCTAATGATGTAGAGGCTCTTTTCATATGCTTATTTTTCATTTGTGCATCTTTTTTGGTATGTTCAAGATTTTCCCTATTGTTTGACTGGGTTTTTTATGCTTCTGTTGTTGCATTGTAAAAATTTCTGTATATTTTAGACATTAAACCCTTATTAGTCTATGATCTGCCACTATTCTCCCATTTTATAAAATATTTTCAGTTTTTTTAATACTGCCTTAATGAATTAAAGTTTTAATTGTTCATGAAATGGAACTTACATATTGTTTCTTTTGTTGTTCATACTCTGGCATCATATCTATGGCTCCATAGCCAAATAGTGTATCATAAAGATTGCTTTCTTCAAAGAGCTTTGCATTTTTAGCCATTATAATTAGGACCTTCATCCAATTTGAGTCAATTTTTGTATATGATATGAGGTAGGAGTCTAGCCTCATTCCTTTGCAAGGGGATATCCAGGTTTTAATGGTGTCATTTGTTAGAATCTAATCTTTCACATATGTGTGTTACTGACATTTTTGTACAAAATCAATTGTCCATATATGTTTGGGCTTATTTCTGTACTTTCAATTCTATTCCAATGGTCCAACTATGCATTATCTTTAGGCCACTTCCACACTGTTTTGATTACTGTAACTTTGTAGTGTATTTTGAAATTGGAAAATGGTACTCTTTCAACCTAATTCTTCTCTTTCAAAATTGTTTTGCTATCTGAGGCTCCTTGCGGTTCTATGTGAATTTGAGGATCAGCTTTTCCATTTCTGCAAAAATGGCTGCTGTAATTTGACAGTGATTGTGTTGGATCCATAGATCATATTGGGCAGAATTGACATTTTGGCAATATTAACTCTTTCAATCCATGGACATGGGCTTTGTCATGCCATACATTTATGCCTTCTTTGATATCTTTCAATGGTCTTTTGTAATTTTCACTATAAAAGTTTTTTACATCCTTGCTTAAATTTATTCCTAGATATATCATTCATTTATATGCTGTCATAACTGGAATTGTTTTCCTATTTTTGTGTTTAGATTGTGCATTGTTAGTATATAGAAGCATAACTGAGTTTTAATGTGTTAAACTTGTACCCAGTTGCTTTGCTGAATTTGTTAATTCTAGTAGTTTTCTCATGGATTCCCTTGGCTTTTCTATTTAAAAGACAACATCATTTGCAAAATAGATCTACTTCTTGATTCCAATTTGGATACAGTTTATTTCTTCTTCCTTCTTAATTGTTCTGGCTAGAACTTCTAGTACAATATTGAATATTGAATAGCATGATTAAAATGGGCATCCTTATCTTGTTTCTGATCTTAAGGGGAAAGTTTTCAGTTTTCATCATTGAGCAAGATGTTAGATGTGAGTTTTTCTTTTTTCTTTTTTGTCTTTATTTTCTTTAATGTTAAATTAACAAAATATGGGGCCCCATATACCCCCCACCCCCTCACCCCACTCCTCCCCCCATAACAACAACCTCCTCCATCATCATGAGACATTCATTGCACTTGGTGAATACATCTCTGAACACCACTGCACCTCATGGTCAATGGTCCACACCATAGCCCACACTCTCCCACAGTTCACCCAGTGGGCCATGGGAGGACAAACAATGTCCGATAACTGTCCTTGCAGCACCACCCAGGACAACTCCAAGTACCAAAAACGCCCCCACATCACCTCTCTTTCTCCCATGCTCTACCCCCAGCAGCCACCATGGCCACTTTCTCCACACCAATGCCACATTTTCTTCAATTACTAATCACAATAGTTCATGAATAGAATATCAGTAATTCCACTCTAATCCATACTCTATCCCTCCATCCTGTGGACCTTAGAATGGTTGTTTCCACTCCACATCTATATCTAGAGGGGGCTTAGATTCCACATGCATGCTGGATGCAATCCTTCTGCTTTCAGTTGTAGGCACTCTTGGCTCCCTGGTGTGGTGGTTGACCTTCTTCACCTCCTTGTTGGCTGAGTGGGGTAAGTCCAATAAACCTGAGTGTAGGAGTTGCAAGTCTGTTGAGGCTCAGGGCCTGGCTATCACATGGTCAGTCCAGAGATTCAGGTCCCCTGAATCCCCAGCACCAACTACATTTCCGGTAAAAATAACAGGAGAGACTTGTGGACAAAGATCACATCTGAGTCCAGCTCCATCACACGGAAACATAAACTCCAAAGTAGGGCCAACTGACATGGCACTGAACTCCATCTGCCATGACCATAGAACCTGTGGGTGTCTGTAGCCCTCAGAAGAACCAGTACCTGGGATTGTATCTACTTTATCTGTCTCTGGGACTCTGCTCAGGTGTGCATAAGGGCAACCCCTCTGATAACCTCCTGGCTCTTTTTGGAGACCCATAGCCATATAAACTCATTTGTCCTTTCCATTTCTCCCTTTTATTCAGGTCAAAAAGCATTTTTAACTCCTGGTACTATATGTAGACTGAGATATTCTGCTGGTCTGAGTTGACCCTTTTATTTAAGGTCATTTTTTAGTAATTGACCTTTATCATAAAGAAAAATTTCCCTTCTAATCCTAGAATTCTAAGTGTTTTTATCAAGAAAGGATGCTGGTTTTTTTTCCAAGTGTGTTTTCTGCATCCATTTAGATGATCATGTGTTTTTGTTTCCTTCATTCTATTCGTGGATTGATTTTCATATATTGAACCAGTCTTGAACCAAGTGGTATATATACACCACTTGGTCATGGGTACAATCTTTTGTCACATGCTGTTGGATTCAGTTTGCTAGCATTTTGTTTAGGTTTTTGGCATCAGTATTCACAAGGGAACTTGCTCTGTAAATTTCTTCCCTTATCAGCCTTTGGTATCCAGGTAATGCTGGCCTTATAGAATGAATTATAAAGTGTTCCTTCTTCTTGAATGCTTTGGAAGGATCAGAGAAGGATTGGTGTTATTTTGTACTTGAAATATTGGTAGAATTAACTATTGAAACCATCTATTCCTGGACTTTTGGTGGATGGTTCTGTTTATTCAGTGTCTTTATTTGTTATAGATTTGTAGAGATTTTCTCTTTCTTCTTGAGTCAGTTTAGGTAGTTGATGTGTTTTTAAGACTTTTTCTAATTGATCTTGGCCCTCTAATTTGTTGATATAAAATGTTTAGAGTATTCTTTTCTAATTCTTTTTATTTCTATAAAGTCAGTAAAGACAGCACTATTTTATTTTGATTTTAGTTATTTGTATATTTTTTCTTTGACACTGTAGCTAAAATACAGTCCATTTTGTCAAATTATCATAAACCCAAGTTTATTTGTGTTGATTGCCTCAAATGGTTTTCCATTCTCCATTTCATTAATCTCTGGTCTAATATAGAAATTATTTCCTTCCTTCTGCTAACACTGAATTTATTTTGCTCTCACCGGTTCATCAGGATGTGAAGTTAAGTTATTGATTTGAGATTTTTCTCTTCTTTTTCATATAGGAATTCATAGCTATAAATTTTCTTTTCAGCACTGCATTCATTCTATCCCATGAATTTTGGTATGTTGGCTTTAAAAATTCTTTCTAAGTATTTTATTTATTTTTTCTTCCTTTTTAATTTCTAAAAAATGTTACATTAAAGGAATATGAGGTCCCCATATATCCCCTACCCCCCTCACCCCACTCCTCCCACATCAACAATCTCTTTCATCACCGTGGCACATTCATTGCATTTGGTGAATACATTTTGGAGCACTGCTGCACCACATGGATAATGGTTTACACTGTAGTTTACACTCTCCCCCAGTCCACCCCGTGGGCCATGGCAGGACATACAATGTACAGCATCTGTCCCTGCAGTTCCACCCAGGACAACTCCAAGTCCTGAAAATGCCCCCGCATCAGATCTCTTCTTAATTTCCTCTGTGGTTTCTTCTTCAACCCACAGGTTTTGAAGAGTTTGTAGTTTAATTTCCACATATTTATAATTTTTCCAGTGATCCTTCTGTTATTGATTTCTAGCTTCATTCCATTGTGCTCCAAGAAGTTACTTTGCATGATTTCCATTTTTTAAAATTTACAAGTCTTATGCCCTAACATATGGTCTTCCTATGGAATGATCCATGTGCACTTGAAGGACGTATGTGTTCTGTGTCGTTGGGTAAATTGCCCTATATATGTCTCTTAATTCTAGGTGGTTTATGGTGCTATTTCAATTTTCTATTTCTATGCTGATTTTCTTTCTCAATGTTTCATCTACTATGGAAAATTGTGTGTTGAAACTATTATTATAGAACTGTCTATTTCTCCTTTGAGCTCTTTCTACTTTTTCTTCATGTATTTGGGGCCCTGTTGTTATGTGCATATATGTTTTATAATTGTTATATCTTCTTTTTTAGTTGACTCTTTTATCAATATATAATAACCATCTTTGTTTCTTGTAAGAGTGTTTGCTTACCATATATTTTTTCTGATATGAAAGATATCAGATATCCATCTTAGCTCTCTTTGGGTTATAATTTGCTTGGGGCATTCTTTTTCATTTTTTCACTTTCAACCTATTTGTGTCTTTGGAATGAAAATGAGTCTCTTTTAAGTGCATATAGTTGGATCATGCTTCTTTATTCTTTCTGCCAATCTCTACCTTTTTATTTGAGTGTTTAATTCATTTACAGTAATGTATTTATTTAAAAGGCAAGACTTCTAACATTTTGCTACTTGTTTTTTGTATGTCTCATACATTTTTTATCCCTCCTTTGCTCCATTATTATCTACCTTTTTTGCTAAGGTGATCCTTTATCATGACCCATTTTGAATCACTTCTCATTTCCATTTGTGTAGATATTTTGGACATTTTTGTAATGAACTTCCTCAGTTTGTGTTTATTTGGAAATATTACAGTTTCTCCCTCATATTTGAGGAGCACTTTTATAGATATATTATTTTCCTTTGACAGTCATTTATTTCTTTCAACTCTTTAAATATTTCATGCCATTGCCTTCTGTCTTCCATATATTTGAATTAACAACCAAATGTTAATCTTACTAAGCATCCCTTTTACAAGATATATCACTTCTTTCCTGCTGTTTTCAAGATTCTCTTTTTATCTCTGGGCTTTGCCATTTCCACTAAAATGTGTCTTAATGTAGATCTCTTTGAATTTATCTTGCATGAAGTTGATTGAGCTTTTTGAATTAGTTTATTTCTACCTTTCATCATATTTGTGACATTTTTGGCAATTATCTGTTTTAGCATTCTTTCTTCCCCTTCTCTTCTACCTCTGGGATTCCTATGACATATGAATTGGAACACTTTATTTGGTCCTACCATTTCCTTATACTCTCTTCACTTTTTCATTCTTTTTTCTTTCTGCTTCTCAACTTGCATAATTTCAATGGTCTTATCTTCTGGTTTGCTGATCCTTTCTTCTTGTTTCAGTCTGTTCATGCTATTGAATTTTCCTCATGTTAGAATAATTTTAGTTCAAGAATTTCTATTTGATTCCTCTTTATAATTTCTGTCTCATGATTGAAATAATAATTTTGTTAATAAATTGTTTTCCTGGTTTCCTTTAGTTCATTTGTCCTGTTAAGAGAGTTGATCTATGATCTTTGATTAGTAATCCAAGTGACTGGGCTTCCTCTGTTAAAAGATTCTTTTGAATTCATTTTTCCTGCAATTGAATCATACTTTCCTCTCTCCTTGCATTTTTGTAATTTATGGTTGAGAATTGGACATTTTGAGTTTTGAGTATTGTGGTCACTCTGCAGGCTAGCTATTGCCTTCCTCAGTTTGCCAGATCAAGTAAAAGACAAAAAAGTGAGGGGGTAGAATAATAAGGAAAAAAAACATACCCCCACCCCTTCCAAAAATGTCTGCCACCCCTTAATTCTCTAAGTAGATGCCAATGGAAAGCTGGAAGCTATTGTTGCCAGGAAAGCCAAAATCAAGGGTTGTGTCTCTGCAGGTCCTTCATGACCCATCCACCAGAAAATACACACAAAAAGAGAAATGAAACTGTGTTAGTCAGGGTTCTCTAGAGAAACAAAACCAATAATAGATATCGGTCAATAGTATGCGATTTTATAAGAATCTCTTACATCACCGTGGGGTTGCACACCTCCAGGTTCCACAGGCAGGCTGCAAAGCATGGCTCTGATGAACGTCCAATGGAGGCCCTTGATGAGTTTCTGAGAGATGTTGGCTGTCCAAAGACGAGCTGGGAAATTCTCTCTGAGTGCTGAATCACTTCCCCTTTTAAGGCATTCAACTGATTGGATAAAGCGTCACTCATTGCTGACAGAAATCTCCCTGACTGATGTAGATGTAATCAGCTATCTATGCAGTAAAGTCAGTGGTGACTAAAGTCCATAAATGCCCTTCTACTACAGTTAGCTCAGTGCTTGCTTGACCAAACAACTGGGTACGATTACCTGGCTGAGTTGACACATTAGCCTAACCATCATAGATACCTACCAAATATAAAGATGCTTGGATCTTTACCTCCAGCAGATGCTGTTTGAGGCCAGAACGCCCTACTGATGAGTGGGCCCAGACTAAACTTAGCATGTGTGCTGGTGTCTCAGGATTTCCCAAACTGACCTTGACCTCCAGCCAGACTTTTGGAGGCTGATGTTTCCTCTGCCCACAGTGACTACAGCCTGCTACTCTTAGAATCTATGACATGTTTCCACAGCTGTGCCACCTCCACTGCCAGCACTGCAGTACCTCATGGTTTCTAGTCTTCATTACAAAACTGAATTCTTGGCAGTCTTTCCTTTCATCCTGAACTCCCCATGGTTGTTCTGAATGTCTGATCTGGTTTTGGGGTTACCCCCTAGTTAATTACACTCTCTTTTTCTAGCTCATTTTTTTTTAAGTGGAGGGAAGATTCTTTAATACTTCCTATTTTACCATTTTGCTCCTAATAGCTCTCATTTGGCTTCTTAAAAGAGGGGAGGAAGCACAGGTACCTCTAGGTATCCTTGGAGAGCAGGGGAGGGGGTGAGCAACTCAAGTTGCCTATGGTCCAGATCAGACCCTAGGATTAATGATGCTCTACATGGTCCCTTCCTCACACTCAGTCTATTTATTTGCTAGTCCACGATGCTACTGGATTATGAAAATGGAGTGTATGCTGAGCTTGCCAAAGAAATCGCCCTTGTATACACATTGCATATCCTCAAGCTGGCATGTGGCCAGAGGTGGGTGTGGAAGTCTTATCAGGACCACAGTGGACTTCTTAACCCCAGGGAACTAATGTGCCCTCTTTCCTGAGCCCGGCACGTATTCATGTGGGAGTTGGAGAAGATGATGGTGAGGATATAGGTTGGTGGAGAATATGGTAACTGGCCACATTCCAAACCCATATTGAAACCAGAGGCCATGAAATTTTTGACAGTTTGAGTGAGGAAGGTGAGTTGTGGCCTGGACTTGGGTAAGTGTAAGGAGGAAGTTAACGTCCCTGACTGAGTGTCTGACAACACTGTGGGTAAATGGCATTTCCCTTATTTTTTAGAGAATGAGAGGAGGAGGCTCATGGACTGAAAGTGGTCTGTTGACACTTCTAGAAGGAAGACATGGAGACAGAATAGAAACTCTGGAGTGTGCAACTCCAGGACCCAGTCCTAAACCAATGGCTGAGGTCCCTGGGAGCTGCTGATGTGGTCTTGGAGGCAAAAATAATCTTTTAGGGAAGTGGCTGTGGCTCAGTCAGTTGGGCTCCCATTTACCATATGGTGGTAGGCTTGTGAAGGCAGGCTCGCCTGCATGCCGTGGAGAGCCAACCCAGCAAGGGGATGCAACTAAAAGGGAGACAAGTAAAATCTTAGAGGAGTGTGCAGCAAATGGACACAGAGAGCAGACAACACAAGCAAACCACAAAGGGGGGGCAATAAATAAAAATAAATATACAGACTCACAGAAGAAAGCACAGTGAATGAACACAGAGAGCAGACAACAAGCAAGCTGCAAGGAGTGGGAGGAATTAAAAAAAAAATCTGTTAGCCATGTGGAGGCTCTCTGGTTATCATTGCCATTCAGGGACACCCAGAATTTGGGGACCAGGTGTTTACACTGGATGGACTTGGAAAATGTGGGTAAGCCCCTACTGTGTGCCCACTTCCTTGACCAGGGCACCTCTGACTTCTAGGGAAGAGACTCCATACTGAGGGTGAAGCCTGTGCAGAGGTCCAGAGAAAGCAGATGTCAGGTGGCCTAGGCAGGCCTGGAGCTCAAGGAAGTGGGGGGAGAAAGGAAGAGGGAGAGGAGAGGACAGGCCAGATGGCGGGGACCTGGGGCCATGAATAAGGTTTGCTCTTCATCTCAAGGGCATTTGGGGGTCATTGAAAGGAGGCCTTCATCAGAGGTGTGATGGGTCAGACTTGTGTTTTCAAAAGAGCCTTTGCGGGAAACGGACTTTGGCCCAGTGGTTAGGGCGTCCGTCTACCATATGGGAGGTCCGCGGTTCAAACCCCGGGCCTCCTTGACCCGTGTGGAGCTGGCCATGTGCAGTGCTGATGCGCACAGGGAGTGCCGTGCCACGCAAGGGTGTCCCCCGCGTGGGGGAACCCCACGCGCAAGGAGTGCACCCGTGAGGAAAGCCGACCAGCGTGAAAAGAAAGTGCAGCCTGCCCAGGAATGGCACTGCCCACACTTCCCATGCAGCTGACGACAACAGAAGCAGACAAAGAAACAAGACGCAGCAAACAGACACCAAGAACAGACAACCAGGGGAGGGGGGGAAATTAAATAAATAAATAAATCTTTAAAAAAAAAAAAAGAGCCTTTGGCATCTGTGGAGAGAATGGATATGAAGGAGGAAGGACGGAATAAAGGACCGAAGTGCAAAGGAGAAGAGTTAGCCCAGACTTCTGCTTCCATGGCTCTGCCTCTGCAGTCATTTTTTCTTGATTTTGTCCCATCTCTGACCCTCTGTGCCAAGGCTGGCAGTGCCTGTACTCAAAAAGTTCTCAAAATTCTTGTCAGTTTTGCATGCAGTTCAAGAGTGCCCATGCTACCAGACAAAAGGATTTCCCACAGATCCTTCCTGGATAAATGCATTTTCAAGCCTGACTTCCTCTGAGGGGGCTGGTTGGATCCATGAGTCATACACCTAATCTTTGCAAATTTCAGTTCAACCAAAGCCTCCTGTGGGATCGTGTTCTTGGGAGCTGCCTTTCTCATATCTCGGGGAGGGCCCTAATAGAGCTGTTTCCATGCCTAATCAGAATATGTTGTCTTGATCTGCTGAGAACTTTCCAAAGCATCAATAGCTCGTTCCTTTTAGACCTGTTTTCCCTCCCTCAATTTGCTAAAAATAGCAAGGAGATACCAGGCAGCATTTTCCACACTTACCTTGGAAATTTCCTAGCTAAACATCCAAGAGCTCACTTACAAGTGTTGTCTTCCATCCAACTTAGGTACACAATTTCACCAAGTTCATTGCTACATAATAAGGATTGCCTTTCTTCCAGTTTCCAAGAACACATTCATCATTTCCTCCTAAGGCCTCACCAGAAGCACTTTTGATGTCCATATTTCTATGAACATGATGTTCATTGCAATACAAGTGTTCTCTAAGTTGATAGAAACTTTCTATACACCTTTCAATTATTTCTGAACCCTCACCAGAAACACTTGCTTGCCAATTTCTTTTTTTTATTAGAAAAGTTGTAGACTTACAGAAAAATCATGCAAGAAAAAGAATTCAAATATACCACCCTATTATTAATACCTTACATTAGTGTTTTACATTTGTTACAATTCATGAAAGGACATTTTTATAATTGTATTATTAACTGTAGTCCATAGTTTACAATGGTTCTCTGCCTGAGTTGTACAATCCTAAGTTTTCTTTAAAAATTTTAATCTAGTAACACATATACAACCTGACATTTCCCCTTTAACCACATTCACAATGTAATTCAGGGCTATGAATCAGTGTTGCTAATTACATTCACAATGCAGTGCAACCATCACCACCCTTCATTACCAAAACTTTAGGCTCAAACCAAATAGATACTGTATACAATTTACTTTTAATATACACTTTTCTTTTTTTTGTTTAATTCTTTTTTTTCCAAATTCTACTCAATGTATTCATTTTTTAAAAAGATATTACATTAAAAAATATGAGGTCCCCATTTGCCCCCACCGCCCCCACCCCACCACTCGACCCCCAATAACACTCTCCCCCATAATCATGTCACATCCATTGCATCTGGTGAGTACATCTCCGGGCATCGCAGCACCCCACGTCCCGTGTTCCACACCATAGCCCACACTTTCCCTCGTTCCATCCAGTCGGCCATGGGAGGACATACAACATCCGGCAATTGTCCCTGGGGCACCACCCAGGACAACTCCAAGTCCCAAGAATGCATCCACATCTCTTCTCTTCCTCCCCTTCCTCACACCCAGCAGCCACCATGACCACTTTTTCCACATCAATGCCACATTTTCTCGATTATTAACCACAATAGTTCATGAATAGACTATCATTAAGTCCACTCTGATCCTTACTGTATTCCTCCTTCCTGTGGACCTTGGCATGGTTGTGTCCATTCCACATCTATGTCAGTTGTAGGTACTCTAGGCTCCGTGGTGTGGTGGTTGACATTCTTCAACTCCATGTTAGCTGAGTGGAGTAAGTCCAGTAAATCAGAGTGTAGGAGCTGACGTCTGTTGAGGTCTGTGCCTGGCTATCATGTTGTCAATCCAGAGATTCAAATCCCCTAGATATATCTTAAACCCCAGTACCAACAACAATTCCAGTAAAGTAGCATGAAAGTCTTGTGAAAAGAGATCCCATCTGAGTCCAGCTCCATCACGCAGAAACACCAGCTCCAAAGAAGGGTCAACTGGCATGGCAGTGAAACCCATCTGCCATGACCATAGAACCTGTGGGTCTCTTTAGCCCTCAAAAGGACCAATACCTGGGGTTGTATCTACTTTATCTGTCTTTGAGGCTCTGCTCAGGTGTGCATAAGGGCAATCCTTCTGACAAGCTCCAGACTCTTTTTTAGAGACTCATAGCCATATAAACTCACTTGTCCTTTCCATTTCCCCCTTAATTTAGGTGAAACAGCATTTTAAACTCCTGTTATTATATGTAGACAGGGATATTCTGCTGGTCCACATTGAACCTTTAATTCAAGGTCATTTTCTAGTTGTATCATCAACTGGTACTTGGTAGTGATCCCTTGGTGCCAGGGAGGCTCATCCCCAGGTGTCATGTCCCACGCTGGGGGGAATGCATTGCATTTACATGCTGAGTTTGGCTTCAAGACTGGCCACATTTGAGTAACATGAAGGCTGTCAGGAGGAAACTCCTAGGCACAGTGCTGCTCTAGGCCTTATTCTTATTTCAGGCATATAGGCTCACAAGCATAGTCATTAGTATCAGGGGCTCACTGTTGGACCCTCATTCCTTCCTGGTCCTTACTGTTGCACATGGGGGAGTGCTGCTGCTCCCCTAGGGACCATGAAAGAGCCCCCCCCAGCCAGTAACCCAGTATCCCCCAGGTGTTGTTTTTAATTGTTTCTACTATGAGTATATCCAAACATTACCATGCACCCTGGACATATGCCATGTATAACTCCCTGTCAGCCATATATCGCCTGTCAATAACATCCCATACCAGTATTCCTTCAGTGCCATTGTTGAACCACTCTGTGATCCAAAACTTCCTGAAAAGTGAAGCCCAATATAATGTCAGGTTCCCTTAATAGTAAAATGGAATATAGCGATGAGTTTAAAGGTTAGATATAGAATACGTATTGATTTGGAAAAATTCTACATCCTATCTTTTTCTTTTCTTTTTTCTTAATTATTGAGCTTCTCTTCACAAGAGCCTTAGATCACAGTAATTCATATATACAATATACAGTACTCCCACACATCCACCATAAAACCTTTTCCCTTCCACAGTGATAATCTTATAACATTCATATCATATTTACTTAAACTGATGTACAGACTCTGAGACAATAGCTTTCAAACAAGGTGACATCTGTGCTTACATTGTGGTCCATGCTTTAGGATATACAGTTTTCTAAATTTTTAGTTATCCTATGTTTTACATTATGGTTTATATTATTAGTCTGTCGTCCCCTATACATTTTTGGTGTAATATTACATGTTTTATATCCATCCCTGTGTACTCTCATGAAACTCCTCTCTTACCCTCACATTTACCTTGGTTCCATCCATTCAACATCGATTTTCCCCTCCCCTTGGGGCCCACAGCGACAGCCAATCTCCATTTCCCAAGGAGCCACATCCAGAGATACTTGCAACAGTGTTCAGGGCCTGACTTTCTCAACTGCCCTAATGCCCTGGGAGCCACCCTTTCTCTCGAGAGATACAGTTCCCTCTATTTGATGGCATTGGTCCTCCTCAGGATGTGGGTCCACCCCCACTCTAACTACTTGGGTCTCTACCCAATGGTACAACCCACCCTGGCAAAATGAGCATTCAGACATTCCCCAGGAGTCCGTCCTGTGTCAGACCATCCCCTCCGAGCATCCTAAACAGGTAACCCTCCTAATTATATTTTGATATGGTTTTCTAAGCATTTTACTCTCAACCAACACCTGACACTCTCCTATGTTCATATGTTGACCCTCCCTTCCCCCAATTTTTTGGGCAATATTACCCATCTGCCCATCCCCAGCCCCCATCAAACCTGCAAAGCCCCACCCAAAGGCAACCCCTTGCCCCCATTTTATCTCTTCTTTGTGCTCATACTTACTGCCAGCTCATCATAGATTCCACCCCTGCAGACGTCGGCTCACATCCTTCCTCCACCCCCCGATTTCTTGTAAGCCTATCTTCCAGTCTCTAGCTCTCTGAGGCAGGTTGCTTATTTCATATCATTGAGGTCATGTAGTATTTGTCCTTCAATGCCTGGGTTGCTTCACTCAACATAAGGTTCTCAAGATTCATCCATGTTATCACGTGTGTTTGTAGTGTATTTGTTCTTACAGCCAAGTAGTATTCCATTGTGTGTATATACCACATTTTATTGATCCACTCATCTGTTGATGGGCATTTGGGTTGATTCCAACTTTTGGCGATAGTGAACAATGCTGCTATGAACATTGGTGTGCATATATTGGTTTGTGTCCTTGTTTTCAGTTCTGCTGGGTATATACCCAGCAGTGGTATTGCTGGGTCCTATGGCAAATCTATGGTTAGTTTTTTGAGAAACCACCAGACTGTCCTCCAGAATGGTTGTATCCTTCTGCATTCCCACCAGCAGTGGATGAGTGTTCCCATTTCTTCACATCCTCTCCAGCATTTGTATTCTTCTGTTTTTTTTTTTCATAGCTGCCAATCTTATGGGAGTAAGATGGTATCTCATTGTAGTTTTGATTTGCATTTCCCTGATAGCTAGAGATTTGGAACATTTTTTCATGTGCTTTTTAGCCATTTGTATTTCTTCTTTGGAGAAGTGTCTGTTTAAATCTTTTTCCCATTTTTGAAATGGGTTGTTTATCTTTTTGTTTTCAAGATATATGATTTCTTTATATATGCAAGTTATAAGTCTCTTATCAGATATATGGTTGCCAATTATTTTCTCCCATTGTGTGGGTTCCCTTTTTACTTTCTTGACAAACTCCTTTGAGGTGCAGAAGGCTTTAATTTTGAGGAAGTCCCATTTATCTATTTGTTCTTTTGCTGCTCGTGCTTTTGGTGTGATATTCATGAAGCCATTTCCTATTACAAGGTCCTGTAGATGTTTCCCTACACTGCTTTCCAAGGTCTTTATGGTCTTGGCTCTTATATTTCAGTCTTTGATCCATCTTGAATTGATCTTTGTATAAGATGTGAGATGGTAATCCTCTTTTATTCTTCTACATATGGCTATCCAGTTCTCCAGGCACCATTTGTTGAATAGGCCATTCTCTCCCAGTTGAGAGGGCTTGGTGGCTTTATCGAATATTATATGCCTATATATATGAGATTCTATATCAGAACTTTCAATTCGATTCCATTGGTCTGTGTGTCTCTCCTTATGCCAATAGCATGCTGTTTTCACTACTGTAGCTTTGTAGTATGTTTTGACGTCAGGTAGTGTGATTCCTCCAATTTCATTTTTCTTTTTCAATATGTCTTTGGTTATTCGGGGCCTCTTTCCTTTCCAAATAAATTTCATAGTTAGTTTTTGTAGTTCCTTAAAGAAGGCTGTGTTGATTTTTATTGAGATTGCATTGAATGTGTAGATCAGTTTTGGTAGGATAGACATCTTAATAATATTTAGTCTTCCTATCTATGAACAAGGAATATTCTTCCATTTATTTAGGTCTTCTTTGATTTCCTTGAACAGTCTTGTATAGTTCTCAGTGTATAAGTTTTTTACATCTTTAGTTCAATTTATTCCTAAATATTTGATTTTTTAAATTTACTATTGTAAATGGCATTTGTTTCTTGATTTCCTCCTGAGCTTGCTCATTATTGGTGTAAGAAGTGCTACTGATTTTTGCACATTGATCTTATAACCTGCAACTTTACTAAATTCATTTATGAGCTCTAGAAGCTTTGTTGTAGATCTCTCAGGGTTTTCTATGTATAGGATCATGTCATCAGCAAATAATGAAATTTTGACTTCTTCCTTTCCAATTTGAATGCCTTTTATATCTGGTTCTTGCCTCAGTGCTCGAGCAAGTACTTCTAAGACAACATTAATTAGAAGAGGAGACAATGGGCATCCTTATCTTGTTCCTGAGTTTAGAGGGAAGAATTTTAGGATTTCTCCATTGTAAACAATGTTGGCTGTAGGTTTTTCATATATACTCTTTATCATGTGTGGTCACCCCTCGGGCTGAAGCGTGGTTTGCTGGCCTGGCGGGGGAGCAGCTGCGGCAGGCCAAGCCTCTGCCCCCATAATAGGGTGGTTGGTCAGACTCACCGCCAGCCCTGAAGGGAGCTCGGCATGGGCGCAGAGTGCCCTCGGGTCTCCCCTTCTCGGCAGCCATGCTTCCGTGGCCGCCCCTCCTCCCGGATGGCACCACACGATGCCTGTGGGGCGGCACCTTTCTTCTTCTTTCTCTCTGCGCAGGCGCAGGGTGGAAAATTCCAGTCTGCCCTTTTCCCCTCCCCTGAAAGCAGCAACCGCCAGGCGTGGGCAGAAAAATCCAGTCTGCCCTTTTCCCTTCCCCCGACAGCAGCAACAGCCAGGCGTGGGCGGGAAACTCAAGTCTGCCCTCCACCCCAGCAACAGCAGCCACCAATCCCTAAACCCTGCCCCTTCCCCCAGCAACAGTGACGGCCAATCCCTAACCACCACCCCTCCCCCGTCCAGTACCGCCCACTGACCTTTCGCCGGCAACCAATCAGAACAGGGCGTTGCTTCGACCAATCAGCCTTCCCCAGCCCCTATAAAACTGTTGCCTCTCCCTCAATAAAGTGGACCTGCGTGTTTACCTCGTCTCCGTGGTAGTTCTTCTGCCATGCGCCCTCCAGTCCTGAGAGCCCCCGACAAGGGTCTGGCCTCCCTTGTCCCCAGTTCATCACCTGCTTCTCCGGGCGACCCCTTCGTCGCCGGCTTCGCCGGGCGACCCCGTCAGCCGAACCACGCAACCCCTGTGAGACCGACCCCTCGTCTGCTGCCGGACCGACCCCTCATCCCAAGCGGGACCGATCCCTCGTCCCAAGCAGGACCGACCCCTCGTCCTGAGCTGGACCGACCCCTCGTCCGCAGCCAGACCCCACCTCTACCGACCGAGGAAGCCGCCGCAGCTGGCACCCAACGTGGGGCAGTGCAACCCCCCTCTACCGACTGTGCAAGCCGCCGCAATCATGTTCAAATAATTTCCTTGTATTCCGATCTTTTGGAGTGTTTTTATCAGGAAAGGGTGCTGTATTTTGCCAAATGCTTTTTCTGCATCTATAGATATAATCATGTGATTTTTTCCTTCAATCTCTTTATATGGTGTATTACATTGATTGATTTCCTTATGTTGAACCATCCTTGCTTACCTGGAATGAATCCCACTTGGTTGTGGTGTATAATTCATTTAATGTGTTGTCAAATATGATTAGCAAGTATTTTGTTAACTATTTTTGTGTCTAGGTTCATTAGAGAAATTGGTCTGTAATTTTCCTTTCTTGTGGTGTCTTTGTTTGGCTTTGGTACTAGGGTAATGTTGGCATCATAGAAGGAGTTAGGCAATGTTCCTTCTGTTTCGATTTTTTGTAATAGTTTCAGCAGGATTGGTGTTAGTTCTTACCAAAATGTTTTGTAGAGTTCACCTGTGAAGCCGTCTGGCCCTGGGCTCTTCTTAGTTGGGAGGTTTTTAATGACTGATTCTATCTCTTTACTTGTGATTGGTTTGTTGAGATCATCAATTTCTTCTTTCATCAATATGGGCTGCTTATATATTTCTAGGAATTTTTCCATTCCCTCTGAATTGTCATTTTTGTTGGAATATAGTTTTTCAAAGTATCCTCTTATGATAGTCTTTATTTCTGTGAGGCCAGTGGTGATATCTCCTTTCTCATTTCTTATTTTGTGTATTTGCATCTTCTCTCTTTTTTTCTTTGTTAGTCTCGCTAAAGGTTTGTCAATTTTGTTCATCTTCTCAAAAAACCAGCTCTTGGTCTTGTGTATCTTTTCAAGTGCTTTATTTTCTATTTCACTTAGTTTTCCTCTTATCTTTGTTATTTCCTTCCTTCTTCTTTCTGTTGGATTATTTTGTTTTTGTTTTTTTTTTGTAATTCCTCCAAATGTGCAGTTAGTTCTTCAATTTTTACTCTTTCTTCTTTTTTGATATATGAATTTATGGCTATAAATTTCCCTCTCAGTACTGCTTTTGCTGCATCCCATAAATTTTGGTATGTTGTGTTACCATTATCATTTGTTTCAAGGTAGTCATTGATTTCTTTTGAGATTTCCTCTTTGACCCACTGTTTTTTTGAAGAGTGTGCTGTTTAATTTCCAAATCATGGTGTGAAATCTGGGCCTCTGACCCCTGCAAATTTCCAGCTTCACTCCACTGTGGTCAGAGATATTATTTTGTATGATTTTGATCTTTCTGAATTCATTAAGCCTTTCTTTGTGGCCTAGCATATGGTCTATCTTGGAGAATGATCCGTGTGCGCTAAAAAAAATGTATATCCTGCTGTGTGTGGCTGTAATGATCTATATATGTCTATTAGATCCAGCTCCTCTAATATACTGTTAAAATATTTTGTTTCTTTAGTGATTCTCTTTTGAGATGTTCTGTCCAGAGTTGATAGTGGTGTATTAAAATCCCCCACTATAACTGTAGATGCATCTATTCTTTCACTTAGTTTTTCCAGTGTTTGCCTCATCTATTTAGAGGCACCCTTGTTAGGAGCATAAATATTTATGATTGTTTGATCTTCTTGCCAGATGGTCCCTTTCACTAAAATGTAGTATCCTTCTTTGCCTCTCACAATTGTTTTGCATTTAAAGTCTATGTTGTCTGATATTAATATAGCTACTCCTGGCTTTTTTTGGGTTATTGTTTGCTTGTATGATTGTTTTCCAACCATTCACTTTCAGCCTCCATGAGTCTCTGGGTCTAAGATGTGTCTCTTGTTGACAGCATATAGATGGGTCATATTCCCTTATCCAATGTCTCAGTCTGAATCTTTTGATAGGTGAGTTTAATCCATTGACATTCAGTGTTATTACTTTCCAGGAATTATTTGTGTTAGCCATATTTTGATTGGACTTGTGTTTGTCATATTTTGTTTGCTTTTTTCCCCCTTCTCTTTTTGTCTTTTTTGTTGCTCTTACACTCTCCTCTAACTCTGCCTGTCCTGTTTTTTCCTTTCTTCCTGCAGAACTCCCTTTAGAATTTCTTGAAGGGGAGGTTTCTTGTTGGCATACTCTTTCAGTTTCTGTTTATCTGTGAATATTTTGAACTCTCCATCATTTTTGAATGCTAGTTTAGCTGGTAGAGTGTTCTCGGTTGGAAATTTTTTTCCTTTAGTTCCTTGACTATATCATACCACTGCCTTCTTGCCTCCATGGTTTCATATGAGAAATCAGCACTTAATCTTATGGAGCTTCCCTTGTATGTGATGGTTTTCTTTTCTCTTGCTGCTTTTAGAATTTTCTCTTTATCTTGAGTGTTGGATAATTTGACAAGTATATGTCTTGGGGTGGGCCTGTTGGGGTTTATGACGATTGGGGTGCGCTGTGCTTCTTGGATATGTACATCTGTCTCTTTCAGTAGATTTGGGAAGTTTTTAGCCATTATTTCCTGCAATACTCCTTCTGACCCCTTTCCCTTCTCTTCTCCTTCTGGGATGCCTATAATACATATGTCTGAGCATTTTGTATTATCATTCAGGTCCCTAAGTCCTAGCTGGATTTTTTCTATCTTTTTATCAACCAATTCTACTATCTGTTTGATTTCTGATGTATTGTCTTCCACATCACTAATTCTCTTCTCTGCCTCTTCTAGTCTGCTGATATTTGCTGCAAGTTATTTTTGATTTCTTGAACTGTGGTGTTCATTCTCATCATATCTGTTATCTTTTTGCATAAGTCTGCAATTTCCCCTCCAAGTGTTGTCTTCAAGTTGTTAACCTCTTCCTTTACTTCATTAAATTTGTCAGTGATAAATGTTCTGAGATCTTTAATTACTTGTGCGAAGTTCTGCTCCCCTTCCTGATTTTTAGTTTATTCACTGGATTCAGCCATGTTTTCCTGATTACTGTTTTGGTTTTTAGTTTTTGTTGCTGTCTGGTCATTTTATCTTGACAGGTTTAATCAGTTCCTTAGCTTCTTTGTCTAGTCTTGGGGATTAATTAGCTGTTGTTTTTGCATAAGTGTTATATCTTCTCTTTGTCACTTTGTTCTTCTTATTCTAATTTCTTATTGCTGGTTGAGTTCACTTTAAAGGAAAGTATTAGGGCCAGGGAAAGGCAATTATGTAAGCAAGGAAAAAGTGTAAAGTAGTATTGGTGATAAATGTTAACAGAGCAACAATATGAGATCTGGGAAGATGGATATTAGATTCATGTAAGTTGTGTAGAGTTATAGCAGGAGGTAGAGTACCTATAATGAGGTAGTTGACTGAATATGGGAGGAATATGGCATGAATTAAAAAGCTAGTATTTTTGTGAAAGAGGGAAAGAGAAAAGAAAGGCAATAGTTTCAAGAGTGGATAACAGACAGAAAACAAAACAAAGATATTAGAAATTTAGTTAGACACTTTGTGGATCAAAGAAAGGGAGGTGGAATATAGGAGAGACAGTAGATGATGGAGGATATCAAGATGTAGGGGAAAGGTTGTAGTGTAGGTAGCCAAAATCAATTCACACAGAAATGAGGCAGTGGAGAATGAGGAAACCCAGCAAATGTGAGGTGTTCCCTGCAGCACCTACTGTATAATTAAGATAAAATAAAATAAGAAGAAAATGAGGGACAAGAGAGAGAGAAAAAAAAAGAGAAGAAAGGAAGATAGAAAAAGGGGGTGGGTAAAGGGCAGGGAACAGGTAGGGAAAAGGAAAAAAAGATATACACCAACCACAACAGCAACAACAACAACAAAAAAAAACCCTAAATAACTGAAAAAAAAAAAGACTTTGGGGGATATGCTGTGAGAAAAGATTAGGGAATAATGCAATGTTAGCAATCAGGACATTAAAAAAATAAATAATAAAATAAAATAAATATAAACACAAAACAAAACAAAACAAAAAAGAAAAAACACAAACGTTGAGGGCTAGGACATTCAAGGACTTCAGATGGACCTCAGGGCATGATGGATTCAGGGATGGAAAGTCTGAGATATTGAAGACTCAAGAGATGTGAGTCTCTGGGGTGTGGGCCACCAGGGTTTAGGGGACTCAGACCTGGCAACTTCAAGTCCAGTTAACAGAGAGCCTGGGAGCACCGCAGTACAACACAGCCTTCAGGGATCCCCACAGCTGGGTGCCAGCCCTATGGGTGAGATCACATCCACAAACTATATCCTGTGTGTCTGAACCCCACAATTCACTCACTCACTGGGGTCTATTCTGTGGATGTATCACCAATTTGACTTCAGGACCCCTCCCACCCTGTAAACCCCCAGAACGGCCTCCTGGGGGCACCTCTACACTGCAGCCAATTTAATGACACAGATCAATAGCCAGGCCCGGGGGTGGGGCTCCAGCTGGAAACGCTGATAACAGTCCAAAACTGAAATTCCCACGCTTCACAAAATATTCCCCTAATCAGCTTCCAGATGTCTCTCACCCTGCCAGACCCTGGTGATGTCTCTTTATTGCTATCAATTTAAGTCCACTGCAGATCGGCAGCCAGGCTTGGGGGGGCCGGGGCTCTAGGCAGAAGTGCTATTATTTGTGTCCGCAATCAAAAATTCCCCCGCTTCGCAATAAAACTCCCATTTGTCTCCCCAAATCAGTCTGCAAAGGCCTCCTGTCCTGTTAACCCCCTGATAGGCCGCTCAGGGCTTATGAATTTCCCAGTAATGCAAAGCCTCCAGAAAACACGGCTTCTGGCGCCAGTGCCGCAGGTCCACCCACCAATATACAGTTTTCTACCAATCTTCTCTTCAAAGTAATCTAGGTTTTTTTTTTTTAAATCAAATGCTTCACATTCTTCCAACCCTCACCCATTATCCAATTCTAAAGCCACTTCCATATGTTTAGATAATTTTAAAAGCAGCACCCCACTCCCAGTACCAAAAACTGTCTTGGTTTGCTGACACTGTTGAGGCACACAATGAGTCAGCTTAGAACAGCCTTTTATTGGCTCATGGGTTTCGAAGTCCCACACTAAGGCCCGATCAAGGACATGCTCTTCCCATAGTCTCCAGTGTTCTGCTGATGGCATGCTGCAGTCCCTGAGGGTCCCTGACTGGCTTTCTGCTCTGGGGGCCTTGAGTCAGAGCCACACACTGACATTCCTCCTCAGTCTCCAGCCCCGCCTCCATCAGGCTGGATGGCAACACTGGAGGAATGCAGCCTGGTGCCTCGACCCTGGGAAGAAGGAAGGAATGTTCCTTCTCAGTTGCAGCTTTACCCTTCCAGGTTTCTACCAGAACGAGGCAGGACCACTCTCAATTCTTTTTGCAGAAAAGGAAAGGCTCAGGTTGAGTGAGGAAGCCCTCGCCTGGGTCTCTGCTGGGTTGGCTGTGCCTGTCCTCAGCTGTCAGCCAAGATCCCTGCAGCTGGGATAGCCTTTAACGTTCCAGGGCCCACGCCAAAGCCCCCTGGTGGGGGGATAGCCCCACAGGCAAGGGAGGTGGGAAGGGACATCCAGGGCCACCCCCACCAGCCTCCACTCTCTGTAGAACCCACAGTACCCACCCACACCCTTTGTCTGCCCGCAACATGGCTCTTTTCTGGCAGCACCCAGGCCTCAGAGCACATGCCAAGCATCCCGACCTGGGTTCCAGGCCAGGCTCTGTGGGACATGAGCCAGGCCCGCCCCTCTCCATGCTTAGAGATCTTGAGGTCAGGATGCAAAATCCCTCGGTTCTTTCTTAACCAGCTCTGTGTGCAGCCTCCCCATGAGCGCCTTGGATTTGGACCATCCTGTTGCTTCTTCATGTCTGGGGTTTGCAACCAAATTTGGGGGGGATTTAACTGAAGGAAGGCCAAAGTATTTCAGCTGGTTAATTATTTCTTGGACCTGGAGTAGATGGTTGAGAAGCGGCTCCTGATAGGCTGATGACAGATCTAGAACCTGTCCTAAATTCTCTTCCAAAAGGGGAGAGGTCCTGCCTGTCCTGCTCCTCTCCTGGGCATCTCCGAGTGTCCCTTCTTCTCCCTTTGGCTTGTGACATGCACTTGGCCCATCTTTTTTTTGAGATGTCACACAACTTGCCTCAGGGAGCTGCAGCCTGGGGCCCCCAGTTCACACCAGGCCTGAGCCAGTGTTACAGCAGAGATCTAGCCAATGGCCCGACATTTGTCTTCCAACAAAATTCTTTCAACCCACAAAATAGGCTGCTGCACAGCTTCCCTACAGCCTTGGCTGTGACTTGTACCCCGTTTCTCAGCATCCTTGAGATCTTGGTGTACTGCTGGATTAAGTCTGTTCCAGGAACTGACCTTAGGAAGGCAGCAGATGCACAAGGATTAATAGAGCCGGGCAAGGCAGCAGTTAATCTCTGCTCTCCCTTTCAGAGGGCCATCCAGGTTCTCTTGTTTTCACCTTCTCAGGACCCCTCACAAGTCCACAAGGAGGCACCTGTGGCTGATGTGCAGGTGTGGAATAAAGGGCATTCCAGGGTGCTCAAAGGCTGGATGGGATGCCTGGTCCCACCTGCAGCCTCCTGTCCTTTCCTCTGGCACTCATGCCATCCACCACTTCCTGCTGGGAGTTGTCATCTCACTGTCCAAGAAGCATCAGCCTGCTCCAGACGGTCCTAGTAGCCAAATGTTGGGGCCTCTCCCCAAGATGCTTGAGACCTAGTGGCTCACTGGATGCCCTTGCAGGCCAATGGCCCCATGTGGCTTTTGTGGTTTGACCTCAGTATATTCAGGCAGTGGGAAGATCAGGAGGAAGGTACAGGCTTGATGCTGAAACATATTTTTTCCACCCTGTCTTGTTTGCTGCTTGGTTTCAGGATTCACAGCTCAGAGAGTGGTTAGTGACCTCACAGGTCATCAGGCTCAATCTCCACCTGGGGATAGAACTGCACTGCTAATCTACCTCCACTCACACATGTCCAGTGCCCAGGGACACATTCTTTACGGAGACACTGTGAAGATAACTCTGAATTTTAGGTCAGGTTTCCTTGCATGGACCAATATTTTCATACCCTGCAGGAATGGCCCCATCGAAACTGAAAATTAACCTCCCATCTCCTGACCTCCACTCCTACCCTCCAGAAGCAGCCACTTGCAAAACCTCTTCTTTTGTGAGCATGTTGCACATTATTCTGATAACATGGTTGTACTGAGTGCAGTTTCTTATTAAAGTTTACATATTATCTCTTGACCTCTTCCATTTTCCCAACAGAGTTAAATAATTTCATACTAAATATTTATTGCTTACTTTGCCCTTACAATATAAATATTGTTTATAGCTGAGCTATTTATTATGGTGTTATTTAGTTTTTAAAGATTTGTTATGTTTATTTTTTATCTTGTTACTTCAGGGATCTTTTAGTTTCCCATGCTTTCTGATTATGTAGAAGCTTCCCTCTTATATAACTAGCTTCCCAATTTTTTCATAGATATTCTCTTAATTCTCTGAGACTATGAATTGCAGAATTTTTACATTTTATCCTGCTCACTAATTCTTCTGAATTTTTCTGGTTGTTGCTGTAGGTACTGATATTTTGGTCACAAATTTTAAGAGCTGAGGTGTTCCTCGAGTGTCTGACCATCTTTGTCCATTCTCATCTAAAAGGGGGGCACAAAAACACTATTGCAGCTTGTTGTGCCAGAAGCTTTTTGCTATTCCACACCATGTCCTTCTCCAGTCTTTGGGTATCCTGTGACTCATTCTACTGGCCATAAGCCCTTGCTTTCTTTTTGTAGTCTAGACCCTCCTTCAAAATCATCTCAAACTGGGAACTTTCCTAGATGTTCTGTGTGAGCTGACGACTCTTGCTTCCTATAAATATTCTTGTAATTGTAATTCTTTGGAAGGGCCTTTTCACTCAGGGCAAGAAGAGAAGAGTAGAGAGAAGTGTTAGCATTAGCTAGGAAAAGGCAGGGCCTTGTACTTTTTCCTGTGGGCTGCCAAGGGTAAAGTCTGTACTGTGGGTGCCTTTTCAGAAGCTAGAGCTTTGCAGTCCAGAAGTTGTCCAATGCTAGAGAGGACCCAGAGTGCCTGCACCTCCTGCAATGGGCAGAGCAGGTGCTTTGTGATTGGAGATGGGTTCTTATCCATGCTAGCCCCAGAAAGTGTGGCCAACGACTTGACCCGCCTGACCCTCAGTTATCCCATCTGTGAAATGATAGTAACACTGGGTCATCAGGTTGTCCTGGAATTCGAAGTCATGCATAAAAAGTGCCTGGGATATAAATACCCCATAATTGATAATCCTGATATCATTAGAACCATCTGTCCTTAGTTTCCTCATTGTCTGCTGGCAGTTTTACTTATTTAAAATTTTTTTAAAAAAGATAAATACATCACACAACTCTTACGTTAAAAAACGAAAGTTCCCATATACTCCACTCCCCACCCCCCACCCCCGCTCCTCCCACATCAACATCCTCTTTTATCAGTAAGACACATTCATTGCATTTGGTGAATACACCCTGGAGCACTGCCCTGCTGACAGTTCTAGACAAAGCCTAGAGGAGGCAGTAAGGAGGGAGGGGAGGAGAAGTTTGCTCTTGGGTGTATAGCAATGTCTGTAACACAGGACATTGAGAATTGTTTTAGTTTCCTCATTGCTAAAGCAAATACCATACAGTGGGTTGGATTAAACAAAAAGCCAGCTAACAGGGAGGTGAAGAAGGTCAACCACCACACCAGGGAGCCAAGAGTGCCTACAACTGCAAACAGGAGAACTGTATCCATCATCCAAGTGGAAGCTAAGCCCCCTCTTGATACAGAGGTGGAGTGGACATAACCATCCCAGGGTCCACAGGATGAAGGAGTGGAGTATGGATTAGAGAGGACTTGCCGATGCTCTATTCTGGAATTGTGATTAGTGATGGAAGTAAATGTGGCATTGAGGTGGAGAAAGTGGCCATGGTGGCTGCTGGGGGTGGAGAGTGGGAAGAAAATATGTGATGTGGGGGCATTTTCCGGACTTGGAGTTGTCCTGGGTGATACTGCAGGGACAGTTACTGGACATTGTGTGTTCTCCCATGGCCCACTGGGTGGACTGGGGGAGAGTATGGACTTAAATGTGGACCACTGACCAGGTGGTGCAGCAGTGCTCATAGATGAGTTCACTGAGTGCAGCGAGTGTCCCATGATGTTGGAGGAGGTTGTTGTAGGAGGAGTGGGGTAAGGGGGGTGGGGGGTATATGGGGACCTCATATTTTTTTAATTTAATATTGGAAAATAAATAAAGACAAAAAAATTTATTGGCTCACGGTTTTGACACTGAGAGAGGTCCAAGCCAAGATGATGCTTTCTTCCTGAAGACTGGCCTCCCAGGGCAGGCTGTTTAGGTCTTTGGTCCTGAGCCCCTATGTCATGATGCAATGCACATGGCAGCCTCTCCTGGTCTCCCCCTTCTCTTCTTGGCTCTGTTGACTTTTACCTTCCAGCTGCTCCCTCTGTGGCTTTTTCTCTGTGACCTTACCTATAAGGTCTTCAGTAACAGGATTAGGACCCATCGTGGACCACATACTACTGAGGCAACCTCATCAAAGTCCTTATCCTCAAGGGTTCATACCCAGAGTAATGGATTTGGTTTCAGAACATGTTTTTTATGGGATACAGAGCTCCAAACTGCCCAAAGGTACATTAACTGCTGGAAGGGAAAGGAAGGGCCTCCCTGTGGGTTGGTCCCTCTGATGCATGGCTTAGGGGAGACTTGAGTGGTCCCAGATCCAGGGAGAGAGTCAGCAGGGAACAAGGAGGCCTGGGGCCAGCCTTGCCCCCATGACTTACCTCTGCAGGCCTTCAGACTGCAGGCCTGCAAGGAACCCGGGCACCTGCCACTTCCCTCCATAACCTGAGTCATGCCCAGCTCCACAAAGCTGTACACAACAGATCTGTGAACGTGCAAAGACCTTGAACCCAGGGGAGATACATAGACACAAGCAGCTTCCCACCTGGCCAGAAGGGGCCTCAGCCTTCTCCAACCACCTCACTTCTTCCAGGCACTGAACACAACCTGGAGAAGCTTCTCCATTTACTCAGAGGGAGAAAGTACCTGAAAGTGTGGGTGGGAGGGCCTGTGGCTTTCCCTGCTGGTCAGTACCTGATGGGCTCAGCCAGCCAATCCACCGCCCCCATCCTGGCCCTCTTGGCCCCTCCAGGGTCCACACCTCCATCTGCCTGGGGCTGACTCAGCTTCAGCACTGGAAGGCCCTGGTCCAGGAAGCTCCTCTGACCTGGGCAAATGGGCTGGGGGCACCCCCTGCCCTGCTCACCAGATGCGCCATGGGGCCTGAGGGCTGTTGCTCTCCAAGGCTGTGTGCGGGAGGGAGGTGCCTGTTAGAGAGGCTGCTGGAATTGGGGGACAGGTAGAAACTCTCCCTGCCCTCTTGCCCGACAGGGCACCTCGTCCCCCTGACCCATGCCCTCTTGTCCTCAGGTCGACATTTGTGGGGAAAAACTGGAAAAGCATTTGCAACCTTGTTGCCGACATCGCAAATAAATTAAAGAAGTAAGGCTTCTCCGAGCTGCAGGCCCCTTGGGCTGTGGGAGCTTGGCCCTGGTCAGGCAGAGCACATATCCCTTGAAGCCTCTAGGGGTCTGCACGTCCCTCGGGTGGGAGCCCCGAGCCCAGTGCTCTGAGCCAGAGCAGAGGACACATGGACAGATGCCAGTGGATGCCCCCTGTGGTGACCGAGGGGTGGTGCCAAGGGGGGGGGAGCTCAGTAAAGACCATCCATGGCCAAGACAGGGAGGTGGTGACCAACTCCCCAGAGGGGGCTAATTGGTGGAGGAGGGAGGAGGGGAGATGGCGGAGAGGAAGGAGGGACAGAGCTGCAAGAATATCACAGTAGAAGGGAGATGCCTCAGAGATGCAGGTGCAGGTGTGTGCAGGTGTGTGCAGGTGTGCACATGCATCTTCTGGGGTGTGGGCTCTAGAGGTGGGCAGAATGCTATCCTGGCACCCGCTCTTGCGTGAAGCCTCCAAATCCTTCACTCAAGTTGTCGGCACTGTCTGGTGGGGAGTGGGCTCAAACGTGAGATGTGGTAGGGAGGGGGCAGCTGGGCTGTGGCCTGGCCTGGCTGCCTGGGTGTGCGGCTTCCAGCTGTGAGTGGCCTCTCACAAGTGGGCACTTCCTCGCAGCCCAAAAATGCGGATTTGCTTCATCACGTTCGACTCTCGGGGCTACGTGTCCATGGACCTCACCTCAGACGAGTAAGACCCCTGGACGCCCTCGGTGGACCCAGAGGCCCGGCAGGGCAGTGAGGAGTGAGCCCCAGTGCCAGGCGGGACAATGGGGGCAGTCAGGGTGCTGGAGCAAAGGGTCCGGGGAAGCCAGAGTGGGTCAAAAAGAGGAGCCCAAGGGCAGGGTCCTGCGAGCATGGGGCGGGCACAGCTGGGGGCATGCAGTGGCCTGAAGGGGGTCACAAAGCCTGGGGGTGGGGCTGGGGAAGTGCCTGGTGGATGCAGGGTCCAGGCACTTGGGGACACCAGCGCTGGGGCCCCATGCCGAGTGGGGAGCCCAAATGAGACCTGGGGATATGTCATCCTGTGGGTGGTGCCTGGGGGTGGAGCAGAGCACGCTGCCCGCACCTTGGAGGGAAGCCAGGGCAGCAGGGGAAGCAGGAGGCAGCACCCGAGAGGGGGCACCGGGGGGGCCAGGCCTCCCCATGGTGCTCCAGGAGGAGCTGCAAGGGCTGATGCTCTGGGCAGGGGTGAGAGCATGGAGGGGTAGTGTGTGTCATGTGGGTTTGGAGGTGGGAGGAAGCAAGTCTTGGAAGGCCCCTGGGTGGGGCTGTGGTGTCCAGGGGGAGCATGCCTGGGCCAGGAAGGCCCCCCCCCAGGCAGGAGGCTGTGGGAGCCATGCAGGAGGGACACGTGCAGGGAGCCCCAAGTCCTCAAGCAGCAGCCCTGGGGGCGCGTGGCCTGCAGCAGACCTGGGGCGGCCTGGGACTGGTGCTCCCACAGGTGCTCCCTGCCCGAGCTGAGGAGGGGTGGGTCAGAGGGGCGGGGTGGGGCCTGAAGGGGCCCTGGGCCTGGGAGCAGAGGGAGCCTGACCCCCTGGGGGGGTGTGGAGAGCGTGTGGCCATGGGTGGTGGGTGCAGGGTCATGGAGGGTCTGCTGTGGGGGCAGAGGCCAGAGCACAGGGGCTGGGTGGCCCCAGCTGGGCTGTCAGGAGAGTGAGACCTGGGAGGGGGTTTCCTAGGGGAAGAGGCATCTGCAAGAGGAGGGGCTTGCCCAGGGAGGCGGAGCCTGCACACCAGCCTCCAGGGGTCCCAGCCCCACCTCCTGGGCTGGGCAGGCCTGTGAGGCCGCCCCCACTGCCCCGCCCTCTGCTCACAGCCCACGCTCCTCCCAGCTTTTGGCCTTTCTCCCGCAGCAGCCCAGGAACCCTCTCAGGCCTATTTGCTGCTTCCTCTAGCACTGACACAAGCATCTAGTGGCACTGAGTCCACACCCCCGCACAGGGGGCTGCTGAACAGAGGAGGGGGTGGGCAGTGGAGAAGCAGGACGAGCTTTCCCAAACTCAGCCTCCCGTGGGCCGCCTGCCGGCGGTCCCCCAGGAGTTCCACGGAAACACTGGTCCCTCGTGAGTGCTGCCTCGCAGCTGCACATGCAGGGATGCCCCCACTGTGGAGAGGATGGTCAGAGGCAGGGCCCCTGGGGTTGGGGGCTGGGTGCTGTGGGTAAGGGATGCACCCAGCAAGCCAGGTCGAGCCCATGGGGACAGCGGAGCCCTGTCTGCGTGTGAGATGCACCCGCGTCCTTGCACGTCCACGCAGAGTGACGGGGGAGGGCCACGCCCACCTCCACTGCCTTTTCCATGTTGCATTTCAGAGAATATCTTCAACAAGGCCTTCGGAGACTAACAGTTGAGCCCATTCTCGTGACATTTTCATACGTGAATGAAGGACTAGAGAAGGTACAGCTGCTGGAGCCTGGGGCTTTCATCCCGCCTGACTGCATTCTTGGAGTGCTCCTTGTTCATCTAAACCCCTTGTCCCAACATTTCCTTCCTTTTTTGCAGGCAAATATGATGATCAGAAAAGCCGCCACTGGAGGTAAGCCCCTCCTGCCCGCCATGGGCTCAGGGGCCGAGGGCAAAGCCAGGCTTGGGCATCAGCGCGTTCGGGTCCCAATCCCTCCCCCACATTCTAGCTCTGAGTTGGAGAAAGTTCCTTACGGTCTCCGAGTTACAGATTCCTCCCCTGGACAAGGAGGCTAAGGTAATACCCACCTCGCCTTTATGAGAACTAAGGTACCTGCCTGCACCTTTGGTCTTGAGAGGCTGCAGGTGTGTCCAGGTGAGGCCATTTCCCTCTCTGACCTGCACTTGGGAAAAGAAAAGGAAGCAGCCAATGTTCCCGCACAGACGTAGGATTTGGTTTATGGATCTTCTCGATTGCTGCCCTTTGCTGCCCGCTGTGCCCTCTGAGCTGCACTGTGGCTTTCAGCTCTTCTTCCTTTCACCCTGTGCCTCCCTCCCTGATGGTGTTGGGTGCTGTCCTCAGACCAGGACTGACGTCCTTCCAGGCTTCCCAGGGGCCTGCACTGGGTTTTGCAGAGCCCTTAGCTGGGTGCATGGTCCCCCATCAAGGGCCTTGGCCAGGGGCTCTGGGGCCCAGGACACTGGCAGGAACCCCGAGGCCAGCCCGGCTCAAGGAGCCCTTACCCTGAACCTGCAGCCCACCCATTACGGCAGGTCAGCCTGTGGTCTCCCTGCTGTTCTGGAGTCTTGCACCTGTCAGGTGCATGAGCTGGGTTTCCCTTCCTGGCACAGGTGGTACCATCTGGTGGGGGAGGGTGGGGCAGCCTGGCAGGAGGTGCCCTGAGGTGGACTTGGACTCCTGTCTGCCAGGTGGGTCCTGGGCTCAGGCCCTTCTCTGCTGAAAGCCTGCAGAGTAGGGTGGCCGGCACATGCGCCTCCCAGTGAGCTGCTCAGACCTTGCCCGCACGGGCAGCCCTGAGGTTCTGCCGCCACGGCTCCCTGGTGCACCCAAGGTCCCGTTCCCACCTGGGCCCTCTTTGCTTGTCCTCCAGGTAAGAAGGTCACCAGCATTGTCTATGCTCTGACGGCTGCAAAAATACCTAAAGGGGCAAACCGGCTGGCTGCGGAGGAAGTGAGTTCAATCCATCGTTACAGTCATTATGCTGCACTGATTCTGGGGAATTCTACTCAACGCCTTCTTTCTCTTAGGCTCAAAAGGCTCGGAAGATGGGAGCAATCGTTTTCGCCATTGGCGCAAATGAATTTGAGCAAAAACAGGTAAGTGAGAGCAGATAACGCGGGGGCCACCCTTGAGCCTGTTTGGAGGCAGGTGTTAGAGGCTGCTTTCCCTGGGTAGCCCAGGGATGCCATCCTAACCCCCCCAATTACTTGGGTCTACCCCGTCCACTTTAAAGGATGGAGTTGGTGGGCTCGGTTGCACCCCAGCTGAGGGTGGAGGCCGCCCCCCATGAGTTCTCCTGCAGATGGAGGGATCTAGTTCCAGGGAAACACTGCCCAGACCCTGACGTGTTGGCCAGGCACTGTCCCGTTTGTGGAAGCAGCTGCCCCTTCCATGCCCTGGCTGTACATCCCAACCACCTCCTCTCCCTCATAGCTGGAAGGAATTGCAGACTCCAAGGACCATATGTTTGGGGTCCCTGATCTGGACTCCCTGTCAAGCATCAGTTCCCAGGTGAGTGGGAACTGGATGTGAGAACCCCGATGGGTGTGAGAAGCTGCAAGTGAGGAGGGGCTTGTCGAGAATCTCCCCACAGCTCACACCCTGCCCTCTTGCCCACTGTGGATTCTAGGTAATTGAGAAGAGCTGTATCGAAATTAAATCTTTGGAGCCTACCAGTGTCTGCATGGGAGGTAAGGGCTGAGGTGTCACTGGTGTAGACAGAGGTGTGTGTGTGTCTGCTTGTGTATGTGTATATGTATGTGTGTGTGTGCATACATATGGGTGTGTGTGTAGGTGTGTGCCTCTGCATGAGTCTGTATGTGTGCATGTGTGTGTCGGCATGTTTTTGTGTGTGTATATACGTGTGTTGTGGTGGTGGTTTGAAGCTGCATGGACCCCTGAAATGCATGTTCTTACAGCTATTCCATTCCTGTGGGTGTAAACCTATTGCATGTAGGGCCTTTTGATGAGGTTTCTTTAGTTAAGGCATGGCCCAGGGACGTTCTCAGTCCTCTTACTGGAGTTGTTTAAAGTGAATGATAGATTTTGCCCAGGTGGACAATGGCTCACAACCTTCTTCTTTCCCCCTATTTCCTGTAAGCCTATCTTCTAGTCTCCAGCTCTCTGAGAGAGCTTGACTTGCTTTATTCATATCAGAGAGGTCATGTAGTATTTGTCCTTCAATGCCTGGCTTGCTTCACTCAACATAAGGTCCTCAAGATTCATCCATATTATCTCATGTGTTAGTACTGTATTCCTTCTTACAGCTGAGTAGTATTCCATTGTATGTATAAATGACATTTTGTTTATCCATCCATCTGTTGATGGGCATTTGGGTTGATTATTCAGAAAAAGAGTGAGAAAGCCACAGAAGCAAGATTCTGGAAGTAATGAAACCCAGAAGTGAAGAGAGAGATCAGCAGATGCACCCCATGCCATGTGACAGAGGAGTCCAGGGTCCCAACAGCCCATCTTCAGGAACAAAGTATCATCCTGATGATGCCTTGTTTGGACCTTTCCAAGGCCTCAGAACTGTAAGCTTATATGCTAATAAATCCCCACTGTAAAAGTCAACTCATTTCTGCTATGTTGCTGTCAGCAACCTAGCAAACTGGAATAGACCTTGGTACCAGGAAAGTGGGTAGCTGCTAGTGCAAATACCTAAAATGTTTAAAAAACTGTTAGAAGGGAGAGAGAGTAGAGGTGGGAAGAATTGGGCAAAGCATGATAGAAAAGGCCCAGAGTACTTTGAAGAGATTTTTGGTAGAAACACAGATGCTAAAGGAACTTCCGATGAGGCCTCAGTCAGAGATGATGAATGTGTCATTGCAAACTGGAAGAAAGGCAATCCTTGTTTTAAAATGGCAGAGAATTTGGCAAAATTGAGTCCTGATATCATATGGAAGATGATAGAATTTGGAAATGACAAGCTTGGAAATGTAGCTGAGGAGATATGAGACTAAATGTAGAAAATGCAGCCTGGCTTCTCCTTGCAGCTCATAGTAAAATGTGAGAGGAAAGGGATAAGCTGAGGACTGAACTGATGGGCACAAAGAGAGCAGATATTGATGGGTGGTAAATTCTGAGCTTCTGAAAAGTGAGTCCCCAGAGAATAGTGCCCCATGTGAAAACATCCCTGAACAGGGAGCCGGTCGTCAGTGTGTATCAGGACTGGGAACACAACCATCCAGGGAGGATCTCTGGAAGGTCCTTTGTCTTATGGCCTGGACCCCAGTATTCTACCTGTGAAACCAACACGTTTTTTGCAAAATCTGTATGAATGGAGCCATTACCAGTTTGGTCTATAAGGAACAGAAAAGGGGTAGACTGATGGAAAAATAACTTCAAAGGCACAATGATGGCAGCTGAGATCTGCACTGTAGACAGTATTCAGCCAAGAGAGCAGACCAGCCCAGCCAAGGTGTGAGTATGCCCAGGAAGCTGGAGGTCAGCCCTGCCATGTGGAGGTGTGAGTACACCCAGGAGTGTGGAGGTCAGCCCTGCCATGTGGAAGGTGTGAGTACACCCAGGAGCCTGGAGATCAGCCCTGCCATGTGGAAGGTGTGAGTACACCCAGGAGCTTGGAGGTCAGCCCTCCCATGTGGAAGGTGTGAGTACACCCATGAGCTTGGAGGTCAGCCCTGCTCTATGGAAGGTGTGAGTAGACACAGGAGCTTGGAGCTCAGCCCTGCCTTGTGGAGGTATGAGTACACCTGGGAGCTTGGAGGTCAGCCCTGCCATGTGGAAGGTTTGAGTACACACAGGAGCTTGGAGGTCAGCCCTGCTATGTGGAAGGTGTGAATATGTCCGGGAGCGTGGAGCTCAGCCCTGCCATGTGGAAGTGTGAGTACACACAGGAGCTTAGAGCTCAGGCCTGCCATGTGGAGGTGTGAGTACACACAGGAGTTTGGAGCTCAGTCCTGCCATGTGGAAGGTGTGAGTATGTCCGGGAGCTTGGAGCTCAGCCCTGCCATGTGGAAGGTGTGAGTATGTCCAGAAGCTTGGAGCTCAGCCCTGCCATGTGGAAGGTTTGAGCACACACAGGAGCTTAGAGCTCAGCCCTGCCATGTGGAGGTGTGAGTACACACAGGAGCTTGGAGCTCAGCCTGCCATGTGGAAGGTTTGAGTACACACAGGAGCTTGGAGGTCAGCCCTGCCATATGGAAGGTGTGAGTACACCTGGGAGCTTGGAGGTTAGCACTTCCATGTGGAAGGTTTAAGTACACACAGGAGCTTGGAGCTCAGCTCTGCCATGTGGAGGTGTGAGTACACCCAGGAGCTTGGAGCTCAGCTCTGCCATGTGGAAGGTTTGAGTACACACAGGAGCTTGGAGCTCAGCCCTGCCATGTGGAAGGTGTGAGTACACACAGGAGCTTGGAGCTCAGCCCTGCCATGTGGAAGTGTGAGTACACCCAGGAGCTTGGAGCTCAGCCCTGCCATGTGGAAGGTGTGAGTACACACAGGAGCTTGGAGCTCAGCCCTGCCATGTGGAGGTGTGAGTACACACAGGAGCTTGGAGCTCAGCCCTGCCATGTGGAAGGTGTGAGTACACAGAGGAGCTTGGAGCTCAGCCCTGCCATGTGGAGGTGTGAGTACGCACAGGAGCTTGGAGCTCAGCCCTGCCATGTGGAGGTGTGAGTACACCCAGGAGCTTGGAGCTCAGCTCTGCCATGTGGAAGGTTTGAGTACACACAGGAGCTTGGAGCTCAGCCCTGCCATGTGGAAGGTGTGAGTACACACAGGAGCTTGGAGCTCAGCCCTGCCATGTGGAGGTGTGAGTACACCCAGGAGCTTGGAGCTCAGCCTGCCATGTGGAAGGTTTGAGTACACACAGGAGCTTGGAGGTCAGCCCTGCCATATGGAAGGTGTGAGTACACCTGGGAGCTTGGAGGTTAGCACTTCCATATGGAAGGTGTGAGTATGCCTGGGAGCTTGGAGGTGGTGGCCTTCTGCCTTGTTGTGGAAGAGTGCCACCATGCCAGGTTTCTCAGATGCCTGTGGAATTGCAGAGAAGATGTTTGCCACTCAGATGCTTGACAAGCCTTCACCCCAGTGTTTGTGGTGGCAGGGACTCTGTGCAAGCACCTGGAAAGGGTGGGGCTTCTGATGTACTAGGGCCTGAGGTCACACCATTGTTCCATAATGACTCTCAGACCTGGAAATCTCATGGGTCTGACCTGAAGGGTTTTGGAATTGTTTGGGACCTGTGACCCCTGTTTTCCTTCCAATTTCTCCCTATGGCAGTGGGAATGTTGGCCCTATGACTATCCCTTCTGTGTCTCTTGAAAGCAGGTAACTTGTGCTCTGAGTCCCCAGGTCCACAGCCAGAGGAATTGTGCCCCAGGACAGATGACAGCTGTAACTGCTTTTGATGAGAAGTTTACTTAATATTGTTACTGAAATGAATTAAGGCTCTGGGATATTGTGATGGAATGAATGTATTTCAGTATAGAAAGAGCATGTCTTTTTGGGTTCACGGGGCAGAGTGTGATGGTTTGAACGTGTATAAACCCCAGAAAAGTATGTTCTTAAAGCTGATCCATTCCCATGGGTGTGGACCTATGGTAAGTAGGGCCTTTTGATGAGGTTCCTTCAGTTAAGGCCTGGCTCAGGGTGGGTCTTAATCCTCTTATTGGAGTCCTTATAAGACAATGAAATCCACACAAAGAGAAAGAAAGCCATGGAAGGAAGAAGCTGGAAGCAACAGCCTGGAAGAGGAGGGAGACCAGCAGATGCCAACAAGGACCTTGTGGTGTGACAGAGGAGGCGAGGTCACTGGCAGCTGGTGGTCTTCAGGAGGAAGGTACCATCTTGATGGTGCCTTGATTTGGACCTTTCCAAGGCTCAGAACCATGAACTTGTACGCTAATAAATCCCCACTGTAAAAGCCAACCCCTTTCTGGTATATTGCTTTCGGCAGCCTAGTGGACCAGAACAATCGTGTGTGTGTGCAGGCATGCTTTTGTGCACAGATACGAGTATAATAGGAGCATGAACCTGTATGTGTGTATGCGTGCATGTTTGTGTGTATGTGTTTCAGACTTCATGCGTGTGTGCATGTGGATATCATGATGTGTGTACATGCATGTGTATGTGTATATTTGGGTTGTTGTGTATGTGTATGCATGCATATCCATGTGTGTTTATGTGTGTTCATGGGCATGTGTGAGAATCATGTTTGTGTATGTATCTATGTACATGCAGTGTGTGTGTATTTGCAATGTATGCATATGTACGTGTGAGCATGAATATGTGTTTGGATGTGTGGTGTGTGCACATGTGCACGTGTATGTGCCTTTGTGTGTTTATACTTTGGTGTCTATATGTGTGTGCACGTGTTTGTGTGTGTGTGGTGTGTGAGTGTGTTTGAAGTGTGCAGGAAGGTGCTCATTTGTGAGTGGCTTTGTGAGGGTGTTTGTGGGTATGTGTGTGCAAGTACATGTTTCCCCTCTCAAAACAAAATGTTTAACAAACAACGAGAAAGGAAAAGCATATTTAGAGCCCCCTCAGCACAGAACCAGGCAGTGGAGCACAGGAGCACACGAGACAGACATCACACAGGAGGAATTAGCCATCATCCCCGCTGTGCAAAACTGAGTGGCCATTTGAAACCTGCAAGTCACAGCGTCGGAGGACGGGGAGCCCAACAAGTGCGGCTCAGGCATGGAGGAAAGACATGGCCGAGCCCGACATCCAGATGCCCCCCGCTCAGCGCCGGGGAGAAGGGCCTCCCAGCCTGGCAGGGGCGCCTGCTCATCGGCCAGCAGCTGCCTCCTCCTGGAGGTGGAATCCTGAGCCCCACGCCCACCTGGGGACTGGGCAGAAGCCCTCTCCCCAGTCACGGCCACGGGGCCCTGCTGAGCGCAGCCAGAGGGGACCTGCTCAGCAGTGACTTGGTGCTGGGTCTCCAAGTGTGGGAGGCCCTCCCATCGCCAGGCTCTTCACCTGGAAGCTGCTGCCCACACAGTGCTGCCCGCCTGTCGGCCCTCAGCTCCTGCCCAGCCCTTCCCTCCTGGGGAACCCCTGCTGCCCAGCTCAGCTCCCTGACCCGGGCGGCCTGGTGTAGGGCCTTTTCCTGAGAGGAAGAGACCCCTTTGCCGAAAGCCTGGCCTCCCTCCGGGGCTGCTGGCGCTGCGGGTGGTGGATGCCCTGCCCCGGGATGGTGCTGAGGGGGCAGGGGTGGTGAGGGGCTGGGAAGGGGAAGGAGCGGCTGCTGCGCAGAGCAGAAGTCCTTGCCTGGGTGTCCTCTTCCCTGCCCCTTCCCTGTCCTTCCCTCATGGAAGCAGGTTCCTCTTGGAGCTGAATCCTTGGGGGGTGGGGGTGGGTCCAGGGCATGGGTGGGTTGATCTGGAGCCTGAGGCCGGCTGGGGCTGTGGGGCTGGACGCGCATTCCAGGTAGAGGCTGGGGGTGAGGGTTGTGCTGTGGGGGCAAGTGCTCGCCATTCCGGGGTCCCCAAAAGGCCCTGTCCTGGGCCTCCATCCCTGCCCTCCACGCCCACCCCTGCTCGGGGCTTTCTGGCTCAGGACCCACATCTCCTGGAGCTGACGACTCCTCAGGGGCTCGGGGGCTTACTGGGGAGGAGCCCTGAGAGGGCGGCTCAGAACAAGACAGGGACGGGCAGGAGCAGGGCTGCTGGGGTGGCGCGACCCCGGCTGGGCCCCGTGGGAAGCAGCCTGGGATCCGGGCCGCGTGCGCCGAGCTGGGCCCTGGCCCAGGGCCCTTTGTAGCCTCCGATTCTGTAAAGTGGGAACCTTCTGCTCACAAGATGCTCAGAAACGAGGGAATGCGATTTAGGATGAGCCCGTCGTCCACGCGCCACTCGAACTTGCCCATGGACGTTTCTTGGCTTCTTCTTGGGGCAGGAAGGCCCCGTCCAGAGCCTAGCTTGCCTGCACTCCGGCAGGGAATGTCCCTTCTTGGGGTCTATCTAGCCACGCCTCGCTGTGTTCGTCAGGGTTCCGCCTTCTGTTATATAAATAATCCCAGGATGGAAGTTGGAAATGACTGAGCACCGTCCCCTGCTCAGTGTGGGCGGGGTCGGCCGGTCAGCAACGGCCCGTGTGGGTGGCGACTCAATGCTGGGCCAAGGCCCAGCCCACGTCCCGCTGGGGGAGAAGGGATGTGCCTGAGGGTGCAGCCAGAAGGCCATGACTGAAGGAGCCTGTGCCCCCCACCTGGAGGGGGAGCCCGTGCCGAGCGACACAGCCTGCCATTAGCCGCAGGTGATGTTGTCACCACAGGTCCTCATAGCTTGCCAGGCTACATGACAAGGGTCGTGTGCTGGTTGGCTTCACTCAGGAGTTTCCTGGCTCATCATGTTGGAGGCCCCCAAAGTCCCACACGAAGGGCTCCAGGCCAGGCTTTCTCCTGGGGTCTGTGGCCTGCTGGTGTAAGTGCCTCACAATCCTTGGGGGTCTTGGCTGGCTCCCCCACCTACCACTCCAAGGCCAGCAGTCTCCATGGTCTCCTCCCCTGGCATTTTCTCCTTGCCTGTGTTTGCATATTCTCTGCATTTTAAGAAATATGATCCCTGGGTTTCTTGTTCATAGATGAGCTCATTCCTTAACTCGTAATAGCATCTTCAAAGTTCCTCTTTACAAAGGGGTTGAACCCACGTGCACAGGGACTGGCCTTGGAAGTGACTTTTATGGCAGGCATGATTGTCCCCTGGCCCTTGGTGCTTCCGCATGGCTCATTTCCAAGGGCACGGCCACAGCCACCAGGTGCTGCCTGAGCAAGGGAATCACTGGGCCATGCCGGGCCTCAGAGGCAAAGTCCCTCAGGTCCAGTGACTGGGGACCATCCAAGCATGAGGGCTGGAATTAGCAGGCCCGGGTCAGGGGGCAGTGCGGGGGGGGATGGATGGATTTCAGGTGGGTGCACCGGGGTGGAACGGCGATGGAGTTGCCGAAGGTCCAGCGGGCCTCCCTAAAGCCACTGTAGTATTTGCCTCAGGGCCAGGAAGCCCAGGGGACCCCCAGTGCCTGGACATGTGCAAGGCACCGAATGGCACCTCCGTGTCAGCCTTTCTCACATGGGGACGGATGTGCACACTGAGCCCAGCATGGGCCAGGAGTGGTCCCTGGTGGCCAGGGAGAGGCGGGTGCTGGGGTAGCTGACTCAGGGCTCTGCACCCAGGGCTAGGACGGAACTGCCCCTGCCATGAGGGCCTCTCAGGAGCAGGGCCCTGGGGGCCTCCATGCTGCCCTGGGCACCAACAGGACAGGATGAAGGAACAGCCCCTGTATGTGCAGAAGTCCCATGGCTCCAGGCCTGGAGGCCCAGCTCAGGCAGCCTGGGGGCCTTGGACCCACCTGGACCGAGCTCTGCTCTCACCTGTAAAGCAAGGGGTGACTGCCCACTGCCAGCATCCCGTGGCTTTAGGGAGCCCCATGGGATTTCAGGGTCGGAGCTCACCCTAAGGAGAGGCCTGGCAGGACACAGGGCTTCTAAGAATCAGTGGAGAGAAGAGGCTGCTCGGAGGTGGTGTCCCCCAGAGGTGGTGTCCCCACAGCTACTTCCTTGCCTGAGTCCCCTTGGGTGTTCATTCTGGGGCAGCCTGTCCTGAAAGGAAGAGCCGAGGGAACACAGCCCTGAGCGCATCCTCACAAGCCTGTTCCACATTGTCCTTGCAGAAAGCCCTGATATCAAGGTGCACGGAAGAGGCTTTGCGAATGCCCTGAATAAGAAGGACATAATTTGCAGATTCAAGTTCAGCAGAACCAAGTTCGAAGGTAAGTACCTGCCCAAATGCCTCTGAGTCCCGAGTGACCCCACAGCATGTGTTCCTTCTGAGATGCCCAGCCTTGCCTGCCCTTGATGGCCTCTTTCAGTGGCCTTGGTGGGGTCAGAGGCAGCATGCCATGTAGAGTCAGATGGGCTGGGGGCCTGGCCCCTCCCACCCCGACTGGAAACAGGCCCTGGGCACCTGGAGCAGGGCCGCAGGTGGCTCTGGGGGCATGGGCAGCCAGCCTGGGCCCTGTGCCCTGCCTGGTTCACTGACCCCTGCAGGGAAGGTGGCTCATCCTGAGCTGAGACAAGGAGCCCTGGCCAGGCCTGGACTCCAGAGTCCGAGGCCCAGGCCCCAGGGCCTTCCTCCTGAACCTGTTTTCTTTCCTGTAACATGGGCCGTGGTCATGGCAAGATCTCGTACGTAGAGCGGGAGGTGCCCTCGAGGGTGTAATAATTGTGTGAAAATGTAAGAAGCAGCCTATTATTTGGCAGAACTGAGGTGCCAGGCACGTGACCAAGGGTGAGCAGCCTTAGGAAGCAGAGGGCCCGGCAGGCGGCGCCCAGGGAGCTGGGGCTGGGTGGGCCTTCCCAGAGCCTGGGCTGCTGGGCGGCCCTCAGCACCCTCTGCTCCCAGCCGGCTCCTCGCTGCCTCCATTTGCTGCAGTTGCATCTTCCTGGGCCAGTGCCTTGCCCAGCCACCTGGTAGACCCAGAACGGCTCCCTTCTCCAGCACTGGTGGGCATCTGCTCCTCTGGGTGGGCAGAGCATGGGGAGGATCTCAGCACTGGCTCTCCACCCTGCATGTGGGTGATGCGCCCAGGGAAGTGCTGTTTCCCTTTACCTGCCCTTCCCCAGGGTGGGTGAGCCCAAGCCCCTCAGTGCTGACAGCCAAAACCACGGAGGGCACCTTCTAGTTCACCTAGAAGAGAGTTCCTGGAGCAGGCAGAGCCCACCTGACGGCCCTGGAAATGCTTCTAGGTCCTTCCCCAGAGAGCTGGGGGTTCCTGTGCCCCCCCCCCGGGGGTCCCTGGTGTCCCCTCTAAGGCAGTGCTGGGTGCCGGGCACCCGGCCATACCACGTGGGCAGAGCCAGGGCACGTGGCATGTCATGAGCAGCTCTGATGCACTGAGAAGAATTTGTCTTGTTACTTCTAATCACATTTTCCTCTTATTAAAACACCTGGGAAAACTTTTGGAAACCTGAGAAATGAGAAGAAAAATGTAATGGCCAGTGTGTCCCCCTGTCCCATGAGTTCTGTCTTTAGCATGCTGTTTTCACGACAGCGGGAAGGCCTATAAATTCGGGTGATGAGCTCGTTCTGGGTGGCACCTCCCTCCTGATCTGCCCACCTTGCCCCTCAGGCAGCCGTCTTGGCCACGAGCCATCTTGGCCGTGGCTTGGTGGCACCTGCAGTGCCCTGTGCTTCCTGACCCTGACCTTGGACATGCTGTGGTCATCCTCTCCCTGGGAGTCCATTTTCTAGTGACTCCCAACCTTCCCACAGCAAATCCTCACCTCGAGCCCTGCTTTGGAGATGAGTTTCCAGATCTCCAGGTTCATGGCTCCTCTGACAGTTGTAATGTCAGCGGGTCACTGTGGAAACGAGCCATTTTTTTGAGAAGAGCCCTGATCTGTGGTAGAAAAGAGAAAAACAATCACAATTGTTAGAGATTCTTAATTATAAGATTGATGCAGCCACAGGGAATTAGAGGAAAGAATAGAGAATAAAACATTACCCCGATCCCAAACCCAAATAACTACCATTTACCCTCTCAAATACAGCATAGTGAAATAATTTTTCTCAAATTTGACAGAAAAAAGAAAAGAAACTGAACTGGAATTAATGCAACTCTCATGCCCTAGAAATATTTCTTTATAAGACCTATTGGTTCCTAAAAGACGCCCTTGAAGTTAAAGGAGACTGGAACCCCTGAAGTGGTTAGGACAGTAACCAGGGGTTCCATTTCATTTTGATCCATGTGCTTTATAGGTCAAGTGCCCAGGAAGTAACACCTGGCTGCCAGTCCCACCAAAATTGGCATTTCTAAAGAGATAAAAAGCCTAGTTTTGAAAACATTCCACAAGAACCACCCCTAAATCTTCTCCCCTGCAGGGGGCTGACCTGCCACCTCCAGGGTCCTTCTGCTGGAGAGGGCAGTGCTCCCAGCAGCTCTGAGCACAGCTCTCGGGGGCTGCAGGTGGTGGCAGACCCAGCCTCCATCCTGCAGAGAGACAGTGGATGACGCTGCTCACCCTCCTTCCTGGGCGCAGCTGGCCCTGGGCCTTGGGAAGCGGAGGTCCTGCTCCTCCAGCCTGGGGGATGACCGTGAGGCCGAGCCCTGCTCAGAGGGCGGCTTTGCAGTGCCCTTCACCCCAGTCCAGGGGCCAGTGAGTGCGTGGGCTGTGGACTGAGAGGTCCCCCCACAGCTGTGGGCCTGCACTCAGCCTCCTGTGCCCCAGTCCCAAACCCCACAGAAACTGAAGGCTACAGGAAAGCCAAAGCAGCCCACATCCTTTCCCATGTCAGGCTTCCCCATCGCGGGAAAGGGCGCCCCTAGCCACTCAGTCCTCTCCTCCAAAGCTCACGGCCCCCTCGTGCCTCTTTGCTTCCCCTGCATCCAACCACCAAAAGTCCTGCTGCCTTTAAGTCCATAGCACCCCGGGATCTGTCAGGCCCTGGCACACTCGCTGTCCTTGGATAAAGCCCACGCTGCCCATCCTGCTCACTCCCTTCCTCCCTGCACACGCGCAAGTGGTTCTGACCTCAGGACCTTGGCACAGGCCCTTCCACAGCCTGGAACATTCCTCCCTCAGACCTCTCCCTGATGGCTTCCTCACCTGTTGGGGCTCAGAGCAAGCACTGCCTCCTTGGAAAGGCCTGATTTTTAGTGAAGTTTCAACAGCATACAATTCTTGTGAGAATTATAGAATGAACTTGAAATACTCATCACCTGCTGTCAGTAATGGCCCACCCATGCCAAGCTGGTGACGTCGGTATCCCCACTGCCACTTATTTGAAGCAAATCCCGGACATCACATCTGTCCATCTGCAAATATCGTAATGTCTCCAAATGAGAAATTGTACCTGTAAGAGATGATCCAGGCCACCTGTTCTGAGTAGATGTCCCTTCACTTGCATGCTCTGTGCCTTCCCCGTTTTCATTGTCATGCACTTCGCACTCCCTGACATTTATTTTGTTCATGGTTATATTTTATGGGATTGCCTCCCCATCCAGTCACGAGAACGTTCCTGCCTTGAGAACATCTCTCTGCCTGCCTTGCTTCTGTTAAATACCATCGGCTGCCCAGTGCCTGGGGCAAGGCCAGGGATCCCACAATTTCTCTGAGTAGACGATGGCCGAAGGAGAGGCTGGCCACCTGCCAGGGTCCACTTGTCTGGCCGAGGGCAGCAGGAGGTGGTGGATGGATGGACGTGCACTGACCTTCTGCTGTGGGTTTTCTTTTAGATAAAGCAGCAAACTCTTCTGGAGACAACTTCATAACTTGTCCTGGAGTAGAACCTCAAGTACTTGGAAAGTAAGTGCCCCGGTCTGGGGACCCTCATGGCAGGAGACCAGGTGGGCAGTGGTTTAAGGGTCCTGGGTGAGGGCACCCTTGGCCAGGGCACCCAGGGAGCCCTCTGTACCTGCCCTGATGGGTGGTCCTGGAGGTGGGCAGGGATCCATGTGGCCCGGCTCTGCTGAGGACAGCAGGAGGTGGAGGGTGCCTGCCTCAGTTTCCCCATGCTGTGACATCTACCAAGCCATGGGTTGTCTTGACAAGAGGGCTTTCTTGGCTGCCAGTGCTGGGGCTGGAAGCTGGCTCCTTCCAGGGTGGGCAGCGCTCTGGTACTGGCAGCCGGCAATCCTGGGGTCCCGTGGCTCCCCCACCACACGGCCACGTGCTCTCCTCTCTCTGCCGGGTTCCCAAGGACTTCCAGTGTCTTCTCCTACAAATGGCTTTCCCTTGAAAGCCCCCAGTCACAGCACTAAGGGCAGTCTCATTCCCCTGACCTCAGCGTAACGATGTCTTAAGAAGGTCCACTGACATTGGGTTACACCCCAGGACTGGGTGCAGGTCGTGAACATGGTTTTTCTGGGGCACGCGCTTCAGCCCATCTGGTTCCAAAGGGCTCCTGCCACTCGCCAGAGCTGAGCCCACGTGCCCTGTCCACAAGGAGGAGCCAAGTGACCCCCCCCCGTGGCCGCCGCTCACGTGGCACGTGGCCGCACGGCAGGCAGACGATGCCGGGCTCCTGGGGCCGGCCGTGTCCCTTGGGGCCTCCAAGCCAGGCCGACCTCGTGCTCTGGGGAAGGAGCTCTTGCCTCGTTCTCTCCACTACCCCACTACCTTGCTGGCACAGTCACTGCACCCAGGAGAGCTGGGGGCCAAGGTTCAGCCATGGGGGAGACCTGCTTGTCACCGGCCCACCCGCTCTGTGCTTTAGGCCCATCTTCGTTGAAATCAGCCTCAACAAAGGCATAACCTTCATCGCCAACAACGTCAAATTCAGTGGAAAGGACTGCGTGAGTACTGGGTGGGGGCACCCCCATCATGGGGCACGTCGGCCCAGCCCTGATGCAGACACGCTGGGGGGCAGCTGGCAGCCAGGGCGAGTGGGTGGGGCAGGGGGCCCACCAGGACCAGAGTCCAGGCCTGTGGCACCCCTGGCTGTGTGGGCCCCAAGGCCCACCCCTCCAGGTTGGGGTTCAGGCAGGGGGATGGGGCAGCCTCCGCCACATGTGGTGTCTGTGGCCCTGGGCACTGCCGAGGTGGTCTGGGCATCTGGCCATGGACTCCTGGCCCCCCCTGGGGTCCCTGGAGGTGGAGCACCTGAGGAGAGGAGGAGGCTGGGGGTGGAATGCCAGGGGACGGGAGCCAGGAGGGGACCACCCAGCCCCAGCCCAGCCCTCGGCCACACCTGTTCTCTGGCAGCCAAGGCTGGATGGTGACGGTGGCCCTTCCACAGGGGGAGAATCCTGCTGCCAAACCCACCGAGGACAAGGCTGGGAACCCAAGCAAGGTCAACAGCCAAAGCCTCGCTGCACAATCCCCCGACACACCCCCTGAGAAGAGCCCCACAAAGCCCTCCAAGAATGCTGCAGCCAGCACTCCCAGGAAGTCCCCCGAGCAGTCCCCCAAGCAGTCCCCTGAGCAGTCCCCCGAGCATGCCAGCAAGAACACGAATAGAGAAGACGAGGGCACTGATGAGGAGGAGGACCCCGAGGAGGACGCTGATGAGGAGTACCAGTACGAGGATGACGACCCCACCGAGAGCCAAGGCAGCTCCAAATTCCCCTGGATCCCTGTCGTGGCTGGCGCATCCGCCCTGCTGCTCCTGCTGCTGCTGCTGGGCTGCCTCTGCTACCTGTGCTGGCCGGTGAGTGTCTCTGCTACCTGAGCAGGCAGGTGAGTGCCCCTGCTGCCTGAGCAGGCAGGTGAGCACCCCTGCTGCCTGAGCAGGCAGGTGAGCACCCCTGCTGCCTGAGCAAGCAGGTGAGTGCCCCGCTATGTGATCAAGCAGGTGAGTGCCCTGCTACATGAGCAGGCAGGTGAGTGCCCCTGCTATGTGATCAAGCAGGTGAGTGCCCCTGCTATGTGAGCAGGCAGGTGAGTGCCCTGCTACATGAGCAGGCAGGTGAGTGCCCCTGCTATGGTGGCAGCTCCCAAGACTGCTCACGGCTCAGGCTCCATTCCCCCCTGGAACCTAGAGGCGCCCTGGCCTCCTGCCCCACCTGCCACGGGATGCTCACGGGGAGGCTGCGCACGCTGGGCCAGGCTGCTCCAGTGCCCACAGCCCTTCTAGAGGTGACCAGAGGCCAGTGTGCAGCAGGGCAGCAGGAGGACAGACAGGAGTGCTCCTGGGTTAGGAAGGAGGGGCCTTCGAGGGGCTGGAGGACCATCCAGAGAGCTGCGGGAAGGAGGAGGAGAAGGGGGGGCAGAGAAGGAGCAGGCGGGTCCCTGCCCAGGGAGGGCTCGAGGGAAAGCCTGCGGGGACCATCCCGCAAAGGGCTCTCGGCTTGGGGTGGCCTCAGCCTGCCTGGTCTGCCCAAGCCGTCCAGGGAGGGGTGGTGTCCCTGTGACAAAGGAGGAAACTGAGGCTCAGAGGCAGCCATGCTGGCCACAGCTCCACAGGCATCGGTCTGTGCCCCGCGGTTCTGAGCAGGGTCCCCACCTCTCCCAGGGGCTGAGGTTGAGCCCAAATCACACCTTCCAGCACAGGTTATGTTTTTTTCTCAATCTAGACAGAAAAGGAGCTGCCACGACTCCTGCTGGAACCCTCTACTGTAAGTCCTAAGTGCGTCCTGACTTCCTGTGAGCTCATCTGCCATGCACCGAGCCTCCCACGGCCCAGGGAGGGGTCCGCTCCCGCCCCAGGAGCTCCACCGCCTGTGGCAAGAGCCTGCAGAGCAGGAGGAGGAGGGCGCAGGGGTGGGGCGATGGGGGCTGCTAGCGAAGCCAGGCGTCCCCCTTCCTGGGCTCCCACCAAAGGGGCAGTGTGGGCAGCCTGTGGGGGTCTGCCACGGACCCTCCTGAGACAGGTGGGGAACTTGAGCCCCTGCCGGCTGGCAGGATGGCACTTACCCAGGACTCAGGGAAGCTTCTGGAAAAGGAGCCTCATGTTGCAAGGACCCAGCTCTGGGATCTGCCGGGCCCTTGTCTTAATCACGGTCTCCTGGTGGGCAGAGGGGCCTGGCCAGGTCAGCCCTTGGGGCCTGCAGGGCTGAGGGTGGGCAAGGGAGCTTACCTGGCATGGAGCTGTGAGGGGCGCCCACCTGGGGGAGCCCAGGGCCAGGTTCAGGGCAGCAGCCATGGGACCAGGTGGGCCTGGGGCAGTCATGCTTTCAAAGCTCGAGCCCGGTGGCTGAGGGGCGTCCCCTGCCCGTGCGTGGACCCCTGACCAGCCCAGCATGTGGTGTCTTCATTTGCCAGGGCTGCTCTGACAAACGCCATGCACCGGGTGGCTTGAACCCGGAGGTCACTGTCTCTGGTCTGGAGCCCAGAAGTCCAGCTTTCTCCCGGGTCCGCAGGTTCCAGTGCCAGTCACTGCGGCTCTTGGGGTCCTTGGCTGGCCTCATGCCTCGGCCACACAGTGCCATCCTTGGTCCCCTCCGTCCTCTGCCTTCAGGCTCCTCCTGAGTCACATTTCCTCCTTCATGAGGCTCCTGGAGTGGACAGAGCCCCCGCTTCTCTTTGGCCACCCATCCAGTAGTGACGTCCTGGGCACGCCCTGTTACAGATGGCTCCCCGCAGAGAGCACAGCTGCAGGCGTGAACCCCTGTCTTCTGGGGCCCTCGGTCCAGGCCCCACACAGGGCACAGCCTCAAGGAGGCTCTGCCAATGGGAGCGTCAGAGCAGTGAGGGGACAGGGGAGCTTTGCAGCACTTTGGGGACGAGCCAGATGATGTCTTGTTTACCCCAGAGGATGCTCCCTGGAGGTGCGGGCTGCTGATGGAATCCGGGGTCCCTCACTCGATCGTTCCTTATTCATCCCACAAACATCAGCTGAGTGGCAGCACCAGCCCCCCGGTTGTGCCACCCTGAAGCAGGTGCTTTCTCTTCCCACAGACAGTGTGCTGCAGCCTGCCACGCCCTGTGATGATTACCCGCTGTTGTGACTGCCCAGGCACTGGGCGTCTGAGCCAAATGGAGGTGAGGAGGGCTGGGGCAGGGGAGAGGGCGACGGTTCAGGTGCAGAGGCCTGGCTGGAAGGCTCCACCTGGGGGAGTGCAGGGTCTGGGTCGCTTTGCTTCCTCCCTGGGTGCGGGGGCCAGGGGAGGGCATGAAGCTGGGGGGCCTGTGCCCCAGGTGCTCCAAGTTGACCGAGCCTGGCCGCCCCTGCCCCACCTGGTCTCTCGGTGCTTGCGGGCGGCCCACAGCAGGCAGGTAAGCAGTTCCCACCGAGGTTTCCTCAGAATGAGGACAAGAGCTGCTGGCTGTGTGGCTGGTGACACGGGGCGCAGGGCTGCAGGGAGGAGGAGCCCCAAGACACCCTCCCTGGTCATGCCACCCACCTGGTCAGGAGAGCCCTGCCAGGCCGAGTGTCCTGGGGTGAAAGAGCCACCTGGAGGACAAGAGTCCCACCTCCTCCTGGCCGGGCCCCTCCGCCCTTCTCCTGCGTCTGCTCCGTGCCCCTCTGTGGACCCGGAAGGCACTGGAACAGCCAGCCCCACCCCTGTCCTGACACAGTGACTTGTTCGGCCTGCTTGGCCCAGACCCGCCCCACCCTGTGGCTCAGGCCAGCCAGGTGTTGCCTCTACCGGCGCAGGGCTCCTTCTGGGCTGTTCTCTGCCCTGCCCACCCCCCATATCAGGAACCTGCCTCCTGCCTGGCCCCTGCCTGCCCCCTCCTCACTCCACCCCAGCGCAGGCCTCCCTGCCCACCGTGGGCTCCTGCCCAACTCCCTGCACCCCCTGACCACCCCCTCAGGGACCTCTCCTGGCTCCTGGTGTAGCTCGCCCGACCTGGGAACTTGTCCCCTAAATGAGCCACTGACCCCACACACCAAAAGGGTGTCTTGTTCCAAATTCTGACACTGAGCACAGCGACCACCACCCCAGCAGGCATGCAGCAGGGGTGCCTGACCCTCTCTGGATGCGTCCTCACACCACATTTCCTTTGCAGGGCAAGGTGGACCTTCTGTGTGCCCTGTTCAGTCCATGCTGCACCCCAGTGCACCTGATGTGGCCCCCATTTCATGGCAGGCCGACACCCCAGTGCTTTTCCCTTGTGACACGTGCCCACAGACAGGGGCCTCAGGAGCACGCAGGCCCCAGGGGCCGGCCGTGGCTGCCCACACGCTCCTCCCTGTGGTCTCGGATGGGCGGGGGCTGTCCAGGCTGGAGGCTGAAGGCCACAGCCAGAGTCAAGGGCAAGGGGCTGCAGAGCAGGGCTGGCCGCCAGCTCCAGTGCTCCTGGCCCACGAGGCCCCTGCGCCTGCAGCCCTGGGGGTCAGCTGGCTTTATGCCACCCGGGAGGTGGCCTCCCATGTGGGAGGCTCCGGGTGCAGCCCCCACAGGCTCTTCCAGGTAGCCACGGTCCCCTGGAGTTGGCTCCCTGGCACGGGGGGTAAACGGCAGCACTACGTGTGCACCTGGAGTCAGGGCAGTGCTGCGCTCGTGGTGGACCTCCTGGGCAGCTGCCCTTGGGGAGCTCTACAGTCCTCCCCTCTGGCCCCTCCTCTGGCCCAAGCCTTGGCACTGTGTTACGTGCAGCTGTAAAGACCGGGAAGCTGGAGCACAGAGAGGCTTGTGCTTTGCCCCACCTCACACAGCCACTGCGGGGCGGGGATGGACTGGGACCCGGTGGCCTGGCTCCAGAGCCCAGCACCCTTCTCACCCTGCACTGCCTGTGCTCGGGTCAGCACTTGGGATCTCATGTGGTCCTCCTACATCACCTGGCAGCTGTCCCCACGTGGCCGCGGGCCCCCTGGCCCGGCCTGCAGCCCACCCTGCACGGCCTCCCCCGTCACGCTTCGTGCAGGTGGGGCAGGGGCCCTGGAGGCGCCCGGCCCTTGACCGCCACATCTGTGGCTCGGGCGGTGCTCCAGGACTGCTCTGGGCTGGGACCAGGCTAGTCCTGCATCATCTGGGAAAAGCACCCAGCAGAGAGAAAGCCCAGCAAGGACAGGCACTGCAGGTGGAAGGACTGCTGCATCCTGGCAGGTGCGGGGCATGTGCAGCTCTGGTTGCTGTGTGCCCGAGGGCACAGAGAGCACCTGAGGCCACCCAGGGCAGACAGGCCCGAGCCAGGGAGGGTGCGGCTGCCCCGAGGACCGGGTGGCCCGAGCGCTGCTCGCCCACCTGCTGCAGCAGCCCTCCTCCACCCTGCCTGATCTGATGTAAAGTTTCCATGCACATCTGTTCTGGATGGCACACGGTGCCCTTGCCGTCAGATCAGCCTCATCATGCCTGTTGGGCCCATCGTCCCTGGACTGGTGAGCACAGGGGTGGAACAGACAGGAGGAAAGAGAACCCTAGAGCCACGCAGCCTGCTCTTAGATTCGCCCCCAGAGCCGAGCACACTTAGTAAACACAGGAAAGGAGAAATTCCTCTTGGTGAAGGTAAGAGTCTGGCCTGGTGAGTGGTCCCAGGGCCGCGCAGTCCCCTGGGCTGGCAGACGTGGATGACGGTGCACGTGCCCAGCCTCTCCCTCCTGCTCTCCTGGCTCGGCTCCAGCTCCATTCTAGAGATGGCAGCTGTGTTATCCGGTAGATGACTGGTCAAGCTGACACCCCACCCGGCCACCAAATGCTGCCCCGGAGAACACGCCTCCCATCTAGGCGTGCCCCTTGCTCCTCGTCGGGACTTTGCACCCCTGAGCAGGGTGCCCTGGTCTCTGCCGCAGCGGGATTGCTGCAGGTCAGCACAGGCACTGTGGGGCCAATGAGTGACCACAGCCAGGGGACAGCAGGTCTCCGACTGAGGAGGCGTCTGCCCAGCAGCAGCGTGTCCACGTGCTGGAAGACTCTCCAAGTGCTCCTGGGTGGCTCGTGGCCCCCAAATCCGATCCCCACTGTGTCCTGGGTTGGGGGTCAGGCCCCGTGTCTTGCGGAGGAAAGCTCTGAGCTCCCCGACATGCTGGGCCCCAGCTTGACCCTAGCTTGACCCCAGCTGTGCGGGGCTGGCTTCCACCTGCCTTCTGTGTCCTCTGCTGTCCCTCTTGCGTGAGGTCCTGAGGTGACCCCACCACACAGGACAGGCCCCGGCGTGTGCTCGGGGTGTGGGGAGGGACACGTGAGGTCAGCAGGGCCTGGGGACCTCGCGTGGTTCCAGTGGCCTTTCCTGGGTGGCTTGGAGGCTGTGACGCGACCGTTTCCTGGAGTCCCTGCTTGGCTGTCCTGGCGGTGTCATAGCTTCCTCCAGCTGCCATGGAAGTTTCCCGAGCTCCATGGCTTCAGGTGCGCACACTGGCCCGTCCTCCATCTACAGGCTGGAGGGGGTCTCCAGGCCCCTTGGCCTCACCTGGCAACGTGCACAGCTCTGCAGGCCCCTCAAGGACATGGGCGCCCTGGGCTCGCTTTCCAGCAGCCGAGGGCCATGTGCCTGAGAGCAGGGCTGTCTTGATGTCAGGCGCCTGGCTCAGAGCGGGCACGGGCGGGCCCTCGTGGAAGGCCAGGCGGACACGGGTGTGTGGGCGAGTTGGAGGACTGCGGCCCCGGGCCTGAGCCGAGGGTGGCGGCCGAGCACCCGCCGGGGCCCTGCCGGGCCTGTCCTGCTGAGGCCGGCCTCCTGGGCACCGGGGGTGCTGGGCTCTAAAGATAGACGCTGGGGTCTTGAGGTGCTGCCGCTGGAGGCGAGCGGGGGTCCCGGAAGGCCGGCCGTCTCCCTTCTCCCAGGGGGCTGACCGAAGGCGCGGGGAGACCCTTCCTTACTGGGAGTGAGGGAGGGGCCAATGTGCTCTGGTCACTCTCCTAGCACTTGCGGGGGCCTTGAGTGGAGGGTGGGGGTCCTCGGCAAGCCCAGGAGGGAGGGGCAGAGAGGACAGCAGCACCGGGGCGGCAGGTGCCGCAGACAGACGCAGGGTCTGCACGGGCTTCCTCGCACAGTGGGTGGGGCAGACCCTCTGCCTTCAGGGGCCCCCTGTAGCCCCCAGCCTCAGGGCCCCGCCGTGGCCTAGGCTGTGGGGAGGGGTCCTCCTTCAGCAGACACATGCCGAGGCCCAAACCGGTCAATGCTGCAGCCCCGGGTGGAGTCGGGCCTGGGGGGAGACCAAGGTCAGAGGTCGGGCCTGGGGAGGGCGGGGAGTGCCCCTGCAGAGGAGGTGACAGCCGACGCTTGTCACCAAGTAGAGTGGAGGCTGGAGGCCAGCACCCAGGGAAAGGTCCACCAATGGGTGCAGGTGTCCTGAGCCCAGCCCACCGTGCCAAGGGAACTGCAACCTCCGCTCCCAAATCGGACAACCTTCCTGTGACCTTCTCTCTCTTCTCTGCCCTCCAGGGGAGGTGCCTCACGTTCGCCCCAGTGAGAGCCCCATGCATGCCGGTGGTCTGCGACCCAGCCCTGTGCGCCCCACCTTGCCGCAGGGGGGTCACCTTCCCCGTGTGCCCGGGGTGCTGCCATTCCCCCCATGCGTACTCCTGGTCCTCCCGGATGCTGCCGCTGGTCTCGCCCTGTTCCCGGGCACAGGCTGCCTGCCCTCCGCGAGCCCTGCCTGCAAAGCCCCATCGCTAAGGCACCAAATGACCCGGATTGTAGACTTGCTTAGGTGGACACACAGTTTTGGTTTTACAGTCAAAAAGATGTTGGCATTTGTTGCTGATGATTAAAAGAGTTTATTACATGGTGAGTTTCTGTCCTCTCCGAGATGTATGTACGCTCCACCTGCTAGAATAACACATCCCGGGGCCCTGTGGGGGACGGACATGGATTGTGCCTCTCACAGCACCTCGTCTTCATCCATCTGCCAAATTCCGCTCCATGAAAAAGCGCAAAGAGCCTATTTCATGTGAATCCAGTCCTGTGTCTCCCTCCCTAACTTCATGCAAAGAGAAGCCTTTGAATTTCTCCTCTCCTTTCTCCATGTTCCTGGTTTCCCACTTTGGAGTCCCACATTCTGAACATAGAAGGTGGTGAGGAGCCCCCAGGGTCACTAGCTGGAAGCACGACTTCTCCGTCCAGGTGCCCCGAACTGTGCCCAAGCCCAGAAGGATTCCACTGAACCCTGTCCTCTCCACTAGAGAAGAAAAACAATTCCCCATCTGGTTCCATCTGCCCCTGTTGGAGAATCCACGCCCAAGAAGGCTGAGTTTTAGTGAGCAGCGTCCTCCCACCAGGCGCAGCCCACGGTCTCTCTGTGTCTGTGAAATCACCAGGCCCACAGGCCCCCGGAACCTGGCGTGGGGTCCCCGAGCACCTCAGGAGGGTCTGCAAGGGCAGCTGTGACTGAGGGCACCCAGGCATTCACTTCATTAGGGAACTAGGCTGTTCTCCACCTCAATCCCGTCTTCCTGAATGCTACATTTCTGCCTTTCAATTGAGTGCACGGCAAGAATGGGGGGAAAGATGGCAGGTTTTGGAGTTTAATATCGATTCAGTTAGATGGCTAGTGAGGGAAATAACCATAATTTCTCCCATGTTTAAAAAAATTTCTCCGGAGGGGCCCGTTTCTGCGTATGCAGGTTGTGTGTGCAGGCTTACCCTGGGACAAATAACCATTGGCCTTCAAAGCCTTCCTGTCTGGCGTTGCTGCTGCTTCAGGGAGCCCCCTCTCCCCCTCCCTGCCCGTCACCCTCCTGTGCAGCCGAGTCCCCCGTCTGTCCAGCCAGCCACCAGGACGGGCTTGGGGAGAGCATTTCCCTCTCACCTCCCAGGCCGTCTGTGTGCCAGCAAATCCTCTCCCAAGCTGGTGGTAAGAAGGTTGTTCCTGTGACAAAATGCCGCATAAGGCGAGGCCGAGCAATGGGCCAACTCAGAGCCAGGAGCGAGGGAGAGGGGCTTAAAGCCCTGGGGAGGGGCTCGGCAGTTCCATTTTTGTTGTGTGTGTGTTTTTTTAATATAATAAAATTTATTTTTAAAGAGCTTTTAGATTACAGAAATGTTACATCGAAATTATGAGGAATTCCCCGTACCCTCCTCACTCTCCCACATCATCCCCTATTTTTCAAATGTAGCAGTACATTTTATTATGATGTATCTGTAAAATCTGCTCATTAAAAAAAAATGCACATTTAAAAAAATGACTCATTGTGGTAAGGACTAACCTACCTAAGTGATAATCTAAAAAATAAACCATCATTGTGACATTTATCAGTACTTCACATATCCGACAAATACTGCAGGTTCACAGGGTGGGTCCCATTTAGTGCATCTGCCTGTCTGCACACACAACGGCTCCTGAAAGACTGACTCAAGGTGATCACTGGTTTTGCCTAATGTGGAAAGTATGCAGGGCAGAGAAAATGGGTGAAGAAGCAGGGCAGACAGATCATGGGGAAGAAATAAGCCACAGCCACCAGGGTAAAATGTGGTGAAGATATAAAAGCTGCCTGGCACACAGGAGGAAGAGCTGGAGAGTTTCTCTTTAGGATGGGAAGCTGGGACACAAAAAAGAAATTTGTGCATGCCAGAGAATTTTTGAAAGCTCCTACACATGTCCAGGGCAAGATGCATGTGTAGAAAGACCACAGAGGAACCTAATTCTTTAATATGGGCTGGTTTATGAGAGCTCAGTACAAATAGGCCTACATGTAGAAGGAGACCCTCAACACAGAGTTGATCCACATTACAGCCTTCAACGATCACTAAACAAACATTACAGAACACTGGGAAGTGGTAGAATCTGACTTTAAACATTAACACATGAAAATATCCAATGTTTAGACTTCAGCAAAAATATCACAAGTCTTACAAAGAAACAGGATATGATGGCTCATTCAAATTAACAAAATAAAATGAATAAACTACCCCTGAGAAAGGTCAGACACTGGAATTCCTAATCAAAGACAGTAAGTCAACTTTCCTAAATAAGTTCAGTGAGATGAAATATGGACAACGAACTAAAATAAATCAGAAAAATTATACATGAGCAAAAGGAAGAATTAGAAATCTAAAAGAGGATCAAAACAAATTATGAAGATAAAGGGTATAGTAACTGAAATAACTCACTAGAGGGGTTCAACAACAGATCTGAACAGGCAAAAGAAAGAATCAGCAACCTTGAAAATAAGACAAGAGATTATTCAGGCTGGTGAGGAAAAATGAAAAACAATGAAAAAAAAAGTAAACAGAGCCTAAGAAAGCCGTGGGACACAATGAGCCATATCAACATATCATAGTTCCAGAGTAGAAGAAAAAGAGACAGAATATTTGAAAGAATAAAGGATGGAAATTTCCCAAATTTGGTGAAAGGTGTGAATATAACATCCAAGAAGCTCAACAAAGTTTAAATAGGATAAATTCAAAGATATCCACATTGAGATGCATTATAGTCAAACTGTCAAAGGGCAAAGACAAAGAGTCTCCTAAACGCAGCAAGAGAGAAGTCACTAGTTACATATATGGGATCCTCATTAAAATTAATTGCTGATTTCTAATCAGAACCCATGGAGGTGAAAACGCAGTGACGGGACATATTTAAAGTGCTGAAAGAGAAAAATTGTCAACCAAGAACTCTATATCTGGCAAAACTGTCCTTCAAAAAGGAAGGAGAAATCAAGGCATCCACAGAAACCCAAAAATAGAGGGAGATTGTTACCACTCTAACTTCCCTACAAGATATACTAAAGTGAGTCCTCCAGGAGGAAAGGACAGGACACCAGACAGCAACTTGAAGTCATATGAAGAAAGGAAGAGTTATTGTAATGTTGGTTTGTAACTCTAATTTTTTTTTATTTTTTTACATGACTTAAAATATAAAAGCATAAAAGAATAATTCTATGTTATTGAGCACATACTATATAAAGATGCAATTTGTGGAGAAAAAAACACTATGCGAGGGTTTGGAGGAGTATTAAGAGCAGAGATTGTGTATTCTATTGAAGGCAAATTATTAGTATCAATTCTATCTAGATTGTTATATATTAAGGATGCTAAATGTAAACCTCATGAGAACCACAAAGAAAATATCTTTAAAATATCCAGAAAAGGAAATGAGAAGAGAATCATATCATTTCACTACAAAAGATTAATTAAAACAAAAGAAGGAGATGGAGGAAATGTAGGGTACAAAAGGCATCAGATTTACACACACACACAAAGCAAAATGGCCATAGTCAATCCTGCCATATCAGTAATTACATTGGATGTAAATGGATTACACTAGCCAACTAAAAGGCAGAGATTGACAAAATGGGTAAAAAGCATGACCAGCTATATGCATTTACAAAATGACTCACCTTAAACCCAAGGGTGAAAGGAAAGAAAAATATTCCAAGTGAATAATAGCAGACAAAATGGACTTTAAGTCAAAAAGAGTTATAAGAAATAACTTCACTATATATTAATAAAAGGGTCAATATATCAAGAAAATATAATGATTACAAATAACTATGCAGCTAATAACAGAGCCCAAAAAAAATTAAAACAAATACTGAAAGAATTGAAAGGAGAAACAGGCAGTTCTACAGTAGTAGTTGATGGCTTCAGTACATGACTTTCAATAATCAACAGAACATCTAGGCAGAACTTCAAAATAGAAAGAGGACTTGAAAAATATTATAAACCAATGGGACCCAGGAGACACATGCAAAATTATCCACCCAAGAACAGCAGAACACATATTCTTCTCTAGTTGACTCAGATCACTCTTTAGGACAGAATATATGTTAGGTCACAATAAATAATAATTTTGAAATAATTGAAATCATGAAAAGTTTCTTCTTTGACCACAGTGGAATGAAGCTAGAAACCATGAACAAAAGGGATTTTGGAAAATCCACAGATAATTTGGAAATTAACACACCTTTAAACACAAAATCAATCAAAAGAGAAATTACAAGAGAAATCATAAAATTCTTAGAAATGATAAAAATGAAAATGCAACATACTAAAATTTATGGGTACAGCAAAAACAAAGATCAGGGTGAAAACTATAGCTGTAAATATGTACATTAGAAAAAAGAAAGATCTCAAATCCAAAACCTAATTTCAGATCTTGAACTAGAATAAGAAGACCAACTAAATCTGAAGTTAGCAAAAGTAAGCAAATAATAAGTATTAAAGCAGACATGAATGAAATATAGAGCAGAAAACCAATCAAGAGAATCAACAAAATCAAAAGTTGTTCTATGGAAAAATAAAATTTATAAACATTTGAGGAAAGACACACAAAAGACAAAATTGGAAATGAAACAGGATGTATTTCTACTGATCTTGTAGAAGTTAGGATTACAAAAGACAGCTATTGTATTATTAGTCAGCCAAGGGGTGCTGGTGCAAAAAGCAGAAATGGGTTGGTTTTTATAAAGGGCATTTATTTGGGGTAGGAGCTTACAGATACCAGGCCATAAAGCATAAGTTACTTCCCTCACCAAGTTTATTTTCACATGTTGGAGCAGGATGGCTGCTGACATTTGCGAGGGTTCAGGCTTCTCAGATCCTCCCTTCCAGGGTCTTGCTTCTTCCTGGGCTCAGGGTTCCTCTCTTCCTGGGGCTTGCTTCTGTTTCCTCTGTGTGCTTACTTCCCAGGGCTCCACCTTAAGGCTTCAGCATCAAACTCCAGCATCAAAACTCCAACATAAAAAACCCTCAGTTCTGTCCTTTGCCATGCCTTTTATTTGTGAAGCCCACCCACCAAGAGATGGGGACTGAATGCACTAGTGATATGGCCCAATCAAAGCCCTAATCATAACTTAATCATACCCAGGTACAGACCAGATTACAAACATAATCCAATATCTATTTTTGGAATTCATAACCATATCAAACTGCTACACTCCACCCTCTGAATTCCAAAAAAAAACTTTACAATATTCAAAAAAACCTTAAATCAGTAACTATGCAAGTACTAAATCATATCACAATCAATGTAAAGAAATATAGTTTGTCTTGGGGCCAAGTCCGGTCTACTACAGACTTCTGAAACTTACAAAACAATTCATCTTCTTCCAATACACAAATGTACAAAGGATAAACATTTTCATCACAATATGGAGAAATTGGGAGGGAAACATGAGTCATGAGTCCTCTACAGTTCAGTAAACCTACAAGGCATCCTTCATTCCATTTCAGACTGAGAGTCATTCTTAAGATGATGGTTTCTTCTTCTTAGGGCCATATGGGAACCCACCCTGTCCACCTGCTTGTCCAATGACTATTTTCTTGGTTCCACCTCATCAAGGATCTGGGTGTCAACCAAGCTCCAGACCTCTCCCTCCAAGAGTGTTGGGTGGTTGCCACACCTCATCCAATCTTTAGGTTAGAGTCTTAATCCCTCTAGTACAGTGATGTGAAGACAACATTCCCTCTAACCTTTGGCATACAGGCTCAACCCTCTCAGAGCAATGAGTTGACCACCTGACCTTCCCTAACCTTTGGGGGACAGGTCCAACCCTCTCAGACCTGTGAGGTGCTGATCTTAACCACCATAATCCTTGGGGAATGTGCTCCATCCTCTCTGTACCCTGAGGCAGCAAAACTCTCCCAGAACACTGGGTGGGAACATCTATCCTCTTCAGCTGCTGGGGCTAACTCACCCTCTCTGTACACATGGGTGGGGTTCCTCTCTTGGCCCAAGGTGATGTCCTAATTCCAGATCTCAGCTTCCATGATGTTCCTCTTAAAGCTGTTTCTCCTTCAATCTCTCCTTTCCATGTCCTTTTGATTCCAGACTGACAGTGGTTTTGTTCATACAGCTCTCCCAAAAACCTTGTTGGTTTAGCATGCAGGAAGCAGGGGTCAAAGCCATTAGACACTAAGACTTTCTACAAGTCTTTCAAGATAACAGCAACTTCAATCCTGATTTACAAGTCCCAGGTTTAGTTAAGTCCTCCAATGGGGCACTTTCATCTGGGAGCTTGATTTCCAGAGACTTGGAATTTCCAGAATCAGTTTCTGTTTTCTTTGTACCTGACAGTTCAGTCCTCAGCATATCTCTCTCATCTAGCATTTTGCTGTAAGCTGCAAGCATAAGCCAAGGTGCATTCTCCTGGTTTACTTTGGACGTTTCTTCAGCTAAATACCCAGGCTCACCATTTTCAAATTCTGCCTTCCTTAAAACACCAGGAGTTAATCTTGCTAAGTTCTCTGCAACTTTAAAACATGAATCGCCTTTCCCCCAGTTTCCAATAATAGTTTCATCATTTACTTCTAAGGCATCATAAAGTCTCTCTAGCATCCACATTGCTTTCAACAGTCTCTTCAAAGCATTGTAGGTCTTTTTTTCCAAGCATCTCACAATTCCTCCAAAAAATACCCCTTACTCATTTATAAAACCATTCCAGCATTTAAGTAATTGCAAAAGCATTTCCCCACTCCTCGGTACCAAATTCTGTATTAGTCAGCCAAAGGGGTGTCAGAAATGGGTTGGTTTATACAGGGTATTTATTTGGGGAGGACCTTACAAATACTAGGCCATAAAGCATAAGTTACTTCCCTCACCAAAGTCTATTTTCACATGTTGGAGCAAGATGGCTGCTGACATCTGTAAGGGTTCAGGTTTCTTGGATTCCTCCCTTCCAGGATCTTGCTTCTTCCTTGGCTCCAGGTTCATATCTTCCTGGGGCTTTCTTCTGTTTTCTCTGTGAGTTTAATTCAAGGGGCTCCAGCTTAAGGCTTCAGTATCAAACTCCAACATCAAAATTCCAACATAAAAACCCCTCAACTCTGTCCTTTGCCATGCCTTTTATCTCAATGCCCTTATGATGCGGCCCAATCAAAACCCTAATCATAACGTAACCACACCGAGGTGCAGACCAGATTACAAATCCAATAATCTATTTTCAGAATTCAAATCATATCAAACTGCTACAGCTATGAACAATTATGCACCAACAAATCTGATAACCTAGATGAAAAGGTCAAATCTAGAAACACACAGTATACCTAAATGGACTCAAGAAAAAAAAAAATAGAAGAACTTTTCAGACTTATAACAAGAGAGTGAATCAATAATCAAAAATCTCCGACAAAAGAAAAGTCCAGAACCAGGTGCCTTTATTGGTGATTCGATCAAACACTCAAAAGAAGAATTAACCCAAACTTTCTCAATCTCTTCCAAATTCGAAGAGGAGGGATCTCTTCCTAGGTCATTTTGTGACTACCGTTATTCTCATATGAAAACCAGAGAAAGATATGACAAGAAAAGAAAACTAGGGGACTGGGTGTAGCTCAGTGGTTTGAGTGCATGCTTCCCATGTATGAGGTCTTAGGCTCAATCCCTGGCACCAACTGAAAGAAAGAAAGAAAGAAAGAAAGAAAGAAAGAAAGAAAGAAAGAAAGAAAGAAAGAAAGAAAGAAAGAAAGAAAGAAAGAAAGAAAGAAAGAAAGAAAGAAAGAAAGAAAGAAAGAAAGAAAGAAAGAAAGAAAGAAAGAAAGAAAGAAAGAAAGAAAGAAAGAAAGAAAGAAAGAAAAGAAAATTGCAGGCTAATTTTCCTTATGTAGATGCAAAAACCAAAACAAAATGAATCCACTCAGAGATGTATTCACCAAATGCAATGAATGTCTCATGATGATGGAGGAGATTGTTGTTATGGGGGGAGGAGTGGGATGAGGGGGATGGGGGGTATATGGGGACCTCATATTTTTTAAATGTAATATTAAAAAAATAAAGACAAAAAATGAATCCAATAGCATATTAAAATAATTATGCACCACGACCAACTAGGATTTATCCCAGAAATACAAGGCTAATTCAACAGAAAACAATCAAACAAATTCACCGCATTAATAGAATGAAGGAAAAAAAATATATACAGTCATCTCAATTGACACAGTAAAGACATTTGAAAATATCCAGCACCTGTTTGTGATGAAGACATTTAGAAAAAAATAAGAGAGGGGAACTTCCTTGGCATTCTAAAGGGCATTTATGAAAATGCCATAGCTAATATCTTACTCAATGATGAAAGACAGAAAGCTTTCCCTCTGAGATCAGGACTAAGATAATGGTTTCTGCATTCATTACTGTTCTTCAACATTGTACTGGAAGTTCTAGCCAGAGCAATTAGACAAGAATAAGAAATAAAAGTCATCCAATTTGAAAAGGAAGAAGTAAAACTCTGTTCAAGATGACAGGATCCTTTGTATAGACAATCCCAAAGAATTCACAAGAAAATAGAGTAAAAAACAAATTCAACAGCCTTGCGGGGTACAAGATTAACATGCACTGGGGACCCCTTCTCCTCTGCCTGGGAGAAAGGGAGCCTCCCAACCTGCTTCCCAATCCTACAAGGTAGGCACTGTTTTTCCTGCCATTTTGCAGAGGAGGAAAGTAAGGCTCAGAGCTGAAGGCCTTGTCTAAGGTGAAAGGGCTTCTGAGGAGTGGGAGTAATCAGATGGGGGAGCCCAGACCCTTCCCCTGACCCCTGGATCAGGGGCCTCTCAAGGACTGACTTTGGAAAAGGGAGTGGATTTATGGCTCTGGGGGCCTGGTGCGGAACTAGGGTCAAAAGTATGGAAAGCCATGAGTCCTCTAAGGTATCAGCTCCTTTCATCTTCAAAATTGCCCTCCATCCCCTCAGGCCTTCCTCGCTGGTTGTCCTGCACCTAAAATGCTGCTCCCCAAGATGTCTGGATTTTGGATCTTCTCAACATTCAGATTCAGATGCTATTTCCTCCAGAAGCCTGCTTGAACCTGCTGCAACTAAAATGTCCCCTTCCTGCTTCACTGGGTGTCCCGCTGCCTCTAATTTACTAGGTTCTAGTCTTCTGGGTTGGGAGCTATACCATGATGATGACTCATCACACAGTAGGCACTCAATAAAGATGTGGCAGATGCTATAGGTTTGCCCCCCATGTCCCCTCAGCACCCCACTATGTACCCAAACCCCAAAACAAGACTTCCAGCTGCCAGCACCTGCAGTTCTCACCTGGGGCCTTTTCAAGTCACCTGAGCCTGCCCTGCCTGCACACTGGGCATGCTGGAAATGTCAGGGAGTCAGTGCCCCTTGCAGGGAGGCTCACGGGACACAGTACCTGGTGGGCCACTGCCCCAGCCCTATCCACCACCTCTGCAGGGAAAACTCAGATGAGTGGTCTACACTGTCTCCTAAGAGCCCCTGGTCTCAGTCCTACCCACAGCAGTCATCTGCTGAGACCCGCTGCCTTGTGCTCTCTGCCTCCTCATCGCCATCCCCACCCCTCTTCCCGAGGTGCTTCCTGGGATCAGCCCCCAAACTACTTGCACTGAAAAAAGAAAACTATAGCAAGGGGGTTGCAATCACCTGGCAGCGTAGAGATGCTCTCTTTTCCTTGGCTGGCAGATACTTTGGGCCATCCATAACTGGTGCCTTGAGGCCTGGTGTGCCTCAGCTGGCTGTGCCCCGAGGCTCGGTGTGCCTCAGCTGGCTGTGCCCCAAGGCTTGGTGTGCCTCAGCTGGCTGTGCCCCAAGGCCCGGTGTGCCTCAGAGCTGGCTGTGACCTGAGGCTCGGTGTGCCTCAGCTGGCTGTGCCCCGAGGCTCGGTGTGCCTCAGCTGGCTGTGCCCCGAGGCTTGGTGTGCCTCAGCTGGCTGCTGCACTCCCCTGACCCTGTGTGAACCGAGCAGGCCCCTGCCCAGGCCTGGGGCTCTGGACTCTGGAGGAACAGGTCTGTCCCTCCTAAAGGCTCCACGCAGTCCCAACTGAAACCACCACGTACTCCTACAGTGGAGGCTGAGAACGCTCTTAGACAGGGGCCCTGGAAGCAACCCACCTTCTAGCCCCTTCACCAGCCTACTTGAGGGTACGACTCTTGATAGAGGCAATGGTGTAGCAGGGTGGGAGATTGGGGTCTCAGCCCAGCTCTGCTGCTGGCTCCTTATGCAACCTTAGAAGAGGTGTTTTGTATCTCCAAGCTTTGGATTTTTCTTCTGTCAAATGAGTTAATACCACCAGCTATGACTCACTCGCAGGGCTCAATCCCCCAACAAATAATTACTGAGCATCTACTATGGGCTGGATATGGTTTTAGGTACTGAAGCTCTAGAGGCAAATTAAGTGGGCAAGAGCCTTGCCTCGTGGAGCTAATACCCCAGGGAGGGGATGGGACCTAATAAGGAGAAGCACGTATGAAGGCTCTGAAAAATTACAACATGCCTTGCTGTGCCATGGATGGTGACACTATCTTGCCACACCGGCCACTCAAGGATTAGACCCACAGAGCAGACCCACTCGGAATAAATCACTGGCAATGGTTACCAGCAGAAACCATTCCAAATGCCTTGTATGTATTAACCCAGCAATCCCAAATACCTGTCCATGCTGAAATAGGCACTATAAATACACATATTCTGCAAAGAAGGAAACTGAGGCATAGAGCAGTTAAGATATCCTCTCAGAAGGACAACTCGAATGAGGCAGAGACAGGATTAGAATGCAGGTGATCTGAGGTTAGCCACGTCCAGCCACTATCTTATCCTGCCTCCACCAAGACCAATCCAAGGGTCCTGCCCTTAGGGTGTCTCCCAGGCTGGCTGGAGGTGTTGAATGAACTACGTTGAATTCTACCACCACTATCCTGGGGGGTCGGGGGATGCACCTCTGGGCCAGGAGGAAATGTCCCTGAATGGGGGAGGAGGCTCTTGTTCCTTCACTAGTGATCCCTGGAAGAGGAGGTCTTCTAACAGGAGACCCAGAAGATGAGCCTTGACCTAAGGAGGGAGTGGCCCTCACAGCTCCCTCTCTGACCTCCCTCTCCTGGTTCTGGGTGTCTAGAAGAGCAGATGATCTAGTTGTGGACTGGGGAAAAATGGGTGGTCCCATCTCATGGAGGCAAGCCCAAATCTAGGACACAGTGGAGGATTTGTGAGCTATGAGGGATAAACTAGATGCCGGGAGGCTGCTACCTGGCTTTTACCCTCAGTTTCCTTCACTTTTGCTGTCCCAGAGTCTTTAGTAAAGTCCCAGACCAAATTCCAACATGATACAGGGAATTAGAGAAAGGTGGGAAAGCTATGCATCCAAGTTTGAGCCACCAAGTTTAGAGGGAAAGAGTGACCCTGTAACTAGTTTTGGCGGTAGTACCGATAAGCAGGCAATTTTTGAAGAGAAAGGTAAAACTGGACAGTCAGGGACATTGGGCATATTTTGTCCATGTTGAGAAATTTCCTCCATTGCCAACCCTGGAGGATTAAGTGCTAGTTTATTCAGAGAGAGAACAGCTTCAGAAGATGAGGGTGCTAAGAGGAGAAAAAGAATGGAGTGTAAAGGAAAGGTGTAAGATTCAGGAGTTGTGCAGGGACCCCTAGCCTCAGCCCCTTAAGAGACTTTCCCAAACCAGGCAATGGTGCTAGCCTCTGGTCTGCTCATGGCCATGGCCAGGGAAGAGCAAAGAGAAAGGATGAGAAAGAAGAGACAGCCAAGGGGAGGTCCTGGGTGTCTGCTTGGGATGGAGGTGGCTTGGAGAAGACAGAGGTCTGGCCCTACTTCCAGCCCAGATCTGATCATCATTTCCCAGAGGCTCCCATTTGAGCATGGCTGGGTCAGGGCTGCCTCGCTCCCAGTGCCTGCAATGGGAGACTAGCCCATGCTTGGCCCCAGGGGGTGCAGCAGCAGCCAGAGTTGCCTTTACTCCACTGCTGGAAGCACTGGGAAGTTCCCAGGGCCCCCGCTCCCTCTAGGATTTCATGCTGTTCTCTCCTGCCTCAATTTCTCTTTTCTCTCTTGGGTGAACATATTGTGGGGCCATCTGCAAAGCTGTGGGCATGCTTATCTTAACTTTGCAATCCCGCACAGACCCACAGAGCTGAGCTGGAAGGGGCCTTGGAGAACATCCCCAAGCAGGCATGTCAGTCTCGGGCATGCCTCTCCCCAGGGAAGGTGGCTGGGTCAAGGCTGGGGGGAGAAGTGGGACTGGACATGCTCCCTCTGAGCACATTTTCAAAAAGTGGAGCATTTTTAAGGTAAGATGTTGACATAATTGTTAAGTCCGTGAGGAAACAATACTAGAAGCAATGCGAAAATAGACATGCAGAAAAGGTAGTCAAAGCGGAAGAATTATTTTCATATACTGCCCTCCCCAATCCAACCTCAAAATTTGCCTCCCAGAACTTAGGCCTCAAGGAGAATTATGGTGTGAGGGATACAGTATACAAAGCCACTCAGGAGACATACTAATAGAATATAAAATTGGTTAAAAGATGTAGGGAGGGGAGTGGATATGGCTCAAGTGGTTGAGCACCCGCTTCTCATTTGGGAGGTCCCAAGTTCAGTCCCTGGTGCCTCCTAAAAACAAAAAGAACATACAACAAACAAATTAATGGGGGGGGGGGGAATCCAAACCAGGGGAGCCAATGTGGCTCAGTGGTTGCACACTGGCTTCCTACATACAAGGTCTCAGGTTTAATCCTCAGCCCTAGTACCTAAAAAAATAACATGGAGTAACATAGAAAAACCTACACAAGTTTATTAAATAAATGTTGTGTGTAGAGTGGCTGACTTTGGATTAATCTCCTATAATTTGGGAGGAGGGATGGAGAAGGGCTTGTTTACCTTTATTTTTCTCTCCCCTGAAAGATTTTCAGTAGAAAATTCTGAAAAGTACCGTGATTCTAACTCAGTGGCCTCATTTTACAGATGAGAAAACTGAGGGCCAGAGAAAGAGAACAGCAGAATCAGACTGAATTCTAAGCTCCCCAACCCCACAGTCCATTCCATGTTCTTTCCATTAATACATCACCGTCTCTACATTTAGGTCCCCCACCCAAGAGGCCAGGCACTGTTTCCAGTATATCTTGCCCAGACAAGAGCCCAGGAGAGCATGCTTCTAAGAGGCATCCTCAGTTGACTATTTCTGATGAGCGCAATGATGCTCCAAGATTCCACCCAGAGATTCACTGATGCTTCGGCCTTGGTCCTTCAAGGAAGGTCCTCTTTCTACCAAGTACATACATGGAGCATCAAGGAAGGATGGTGGAAACAGATGTGGCTCAACCAATTGGGCTCCCTTCTACCATATAGGGTTCAATGCCCAGGGCCTTCTGGTGAAGGCAAGCTGGCCCATGCAGCAAGCTGGCCCATGCTGAGTGCCACCCTGTGTGGGAAGGCCACCCAGCACAGGTAATCCACACTGCACAGGAGTGCCAGCCAACGGAGAGAGCTAGCGCAGCAAGATGAACCAACACAAGACACAGAGGAGAGAAAATAAGACAATGTAGCAGAACAGGGAGTTGAGGTAGTGCAAGAGAGTAATTGCCTCTCTCCCACTCCAGAAGGTCCCAGGATTGGTTCCTGGAGCCACTAATGAGAATAAAAGCAGACACAGAAAAACACATAGCAAATGGACACAGAGAGAAGACAATAGGGGGAATGGGCAGGGGGGAGAAATAAATAAAATAAAGCCTTAAAAAAAAGGAAAGACAGGTACCCTACTGTAAAGTCTGATCAGCATCATCTACTCTAGCCATCATTAAGATGACAGATATGCATTTAAAGGTCATCCTCTCCTCCTGAAGACAGCTTGGGAAGTTGATTTCCACTAAGGGAGCACTACAATTAAAAGCTTACAGGTGCCTACAAAGTCCACTGAAAGGCCAGAAGCAACAAGGTCAAATATTAGTTGACAGAGTCATAGAACTTCCTTTAGCCAAGGGGGGAAAATACTCCCTGGACAAATCTACACTCTCCAAGTGTTTCTGGGACCTGGACAGAGAGTAAAAGGGTTTAGATGCAGGAGGCTAAGAGCTTGTATGTAAAGAGATGGGGAGATTTCTATCAGTGGAGAGTCCCGCCAAAACAAACATGAGGTTTGCAAGCGTGATGGAATTATGTACAGTGGGGCTTCCCGAGCAGAGTCATCTGCTACATCAGGAAAGAGCAGAGCAGTGCAGTGGATAAACCCGTGACTTCTGCAATGCACTTGCCTGGGTTTGGGTCCTAATTCTACCATTTCCCAGCTGGGAGACCTTAAAAAGGTTATTTAATTCTTTGGGTCTGTTTTCTCATGTGAAAACAGGGACAGTAACTGGGCACATGCATTGTGGGGTGTGGGAAGGATTGAAGGGATAATAGGTCAAGCAGGTAGCACGGAGAAGTACTAGCTAAGTGGTAACCATCATAAACACCCGGTGGAGGCACGCATCTGCCAGGTGAGTAGACAACCGATACACCTGTCTGCTGGTGCTCTCTGATTCCCCTTCAGCATTTGGAATTTCCAGCACCAGAACTTAACCCCCCAGAGGGGATAGTTTTGTTCTTCCTGAAAATCATGTATATGATTTTCTCTTGTTGTGGACCGCTTAGACCTGGGGACCACGATGGCCTGGGCATCAGCTGTGGCTCAGAATCTTGATGAAGCCCATTATCTAATTAAAGAATGAAAAAAAGGTAGAAAGTAGCCTCTGTGCTGCTACATCATCATTAAGATTTTAGCAACAAAAAGGCAAAGCCAACTTTCTCAGTATTATTCCCCTATTTCATAAATCAGAAAATCTGAAATTGTTTGTGTGCTTTTTGCTTTTCCTCTTGGGACTCCATAAGCTATTTTTATTTGATTTTTTTTTAATGTAACCCTTACATATTTTGAATGTTCCCGAATGGGCCATCAAGGATCAATGGCTCTGCACCACTGCCCACGCCTTCCTTTCCTGCTGCAGTAAAGGGAATGGAAATGGAGAAATGGGGGCAGGGAGGAACTCCTCAAGGAACTAACGGGTCCCTCAACTCAGGCCCAGGTTAAGATCTGGACTGAGGAGTGCACCAACCTCTGCTGGGCAGTTATCAGGCAACTCTACGTGGCCATGAAATGAGCTGCCCACTTGCCATGCACATTGGGCCACAGCCTGGGCACCATTGTGGGCAAGGAGGAACTGCTGAGTTTTTCAGTCATGAACCCCCCTGTGATGTCCCAGGAGCACCCCACCCCCAGGAAGCAGCTTCTATCTCAGGGCCATTTCTCAGGGAAATGCCCCCACAGGGACTAGGGTGTCCTGCTGAACCCAGGGCTCAATGCCAGCAACAGGATGTTTCCAGATCCATGAAGCTGTGTGGCCAGGGGCTGAGTTCAAGTTGACCAGAAAGAAAGAAGGTGCTAGTCAAGTGTCATCCCCCAACCACCACCTTCTCCCCACTTCCTAGTCAATAAGTAAGGAGTCCCTGGTTCTCGTGCCTGAAAAGGCATCCCCTGTAGAGTTGGTTTTTAAAAAATACATGGGAAACAGACTTGGCCCAGTGGTTAGAGCATCCATCTACCACATGGGAGGTCCACAGTTCAAACCCCAGGCCTCCTTGATCTGTGTGGAGCTGGCCCGTGCGCAGTGCTGATGTGTGCAAGGAGTGCCCTGCCACACGGGGGTGTCCCCCGCATGAAGGAGCCCCACACGCAGGGAGTGTGCCCATAGGGAGAGCCGCCCAGCATGAAGGAAAGCGCAGCCTGCCCAGGAATGGCACCGCCCACACTTACTGTGCTGCTGAGGACAACGGAAGCGGACAAAGAAACAAGACGCAGCAAATAGACACAGAGAACAGACAACCAGGGGAGGGGGGGAATTAAATAAATAAATAAATCTTAAAAAAAAAAAATTATCACTGTACATGATAATTCCACCATGCTGGATAGGTCTTGAGTAGGATTGATCTCCTTTGTAGGTTCCAACGGGTGACTCGATGGCCAAGATCAGGAACCACTGGCATAGGCTACTCATAAAGCTCATGGAGAGGGGAGCCCATTGTGTCCCTGAGCTGGTAACACTGGCTCTTCAAAGCAGGCAGAACAAATTCCTTGAAGTCAGGCCAAAACCAGATTTTCCAGGGCCAATGGCATGCCTGCTCTTTCTGTAACACTCAGACATCCCAGGTTATGCCACAGGGCCCAGGAGAGAAACTATCAAAGACTCCCTGGAAAAGCTCCCTTGTGTACAGTCCTTTCTGATGAGGTGAGGAAGAGTCCACAGAAACTGTTTTTGCAATTTGGAAATGAAGACTGGGGAAGAATCCAAAAGAACCTGAGCCTCTGGCTAATGAGCCCACATGCTTTCCAAGGCCTTCCTGTTCATGGAATCGCTGCCATCTCTAAAGAACGCTTTGTGTTTGAAAGAACCTGACTTCACAGGTCATGGCACAAAGCTCCGAGCCAACAGGGATTATGAAAGACAGAAAACATCAAGCAAAGTACCCAGAAGAAGGGTCGATCAAAGCAGGGTGTGGGCCAGGTCGGTGGTGACATATTACTAACTTCCTCCAACATATAAAAAATGACATTCTTTTCTGAGAAAAATCTTCCAACTCATAAGATCCCAACTCCCATATCTCTTTCCTTATCATCTCTTCACTCTGACACACATTTGCACAAACACCAACACATGTGTGCACCAGAGAAAAATGTATAGGATAAAGAATTCCTGATTGTGCCCACATTTAAGGAAGAGGAAGAGGTCTTTATATTAGGAGAAGTGACCTGGGTGGCTGGGGCCAGAGAGCATGATAAGATGTGTCTGATCTACTTTAGGAAAAGCTGGGGTGTTCTCTCCTGGGAAATTGACTTCAGCCCAAATAAAACTCTATGGATCAAGGGTCACTTTGACTATTGTAAGAAATGAGTATCCAGGACTGAAGACCCCATGGGGCAGGAAAAAAATTTTTAAAGAATAACAGAAATGTAAATCTTGGAGAAATAATCTAAAAATTATCATCAAGGAATAGCCCACCTTCCATCTCTGGGGGGGAAAAATAATTTACTAAAATGACACTTCAGCGTTACCTATTTTTCCAGCTTGTCTTTCTGGGCTGAACTTCCAAAACAATGGTTTATCTTTACAACATCCTATTGTTTAGTCAGTTTGATTTTTTTTAAATCCAAGTACCTCTTGGAGCTTTAAGCAGAGTGAGCTCTGTGCCGAGTGTGGTAAAGTGTTCCAACAACCCAGCCCCTATGCTGGCATTAAGAATGATACATGAAGCAAAGTGAAAACATCATTTTTCATTTGGCACAGAGAACATGGTATAATACTTTGGAGGTTAAACTAAACAGATGAAAAGGGAGCAGTACAGAGACCCAAACTTAGCTCTGCAAGGCAGAAACCTCCCCCACGTCCTTTGCGCACACACAGGCCTGACCGGGAGCAGCATCCAGAGATGAGAGCTAACACTACAGAGGTCAGGAGTCCTGGTTGTGTTTTGGGCCCTCTGGTTCTGTGCTGGAATCAATCAAGTAAGCCTTGTTTAACTGTTAAGAGTCCTGATCAAGACCATGTGGAAATTAACATAGGCAAATGCTGACATCCTGTAAAAGAGCAATAGCAAAATGCATGTTTCCTGAAAGCCTGCTGAGCTCCTTTCAAAAAAGAATGGATAAGAATTCATGGTTGACATGTAGTGTGGCCTGAAAGACCTTAAGCTTTGACCACAGATCAAAGCCCCTTTCTGTCACTGAAACCACTGGGAGACTTTGGGCAAGTCACTGACCACTCTGAGACTCAGTTTCTTCATCTTCAGAAATGGAGCAATAATTTCCAAAAGTGGTTGGGAGGAATGAAAAGTCATAATGGAAGTGACAGGCCTCTATCAACTGTAAAGTACCCTCCACAGAAATGTCAACATTGATATTGATGAAGACAGTGATACAATAAGGTAGGGTCTGCACACTTCATTCACCTCAAAGCCATGACCATGAGGCATCTGGTGGAAACCAGGACCCTGGAGTTGTGGCCCAGATCCATCCAGAATTGAGGATCAAGATGAGCACAGGTGCCTGGGTCACAAACACTCCCCACCTAGTGTCTCATGCCCAACCCCAGGAAGCCAGCTTCCATCAATACCCAACAGTCACAGGTGAAGGTGCACAGGTGGGAGCTGAAAATACAATCATTGGGGCATTTCCCCAGCTCCAGCCTTCAGCCCATTAGTCACAGGCACAATCACACTCTAATACATCAAACCCTTCTCCTATAGATGCTGACAGAGCTGGGGCTGAAAGTCACAAGACAATCAAATGTGCTCTATTTGATGGTCCTCTAGCTGCAAGAGCAGGTTGGTTTTAGACTAATATAAATAACTCACTCAGATAATTCTGGCAATTAAGTCTGGCAAAAGAGCAGTAGATGGATGTGACATAATGAACATAGAACAGGACAAGAGGCAGGTTTGTGAAAGGAAGGGAAAGCTATGGAAGGAAATTAACTCAAGCGTTTTGCAGGGAATTGGGGGCTCCAGGCTCATTATTTCAATCTTGGCAGCTGCCAGTCACTGTCCAAAGGCAGTTTAATCTTGCCCCAAAGCTTTCAGGATCACTATGAATCAAGGTCCACAACTAGCCCTTCAATTTCCAGTTCATGAGTTATAGGCATTCTCCAGCTGGGAGGGTGCAAGCTTCTTCTGTACAGAGTGTGCACTAGACAGAAGAGATATGTAGAAAGACACAAATACCAAGCCAGCCAGAAGTGACAGAGAACCAAGTTTATAATATTAGCTCAACTGGGTTTACAAAAAATGAGTGTACAATTCAACACTGTTTAAATGGCTTATAGGGGACTCCTGGGCAGAATATAATTCTCATCCTCTTTAGGGTTTCCAGAATCGAACAAGGGGTATCAAAAGACAGCAATAATGGGCTATTAGAAGAGGGGCTGGATAATTCTGGGTCCCCCTCTTCCATATTTTTGTTTTTGTTTGTTTTAATTTACAATGTCAAGCCAAGTTAAGACATCAGACTATGCATGGGAAGTGATTTTTTCTCTTTATGCCATTCTCTAAGAAAGTCAGCCAACATCCCAGACTGGGTTGGTAGAAGATTGTACCTATCAAATGAGGTATTTGGGTATTCATAGTCTAAGAAATGCTAAATAACAATGACAATAATAATACATTCTTTTCTTTTGCCAAAGCTGGTTTTCTATCTCCTTTGATCTTCACAGTACATCCATGAAATGGATAGTCCTATCCCATGGTATGAGGGGGCTCAGAAAGTGAGTCCTTGCTTCTCCAATTGAGTCCTGGAAAGATCATAACCCTAGTCTTAAAAAAATAACAAAGCTGGTAGGACCCACCTCCTGAGGCAGGTGACACCCTGGCGGTATGGGACTTGGAGTGTCAACTTCAACTCCTCACCCAGCCTGAGAGAGATTTCCTCAGAGCCATTTGATGCTGGGGGAGGGGAGGAGAGGTTGGCACGAATGCAGTGCTGGAAAGCCAAGTGGTGGGGCCCATCAGCTGCTCTGCATCATGTAGGAAAAGAGGCAGTGGCATCTGACCAGGCCCAAGGACACAGGTGTCCACATTTAAATTGATACCACCTGACACCTTCATCACAGATTCAGCAGTGGATGCTTGAGGCAAAGAAACAGACAGGCCTGTGATAATGGAGACTCCCCAGTCCAACACCAGGGCCACCTTCCCTCAATGCCCAATGGTCAGTCCCTGCCTCTGGGAAGCTGCCCTGTCCATCAGGACCATGGCTGCAGCTCAGGCCCAGAGAACCTTAATTATAGAGCCAGCTAAAGCAACTTCATCATCAGTGTACATCTCACTTCCATGCTAATCCAGGGACATGAGTGAGTGACTTCTGGTCATATATTTGAAAAGGACTGATGGGTTCTTTTTGTCTGGGGGCTTCAGGCCCAGAAGGCTAGCCACCCCCACACCCATGGTCAGCCCAGTCCCTGTCACCAGGCAGCACTGGGTGAGAGTTAGGGCCACCCCCAGCTGGTGCATAAAAGGTGGGGTCTAATGGTGTTCTCCTTGGCACAACCTAAGGCAACAGGGCTAAGTTGTCCAGGGCTGAGATTGGGAAGTACATACTGGTACAGTCTCCCAGTTGCTAAAATACTGAAAGACTTGTTACATATCAGCAAGCAGCTGCTGCCCTGAACTGCTGCATGGTCATCACCATCACTCCAGACCCTCCAGTGGGACCCCAGAGTCCCTCATGATCCAGCAATGCCAAGGTTGGCACCTGCCACGGTGGCTGGACGCTGCTCCTGGACTCGGTCAGGGCCCACACTGGGCAGCAATTAGCCATTGTGCACACCCTCCCTGACGTGCCCAGCTCATGTGCTGCAGCCTGACCACAGCACCTGTGGGCCATCGAATCATGTCCCCCACAAAACACATGTTCAAGTTCTAACCAACTTCCCCCCCAAGTCCATGGGTATGAGCCTATTTGTAAACAGGATCCTTGTAGATCCTATTATTGGTTACGGTGTGGACTCATTTGTGAACAAAGATCCTATTTAAATGAGGCCCAAATGAGTCAAGATGGGCCTTTATCCATATGACTGGCCCTTATGAGGACAGGAAATCTAGAGAGAGATACAGGGGACTAAGAAGAGGGAGTCAAAGCCAGAGAAGATGGTCATGTGGCAAAGGCAAATGCAAGCCAAGCCAAGGAACCCTAAGGATTGCAGCAAGCCACCTCCAGGATGATACAGACTCTGGGGGAAGGTATGGCCTGTCAAGACCTTGATTTTGGACATCTAGCCTCCAAAACCATGGGACAGTAAAGTCCTGTTTTCAAGTCATCCTGCGTGTACCATCTGTCACAACAGCCCTGGAAAACTAAGACAGTGGCCCACTGTAAGAGCTAAAGGACCCTGCTCTATTGAGAACTTGTGAGACCACATCATCTATGTTGTCCACGTGGGGTGATGAAAGTGCCATGCCAGCACGTCCCTTTGGCTAGGGATCTCCCATTTTTAACCCCTAAGTCTGGGGAATCTGGAAGGGGCACTACAGCCTAAAAGTATTTTATCCATACCTTCAAGTCTTCATGTTTATGTAAATGCCCACATGCTGAGTTTCTGGCCCCAACGCTGGAACCGGATAGCCAGCTGGTATAATAGTTCAGCACAATGTCCAGAGCAACAGAGATGAAACCCCTGCACCCTCCCCTCCTGTCCCAAGCAGAGTACAGAATAACAGCACCCAAGTGACCTCCAATATCATTCCACCTGGTTTTTTCAAGCCACAAGTCATGACCCATAGCAGGCCACAAGAACCTATTTAGGTTAGGGAAGCAGTCATGGCTCAGCTGATAGAGCATCTGCCTATCATATGGGCATATGGGAGGGTCCAGGGTTTGATCCCCAGAGCCTCCTGACCCATGTGGTGAGCTAGCCCATGCACAGGGCTGCTGTGCACAAGGAGTGCCATGTCAAGGAGTGCGTGCTACAAGGAGGGCTGCCCCATGTGAAAAAGTACAGCCCACCCAGAAGTGGTGCCACACATACAGAGAGCTGATGCAGCAAGATGATGCAACAAAAAAGAGACGCTGTTTCCCGGTGCCACCGAGGGTGCAAGTTGGCACAGAAGAAGACACAGCAAGTCCACACAGAGAGCAGACAATGGCAGGTGTCGGGGGGGAATAAATTTTAAAAATAAATTTTTTAAAAAAGGAACCTATTTAGTAATTCACAGTCAGTAATTTTTAACTGAAATAGAAAATAATATAGCACACAACATAGAGTGCATGGCACCTCACAATGGTGCTGCTTCATCAATCTTCTGTTTGGTTGCATACAGGGATGTGTGGAATGGGTTGAGAAGTAAAATGTATCTCTTACTGTGTGCGGGTCTCAGGGGAAGACCACATGAAGTTAGAAAGCCCCTGACCCAGCAAATTCCACCCTGTGCTGATGAGGCAGCAGTGAGCTGGGCGAGCCCACCCAGCGTGGAGCCAGTGGTAGTTCCCGGCAGGGCATGTGGCTCCCACTTCCCTTCCCATCAGATCTGCTGGGGCTCTAGGCACAGGCATCCAGTTTCTGAGATGCTAGGTGCTGCCTCTTCAGCGTCAAAAAGTTGCTCTCAAGTTCTCTAGTGCCTTTGTGACTTCTCTCAGCAAAGACCCAGAGAAGAGACAGACCCCCTTCTGCACCACTAAAGTCCCTAAGTCACCAGTATAGCATGGGGCTCCAGGCCAAACAGGGTCTACCCCAAACTAAGCTCAAGCAAGGAACTAGGGTTCTCCTTAAAAAAAAAAAATGCCTCTGCTCTTTAGCAAATCTTCCTTACCTCCACAGGTGGCCCGCCCTGGGGCTACTGAAAACAGGAGAGAGTGTGTGAGTGTGCATGTGCCTGTGTGCAGGTGTGGCTGTGATAGACTAGGGCAGGGGGAATGCTCCTCCAGATAATTTACTTAAACTTATTTTTATCTCAATTAGAAATAACATAGATCCTGGGAGAGACACTACTAAAAACACCTCAAATGTGACTGTTGTTTTTCTAATAGGACCTAGTTAGATAAGAGCTAGCATTGGTTTACCATGTGACCTATTTCTCAAGCATTGTGCTAGGTGCTTGCTACACATTATCTCATTTGATGCATCATAAAGCCCTCTATTTCAGTATTTCAGGTGCAAGCATTTGCAGCACACACACAGCTATCACTGCTTTTTTTTTTTTTTAGTGTCTTTCCCCCATGATGGCTTATTTTATTTTTTTTAATTTTTTTAACTTACTTTTTTCATTTCTTCTTCTTCTTTATTTTCTTTTAAATTTTACATTCAAAAAATATGAGGTCCCCACCATATACCCCCCACCCCACCCATGCCACCCCTCCCACATCAACAAACTCTTCCATGATTGTGGCACTTCCACTGCACCTGGCGAATACATTCTGGAGAACCACTGCAACACATGGAGTCCACCCAGTGGGCCACGACAGGACACACAACGTCCAGCATCCGTCCCTGCAGCACCACCTAGGACAACTCCAAATCTTGAAAATGCCCCCATACTTTATCTCTTCTTCCCTCTCCCGACCATCAGCAGCCACCATGGCCACCCTCTCCACATCACTACTACAATTTCTTCCCTTACTAATCACAATAGTTCCCCAGCAGCACAACAGTAAGTCCACTCTAATCCATACTCTAATCCTCCATCTTGTATAGCTGGGATGGCTATGTCCAGTCCCCCTCTACATCAAGAGGGGGTTTAGATTCCACATGGGTGATGGATGCAATTCTCCTGCTTGCAGCTGTAGATACTCTTGGCTCCCTGGTGTGGTGGATGATCCGCTTCACCTCCCTGCCAGCTGGTCAGGGTAAGGCTAAGAAACCAGAGGGTAGGAGCTGCAAGTCTGCTGAGGCCCAGGGCCTGGCTGTCACATGGACAGTTCAGAGATTCAGGTCTCCTGAGTATATACCAACCCAAATGCCAACCAAAGGTCTGGTAAAAGTAACAGAAGAGGCATGTGTAGAAAAATTATATCTGAGTCCAACACCATCACACTCAGGAACACAAACTCCAAAGTAGGGCCAATTGACATGGCTCTGAACTCCAGAGCCATCTGCCTTGACCACAGAACCTGTCACTTCTATAATGCTTACTCTACTCTAAGCATCTTACAAGGGTTAGCTCATTTCATCTCATCATCAGCTCTGTATGGTAGGTGCTGTTATTAATCCCATTTTACAGGCAATGAATTGAGGTAAGAAAGACATCGTGACTTGGCCAAGATCACACAGCTAATTAGTGGCAGAGCCAGGCTGTCAAGCTTCAGAGCCCCCCTTTCCCCCCAGAGGCAGGTAGGCTCCTTATGATGAATTCTGTTTTCAGATGTAGAAACAGGAAGTCACATCAACTGCAGAACGGACTCAGGCTTCTGACTCCACCTGGAGGCTGTTCCCATAAGCTGGGGTGACGGGCACCCTATCTGACAGCCATGGCCACCAGGGTGGGTGCCCGTCCAGGGTGGAGGTCTGATGCCTAAAGCTGCGCTGGGCTTCAATTCTGTAGTAGCTGGTCATGGGGGATCCAGAGGCTTTTAGGGAAGGGGTCCTGGTAAGTGGGACAATCAAGCTGCTTGGGGCCATGGCTACTTTTAACCGGCAGGAAGTGTTTCAACTTTTTATCAATGTTGACTACCCCAATAAGAGCTAATGCTCTTCCTTGAATTTTTGAATTTTAGTTTGTTCATTACAAGGTTTGGGATCTAGAAAGGACCTAGAGAATATATGATTCAACACACTTATTTTACAGACAAGGAAGACGAGTCTGCATCATGCCCAAGGTCACATAGGAAGAAAACGACCGAGTTGAGACAAAATTCCGGGTCACCTGATTTGTGCTTTGGGGGTTTGCTGCTGGCTGCCTGTCCCTCCTCCAGCCACACTGGTGCTGCTCGGTGAGATCTGTGGGTGGGCACATGGAGCACCCAGCCCCATGTGGAGATGCCGCACCAGGACAACCCTGGGTTTCTAAGGAAGAGTCTCAGCTGCCCAAATTTCCACCAGTGACTGTGCTAGCCTCATGGACATTCAGATTTTTTCAGAAAGAACATGAATTTTGTGACTAATTTCAGCACCCATGGGAGACATTTAGAATGAACATCCGAGGCAGTTGGTAGCACAAATGTGTACTTCCTCGAAGAGGTCAGAAACCATCAAATTGACATACATAAAACAGTTTCTTCATACCTTAATAATATTAAACTGTAAGAATAGAGTATCTCAGACAAAGCTTTAACCATAATATCCTTCAAAATAAACTATAGTAGTCAAGAACTCTCTAGATGGTTTTTTGTTGTTGTTGTCTTTCTTTGACCACTTCTATCCTTATCAGCGGCACCGGGAATCTGTGTCTCTTTTTGTTGCATCATCTTATTGTATCAGCTCTCCGTGTGTGCAGCACCATTCCTGGGCAGGCTGCACGTTCTTTCACGTGGGGCGGCTCTCCTTACAGGGTGTACTCCTTGTGCATGGGGCTCCCCTATGCAGGGGACACCCCTGCATGACACAGCACTCCTTGCGCACATCAGCACTGCAAATGGGCCAGCTCCACATGGGTCAAGGAGGCCCGGGGTTTGAACTGCAGACCTCCCATGACATAGGCAGATGATCTATCCACTGGGCCAAGTCCATTTCCCTCTAGATGTTTTTAATGAAAACTCAATGCTGTTCCAACCCTTATTCTCTCAATGCAAAATTCCCTGGTTTCAGCAGCTACCTCTAGACATTTGTCCATCTAGAGCACAGTGACCGATCATGTGAGGTACTGGCCTGCACTTTATGTGATAAAAGCCACCTTTGCAGAAAATGCAGCTTCAATTACTTTTTTTTTTTTTGATGATTTTTTGCTCTCCCCTTCTCCTCCGCTCCCAGTTGTCTGCTCTCTGTGTCCATTTGCTGAGTGTTCTTCTTTGTCCACTTCTGTTGTTGTCAGCAGCATGGGAATCTTTGTCTCTTTTTGTTGCATCATCTTGTTGCATCAGCTCTCCGTGGGTGTGGAACCATTCTTAGGCAGGCTGCACTTTCTTTTGCGCTGGGTGGCTCTCCTTACAGGGTGCACTCCTTGCATGTGGGGCTCCCCTATGTGGGGGACACCCCTGCATGGCAGGGCACTCCTTGTGCGCATCAGTGCTGTGCATGGGCCAACTCCACATGGGTCAAGGAGGCCCGGGGTTTGAACTGTGGACCTCCCATGTGGTAGATGGACACCCTATCCACTGGGCCAAGTCCGCTTCACTTTCAATTACTTTTAATTACCTCCTTCTTTGCCTGTCCCAGGCAGCGACTCGTATTCAATTACATGAGTCTCTCCCATACCATTCTGTACCGTGTCTATTCAGCTGTGCCAGGGCAGGGTAGGAGGGCCTTTCATTGACAACACCCTCCTAATGAAGGATGCAAGGCAATATGTACTGAGCCTCATCTTGAGGTTCACACACAACCTTCCATCAAAACATATTATCATCCCTTGCCCAGAACAGATGGAAAAAAAATTACTCCTATGCCCTGAAATTTTCCATTCTTGATCTCAGCCCAAAGGTCGCTTTTTATTTTTAAACTTGAGCAAAAAATAAAATAAAGTTCAACTATTTTTTGATTCATGCCAGGGCTAAAGAAACACACTTTGTTCTTGTCAAGCGCAAGGTAAGTTTTTTTTAACACATAGGTAACTCAAACAGCCGAGCTTCAAAAGCCACAATTTTTCAACCAGGTGGTGTTGACAGAGCTCCTTTGCTGTCACAGCAAGGCCAGAAGTCAATAGCCAGGGTGAGCGGGAACGAGAATTCCACTTTTTGTATAGATTGTCTCCAGTTCCACTAAATACTTTAAAGAACTGCATGTAATTCTGAAATGTGTGAGTGGGGGGGGGGGTTCCAGCTTTTTCTCCTCCCTGGGAACCCCTGTCTCTGGTTCACCTGCATACTCCCCAGAGGCCATGTCACCACGGGGAGAAGGGATGGGTCCCAGGCCTTGCTCAGTTTGTTCTCTCTCATCCATCCTTGCCCGCTGTGCCCCCAGCCCCACCCCATCATTCCTTGAACCCTCACTCCACCAGCTATTCCCAGTCTCCGTGGAGAAAGAGAATGAGCACAAGTGTCAGGATAAGAAGAGTTGGGGTATGAATTCCTCTTTATCCACTCACCCTGCATTGCCCCCGGTACCTCCCTGGTCCACAGTGAGCCTCCTCCATCTCAACCTCAAAACCTTCCTCTCTGCCCAGTTGCCTAATGCCCTCTGATCCTCCAGCACACACTCTCACCCATGCTGCAGGCCCAGAGGAGCTCCATCTGCTCATGCTACCATGGCAGGGGTACATGCATCAGCAGAACTAGGGTGAGGACCAGAGCACCCAGGACCTCACCCAGGTCCTACCACCTATCAACCACATGGCCATGAACAATCCATGTACACTCTGGCAGATGGGGCTCATCGCTCTGCTCTGCCGTCACACGGGGCTGTTAGGAGAATCAAGGGGAAGCACGGATGCAAACGTGCATTGAAGTCGGAGCTCAATAGAAGTGCACATTCCTATTAATAGGCACACACAGTGCAGTGCTAGGCAGTGTGGTATGTTCCTTGAGGACAGAGGCCAAGAGACATTGGCAATAAAAGAAAGTGAATTATACCAGGCAGAAAACAAGCAACCAAAAGAGAAGAATCTAGATGACGATCTGTAGGGTTCCAGGGAAGGGCAGGTTCACAGTGACAGAAGCAATCAATAAAGGCTTCCTAGGAGAGGGGATTACTGGGTGCTTTATACTCTACCCCCGGAGAGGCACTCTGTGTGATGACAACTAACAGGGAGATGATGGACAAACAACTTAGCAAGGAACCGTGAGTGCCTACAACTGTAAGAGAGTCCCTTCCATTGGATGTATGGGATTGAAGCCCCCTCAATAATGGTGGAGTGGGTGTCACCATCCCAGAGTCCCCAGGATTGGGAAACAAGCTATGGGCTAAAATAAACTTATGAGTATTCTATTATAGACTTATTGTGATTCTAGAAATGGAAGAAACACCACTGTTGTGGAGGCAGTGACCCATGGATGTTCTGGGGTTAGGGAGAAGGAAAAACAGGTTTAATAGGGGGGCATTTACAGGGCTTGGGAATCATCCTGAATGACATTACAACAACAGATACAGCCATTATATATCCTGCCATAACCTACAGAGACGAATGAGAGAGAGTATAAACTACAATCCATGCTTAGTGGCAATGTTCTAAAATGTGTTTATCAATTGCAATGAATGTACCACACTGATGAAAGATGTTGCTAATGTGGAAAAATGTGGGAGGTGTGGGAGTGAGGCATATGGGAATCCCCTATATAATCTCTGTAACATTTAAGTAATCAAAGAATCTTTTTAAAAAATTTTTTAAGTGTAAGGGGGAGTACTTTTCCAGAGCAGATATAGCTCAATAGTTGAGCACCTGCTTCCGATGTAGGAGTTAGCAAATTCAATACTCCATTCCTGCTAAAAAAATTTTTTTTTAAGTATTTTAAACATGCCCCTTCCTAGGCCCAGGGCTCTCCACAGGTGAGAGACCTGCCCTGTTAGGTCTCGGCTTCCCAGCCTCTTTCTGGCCTGAAGTTGGCCCAGTATTGAGTGAATGAAAGAATGGGCTGAACCCTGAATGAGCAAGACTTCAGTCAATAGGAGAGGAGAGAAAATCCCAGACAAAGACAAGGATGTTGTGAAGGTGCACTTAGGATGCCCTGCCAGGCCACCTGGGCATGGCAGGGGTTCATGGAGGGCAGACGAGGAAGGGAAGGTTGGAACAACAAGCTGGGGTCAGAGAGCAGAGGCCGTGACTCTGGGGTTGAGGAGCTCTGACTCTCAGCATTCACGGAAGTAAAGGAAGCTCAGAGGAGTGACATGAAGTCAGTGTGTGTGTGGGGGGGGGGATTAAGCTGGTGCAGGACAGCCTGCAGAAGGGAGCAGAGTTGAGCGGGCAGAGCAGGACATAATTCCAGGGAACTGCAGAGAAGGGCCTGCTGCACCTGCCTCCGGGCAAATCCTGCTTCTGGCAGCATCCATCTCTACCCAGGTAGAGGGCCATCAGGGCACACCCTGGGAATGGCCTTGACCGACTGGGCTTTTTACGTGTCCTCGAGTCCTCTCACCCAGTACCCTCCTGAATCCCTCTAGAGCAGAGCCATTCCATGTGTAGATGACAACTTCCAAGGTAGGTTCTCCCTTAGAGGAGAGAAATGGGCAGGAGTGGGGTGGGGAGGCAGGGGAGAGCTCTCACTTCCAAGCACATCTACCCGAAGTGGTACCTTTTCAACTAGGTTATAAGGTAATATGTTAATATGACAGTTAAGACTATGATAAAAAGAAAGCAGAGAGGGAAAAGAGTGAAAGAAAGAGCCAGGCCATTCAACCCACAATTAAAACATCACTGAGAAGCAGACACTGATGCTGAAGAGTGGAGCAGGGCCTGGGGGTGAAGATGGGAGTGGGAAGGAGAGGAAGGGGCTGACGTCAGACTGCCCCGGGGAGAATTCAGGCCCTGTCACTAACTCTAATTAGCCGTGCACTTGGGCGACTGGATTCTTTATGCGTCAATTTTCCCCATCAGGAAAATGGTGTTGGCGATGGCTCCTGCCCAGCAGGGAGCTGTGAGAATCAAATGGGTTGATCCCGGGACAGCACTGAGCACCCCGCATGTTAGAAGGGGTCGGTAACTGGCAGCTAATATGGGTGCTATGCTAGAGGTGATCTCCTGCAGCACATAGTGTCTCTTCATCTGGGGGAGCAAGCACCCAGCCCCGTGGCTGCCCCACAGTGTAAATGTAGCCTCCCACCCACACCCCACCCCACTGGAATTCTGAGATGAAAAATGCCTCCCTGCAGCCCTAATTCTCTTATCAGGGGACACACGGAACAAGTTAGTGCCTCTTCGCCATTATAAACTGTCAGAGGTAAAGCAGCTGTCATGCCTCCACAGAATATCCTCTTCCCCAAAATCTTTCTTTCTGTTACTCATTCCCCTCATTTCTCTTACGTTCACCCACTGCACAGAGAAGGATAGGAAGCAATGATAAGTAAAAATAGTAAGAATATATTTTTTAAAGTAGAATACCTTGAAAACTCCTGCCTAGCAATGTCCTCCATGATTCTGCTCTCCAGGGGCCTAAAGCACCAGAATCCCATTGGGCATGAAGCTGCAGGCTTCTGGGGACTGTCCTTCCATTCTGCTCCCAGGGGCCCTGTCCAGGGACGATGGAAGCTGGCTTCAGGCCTCCCTGGTCTGCCCCGGCCCAGCCTAGGGCAGCCACCTGAGAAGTGCCACAGCAAAAGTGCTTCTGGCCATCCATGAATGCTGGGGAAAGCATTTGAAATAAAGTTTCTGATTACCGCTGGCATTTCTGGAGTGGCCTGCTGGTGCCTGCAGCTGTCCCACTGCAGGCCGGTGGTGTTATCAGCAGGCCTGACTGTGCCGAGTTCCAAGGCTGGGCTGGGCAGAAAGGTCCCCAGCCGGCCGAGCTCACGTCCCTGGGGAGAGGGTCCCCCACCATCACCTTCCCCAGGCTGCCACTGCTGCCCTTCCCAGGTAGAATTCTGCTGGGATGACTTGGCCTCCCACCAGGAAAAGTTCAGAAGCGATTCCAATGTCCAGGACACCTTCTAAAAACTTACTGTGCATCAAGCATTGCTCAGGCAAGCCTAGGTGAGATCTAATCCCCAAATTCTCACTGTATTCATTTCCCAGAATGAAAAAAAAAAAAAAAGGTCCTGCATTCCTCTGATACAGAATGAGGGGAAGAAGAGGGAGAGAAAGGGGAAAGAAAAAAAAGAAGAGGAAGGGGGAAAAAAAGAACAGTAAAGCAGAAACTGAAAAGAAAAAAGAGAAAGGAAGTGGGGGGAAAGGAGGGAGACAGAGAAGAGGAGCCAGCTCTCCTGTTTCCCCACCACCCCTGCTGCTCAGGGAGCTCCCGCACTGGGACAGCCCTGGTATGTCCTGTCCTCTGGCAGAGCTGACCAAGGGGTAAGGGGGCAGGATGCCTGCAGGGCAATGTAACAGGTTTGGCCCCAAGCCCTAAAGTAGAGTTCGAATTCATGCAAAGCTCAAATCTCCCAAGAGTTAGGATTAGATTAATCGGGGATGGATTTGCAGGCTGGACCCACCCAAGGTCCATGTCTGTCATGTGTCAACCACATTCGTGCCCCTCTCCAACTCAGAGGCCACACCATCCATCACCACCTGGGGATGGAAGGCCTGGCCAGGGCCATGCTGCCCAGGCCCCAGCCCTCTGGCAGGCGACCTGCCTCTCGGCCAGCCCAGCCCTCTCCTCGCAGAGCAGCCAGGCTCCCCTGCCGGTTTCCAAATAAATACATTTCACTCAGGAGCAAATAACAGTCTCTGGAGGAAGTCTTGGCAGTTATGAATACAAGTCCCCTTATTCATCTGAGGAGTGAATTTAATTAAACAAGAAATTGTAGGATTGGACCCTTCCCAAGGGAAATGGAGGTGGGGGAGATGATCTGGGCTCCAGAATCCAGCGCAGTAATGGGAAAGGGAAATAAGGATGCTTACAAATACAACTGAAATACAAATCTCCTTGAGCCCTCAGAACAGACCTGCCTGGTCAAGGTCATTGCCCTGTGATACACAAGCACAGACCCCATGTTAAGATGTGACATCAGGTGACACGGCCACCACATGAAACCATCAGGCTCGAACCAGGCAGGACACTGGAGTCCAAATCAGTCTTACTTGCAGGCTATTACAGCACATCAAATCCTGGAAAACCATGTATGCTACTTTATAGGAAATGTTGTCTTTGATGCCTCCTTATTGAGGATTGCTGTCTCGATGGTTCTGATTTTAAGCTGGACAAGCCTTGCTCTTGTCTCAGGAGTCCAAGGTTTCCAGGGCCCTCTAAAGCAGAAACTTCAAAAAACTTTGAAATTGTGAAGCATTTCTCAGGAAAAAGAAAACGCAGTGAGGTTTTAATGCCCTACAAGGCTAACAGTCATAAAGGAAAAAATGTATGCCAGTTTGTAGGCAACAGCCCTTATAAAGGGAAACCTGAAATATCATGAAGGAAGGACAGAGAAGAGGAAGAAAATATTTGAAAAGAGCAGAGGAGATGGGAAAAGATTCAACAAAGATGCAGAGCTGTAGTTCTGTCTTCTTATTTTGCATTTGGTTAGTCTTCATCAGGGCACAACAAAATAAAAGCGATACCTTTTCAACCCACACACACAACACATGGACATTGTAAAAAGTAGAAAAGCAGAGCAGGGTTAGAAAATATAATTCAGAGTTTTTTAAAAAGCCATACTACACCCAGCCTTACACAGGTATGAAGATTGTTTACAAAGTGTTTTCATTGCCATCACTCATTTCACGCCCACAAAAACCCTCAGAGGTTCATTTTCTAGCTATTCACAGTCAACTTCCTGAAAGCTGGTCCTGTATACTTTCTGCCATCTATCAATCTTTTCTCTCAAGAAATATTCATTGATTAATCAATAACACACACACTTCAAATATATCTATAGGTCCACAATCTCTTACCAAAACTCTTGGGGTCAGATGTGTTTTAGAATTCAGATTATTTTAAGTTTTAGAAAATTGATAAGGTGAATGAGGTTTGGGCCAAACATTGCAAACACATTAGCATTTCTCCGGTGAGATATTTGAATATTCACACCACGTTGAATGAATAAAGGCAATGAACAGCCTCACGTCAGTTCAGGTCAGTTTGCTCCCAAATGAATTATGTGAAAACCCTCACATTTCAAAGCTTTGGGGGACTGGTTTTAGAACTGGGAACAAGGGGTTTGGGGTCTAGATAAATGAATCCTTTCTCAAAGTCCCTAACACCCGTATCCACCAGCCCACAACTCCTGGGGATGCAGTGTCAAAGTCCCAGCTCTGCTTCTCAGAAGGAGCTGAAAAGAACAGGGACCTGGAGCGACAGAAGCATTGAGACAGCAAAGGCCAGGGAAGGCCTGAGAGCCCCGTATCTGCAGCATGTTCATGGGACAGGAAGGGGAGATAGACCAGGCCTCAAAACCCAGAAGCCTCAGAGAACCCGGCAGCAACACCCTAAAAAGGTTCTTAGCAAAACCCGCAGGTGCAGTGGTAGGGGCAGTCAGGAAGGGAGCCCACTAAAAGATGTGGCACATGAGCAAGGCCCTGCTTCCCCTTCTGTAATGTGAGAGAGCGGGACTAGACCAACAGTTTGCAAGCTGCAGGACTTAACCCAGTAGAAGTCTGCTTAATGGGCCATGGGCTATCATTTTTAATAAAATGGAACAGAACAGAAAGAAAACATCAGGCTGCATCTCATGTGGTAAGAGCAGCTATTGTTTGTTGGCCTTTTGTTTCTGTATGGTATATGTATAATCTAGCATTGTATACACAATATATGTATTATATGTGTAGGTAGATGCACATAGATATAGATAGACACATACTCATAATGTACAGGTATTTCTTACTAGGGAAATGGTCTTCAGTTTTTAAATTTACCATACTCGATGCTTTCCTATAAATCTTTTCAGCACAAATATCCGGGGAATTCTTTTTTCTGCTGTTACATAATCCAAGCCCTGGTAATAAAGTCTTCCTAAACTAAAAACCAAGAAGAGATCTGGCTAAGCCTTTTGTTTTTCAAGATTTGCCTTAACGATGGAGACCTGACTTCTCATTTTATCTCTGCCATTTCCTCACTCTGACCCCTTGGGCAGGTCCCTACTCTCTGGACCTTAGTTTTCCCATCTGTGCCAAGCAGAAGTTGACCATCACAGACCCTGAGAAGCAACTGCTCATGCAAATGAGGGAAATAATGGCACCTACCTCCCAGGGCTGTTGCGAGGATGCCATGAGACAATACTTAGAACAGTGCCTCCTGGCACACAGTAAGGGCCATATAATTTGGTTTTTAAGATAAGACGCTGACTACTTGCCACACCTGGTGTCCACAGTGCTTTGAACTGAGCGTGCATGACGCGTGTACAGTTTGTTCCTTTGTAGTTGGAGTTACTGGTGACTTTCAGGGCCCTCAGACCCTGGCCGCTAAAGGGACTGGGGCTGGAGTCCATGATCACCCTGCCCCCCTTCTCCAGCTTCATCCTCACCCTTGGAAGGCTCAGCGCATCCCCTCAATAAATTACAGCCAGAACTCTGTGTTTGCTCCACAGCTTCCCGGGAGATGGGCAGTGGCATAGCAGAGGGATTACTGTGCATAAATATTTCTCTAAACCTCACTCTTGCCACCACCAGTACTGAGAACCAGGGGGCCCAGTGCCCCAGCAGCCCCCTCCCCATTCTAATGCAAGGGAAGCCAGCAAGGAACAGATGTCAACCTCCTCCCTGAATACAGCACGAAGGCCACACAAAAAGGCAAGCCCTAGAACTGGGCAGCAGTGGCAGAGTGTGGGAAGCATAAAAGGAAGAGGCTGTGCAAACTGGGCTCTCCAGGAACTGGCCATGTCCTTTTTGGAAGCAGAGCTTTTGCATCAAGCAGGACATTGCTCTTTTAGTGCTTGGCTGGAAGGCCAGCAAGTCGCCATGTTACAATTCCATCCCGATGCTGCAGAAGGTCTACAACGTGGCCCCACCACCCTCCCTCCAGGCCCAGGGCAAGCACCCCTGCTGCACCTTTCCTCATGGAAGGAAACCTGTCTCCTTTGTGCACTTTTCCTGGGCCCAGGAAGCTAAATGGTAGCTTAGAGGGTACTTTCACCTCTCCCGGCAGGTAAACAGGGCTCTTCTGCCCAATTTATAGCTGAGAAAACTGAGACTTATAGGCCTCAAGCAGCAGTTCTGGAGCCTGGCTGCACCCGAGAATCCCTTACAGAGCTTTTACCAATCCTAGTGGCCATGGCACAGGCACACCTCTTTGGGTGAGACCCAGGCACTGTATCTGATTCCCTCCCCAGGTGATGCCAAGGTGCAGTCAGGGCTGACAGCCAGCTCCAGCTCCTGCTTCTCAATCTGCACCCGAGCCCATGGTGGGCTGGTGAAAACACAGCCCTGGGCTCCACCCCCAGTTATCTCTCATTCAGCAGGTCTGGGGTGGGGCCTGACCCATCCCATGTCTAACAAGCTCCCAGGTGAGCTGCCAGGGCACTGTGAGAACCAAGCTCAAGATCCATGCAAAAGCCTCCGATGTCTCTGCCGTAGCTTGGGGCAAATGCTTCCTGGCTTGAGAAGCCCTGGTCTGGAGCAACGCTTCTCAAACTTGCATGTACACGCCAATCTCCCCGGAATCCCATTAAAAGGCAAATCTAAAACTTCTCTAAAAATAAAGTGCCATATTACAAAAAATTTAAAACAACAAAAAAGGTAAATTGGGTCTCAGGCCTGGGGCAGGGCTTGTGCCCCGGCTCCTCCCACTCACCTCACTTTGAATAACAAAGCCCAAGATGAGCTGCGGAGCTCTTGGGTCTTCTCACTTCAAGCAGGTCTAAGGCAGGCAACTCCCCCTTTCCCAGAACAGAGAGCTGCCTCCTTGAAACTCCCATCACGCACGCTTGCTCTGAGAGCAGAACAAAGTGAACGTGCCCCTCTTTCCCAGGAGAGCTCTTCTGAATACAGTTATCTCCGTCCTTTGACCTCTGTTTCACCCCACTAAGCCAATGGTCCCTTGTCCCTTTAAATCTTCTTCAAACATGACCACAGACAAAACTCTCCATTGCATGGCACTCAGAACCCCACTGGGTGCAGGGGTAGAGACACAGAGCAAACAGCCCTGCAGCGAGAGTGCCATGAGGTCCCAAGGCGAGAGCCACCAGCGGCGGGTGCATGACGATGGCACAGGAAGAAGATCCAGCTTCCCATCTTCAGCCAGGGGGTCTCAGGATTGCCAGCTCTCTGCCCTCTAAGGTCCTGGTCCCATTCTCCCGCAGATTAGATCATCTGTCAAGCCTGGAGATGTTGCATGACCTGCCAGAGCCATCCAACAGGGCAGGGGTCACAATTACAAATGAGCCCTGCTTTCATGCTCGCTAGGTGCTCGGCCTTGTGTAAAGTGCCCTGCCGGGATCCTTCCATTTCATCCTCACAGCTGCCCATGAAATGTAACCGGGGTGCCCCCTGTTACAGAGGAAGAATGGAGACTTGAGGATAGGAGGCAACTTGTCCAAGGAGAAGTGCCCAGGTGGGAGGGGCCAGGCCTCCCCAGCCCTCCAACAGGATGGCACATGCTTGGCCAGGGTGCTTCTGACATCCTCATGGCATTTCACACATAACAATAATGACAATCTTAGTACATGTAATACATTAGGCTATTCTAAATGATATACACATATTACACACATACACCCATATATTATGTGTGTGTGTGTATACCTACACTCCATCCTCACAACATCCTTTTTAGGTAGATATTACTAAACTTTGCATTTGGTAGATGAGAAAATGGAAGGACAGAGGCTGGGAACTTTCTCAGGGTTTCACGGCTAGTTAGTGGTGAAGCCAGGATTTGTGCTCGGGCCGTCTGGTTCCCAAGCCTGTGCTCCTGACCATCCCACTCCCCTGCTCACACCGACTCCCTCTGACTAAACTGTAAATTGCCAGCACAGTTCAAAGCTTCTAGGTGCTTCCTGTCCACACCTGGTGTCCAGCCCTCTACGGAATCCTTGATAAATGCCTATTAATGACCCAACAGGTGCATCCCACACTATTTATAGCATCTAGCATGGCCAGCTGGCTATAATTAGCCCAGCCTCTGTCCAGCCTGGAGCTAAATTAAGCCAGTGGGATTAGAGGCCAGCAGCTCCGGACACCTCCTGCAAAGAAGAACTGGTGATACGTAAGAGGAGTCGCTTCAAGGAAACAGCCCAGTCTCGGCCAGTGGGCCTTTCTCTGGGCTGGTTTGTTGATCCAGAGGGTTACCCACATGACTGAAATGTCCTGACCTCAGTCCGGCCCCTGGCATCCCCCAAGAAAATCAAAAATCAAAAGTAGAGAAAGAATGACCCCTTTCTCACAGGATCAGGAGACTGGGATGCGGCACCTGCCCCTGCCTCTCAGCCCCGTGACCAAGCGACTCACCTTCTTAAATGAAGAGGTCAGCCAGGTCCATCACTGCAGTTCCCTGCAGCTCTAAACTCCCAGCCATCTCAGGGATCTCAAAAAGGGCTCTGGGTTAAGTTCGGTGGCTGGGATAAAACGCCAGGAGGGGAAACGGACTTTGGCCCAGTGGTTTTGCCGTCCGTCTACCATATGGGAGGTCCGCGGTTCAAACCCTGGGCCTCCTTGACCCGCGTGGAGCTGGCCATGCGCAGTGCTGATGCGCGCAAGGAGTGCCGTGCCACGCAAGGGTGTCCCCCGTGTGCGGGAGCCCCACGCGCAAGGAGTGCGCCCGTGAGGAAAGCCGCCCAGCGTGAAAAGAAAGAGCAGCCTGCCCAGGAATGGCGCCACCCAAACTTCCCATGCCACTGACGACAACAGAAGCGGACAAAGAAACAAGACGCAGCAAATAGACACCAAGAACAGACAACCAGGGGAGGGGGGGAAATTAAATAAATAAATAAATCTTAAAAAAAAAAAAAAAACGCCAGGAGGCTCCAAAGCAGGGTCTATGGGAAACCAGCAGCCCATCCACGAGGCAGAAACCTTGAGGGTGGATGCTGTTCACTTGGAGGGAGGGATGTGATGGAAAGACAGGGTGTGACTTCTCAGGCTGCTGGTGCAGTGGGCACTGGGGCAAAGAAAACTGATGGCCCCTCCCCATCTCATGGGGCTGAAGAGGAAATGGACAGAGGGGGTTGGGAGACCCCAGAGCTTCTGACAGCCCAGTGTCCTGCCTCATGCAGCACTCAGAGGCCTTCCCTGCCCTCCTTATCTTAAACAACCCACCCTCCCCTCCACTTCCTTTGCACAGCACCTCCGATGACCAGAAACTCTTTCCCCATCAATTTGTTAATATATGTGTCACTATCTTCCTCCACTCGAATGTAAGCCCCATGGGACAGAGCGGTGTCTGTCATCTTCACCTCTACAGCCCAAGCCCAGAAGAGTGCCTGGCAGGGATCAGGCACTGGACAGATGTCGCCTGATGGGTGAGCCATTTCCCCTGCAGGCCTGCTGCCCCTGTGCTAAGCACCAGCCCCCCAGCTCTTGGAGTCTCTGGGCTTCTCCCTGTTTCTCATTATCCAAAAAGGCATCCCAGAGCAGAGAGCTGTGAAACCAGAGAGGGAGGAGAGGAAAGGAGGAAGAAGGCGGGAGCCTGGGAAGGTGGCTGCCACAGGAGGATGCAGTGCTGTCTGGCCAAGGAAGGGGAAGGGCATTTCCTTGAGGAGAGAAGAGGAAGTGCAAAGGCACAGAAGCAGCCAGTGAGGGCTCTCGGAGCAGCGGGCTGTTCCCAAGAGCAGAAAGGGCAGAAGAAGCAAGGTGGGGCTGGGGAGGCAGAAGCGCCCAGTGGCAGAGGGACTCTGATGCCATACCAAGAAGACTGAATTTAACTTTTTGAACAAGAGACCCTGCATTTTCATTTTCCACTGGACCCTGCAAATTATGTAGCTGGGCCTGCCTTAAGTGGTTAAGGTCACGTGGCTAAGCAGTGGTGGAGTCAGGGTTACTGTGTCAACAGGACTCTAGCAGCTGCCTGCCCGACCACTACTCCATCCGAAATGGCACGGAAGTGCCAAACAGGGCCCAGGCTCTGAAAAGCCCATGCCAGGACAGCCTCCAGGCTGTTCAACCCAAGGACTGGACTTCTCATCCAAGCAGGAAAAACCCGCTGCATGGGTCTGGGCCAGTCCAGCCCCCAGGCCCAACCTTCCTCCCAAACATTCTCTCCCTCCTTGGGTAAGAGGCACCTTCTGCATGTGGCCATCCCTCCTGGGCCACGAAGCCTCCCAGGCACACTGTGACATCCTTGGGATGGCAATACCGCAGAGGGGAGGCCGATGAAGGCCCGCTCAGCCAGCCCAGGTCTCTGGCTGTGGCTGTGCACACACACACACCTTGACAGGTGCAGGCAGAGCTAACTGCAAAGAGCACCCAAGCTTTAGGAGTGATGGAAGGGAGCCAGAACAGAGGCTGATGCTGCAAGCCATCACCAGTCTCTGATATCCCCAGGAGAAAGCTTCCTAGAGAATGAAACCTTTTTTAAAAATTCAGCAAATCCAGGAGACATCCCCTCAGGATAGAGCTGGGAGGTTCAACTCCTCACATTTTCCAAGGGTTTAGAAGATGGGAAATTTCTCCAGCAAGATCAAAGGCATCTCCACACAGACCCACAGGGCAAAAGCCTAGCACATCCCCAGGGTCAGCGGGCACGGAGGCAAGCGCGGGCTCTGGGGCCACCCTGCCCAGGCTTGAATCCTGGCTTGGTCACCTACTAGCTGACTGACCTTGGCAAGTTACTGAACCTTCTTGTGCCTTAGTTTCCTCCTCTGTGAGACAGAGAAACTAGCACTTATCACATAGGGCTATTATGAAGCATAAATGTATTAATATATGTGGACTAAAAGCTTAAGAGTTGCTAGCAATTGGTATTACTGTCATCATCTCTGAGCTCTGATTTAGGTACACAAAGAAATGTTCACAAACCCAGAAGCAGCCTCAGCCTTTCCTTCCCTCTAGAATCCCAGGGACAAGCAAGCAGTACTGCCCTTTCTTGACCAACTGCAGGGAAGTTACCTGTCCCTGCTAGGACACTGGGACTTTGCCAAAGCCCACCCCATGAGGTCAGCTCACAGAGCCACCCCTTTGGGCCTCCTTGATTTGGGGGGTTGAGACATTCAGTTCCATATTTGATTCCAGATAAGACTTTCAATTGACTTTCACAGGCACATGGCTGCTTAGATGCAGGCACGGCCCCAACGCAGGGAACAAGCACCCAGTCAGGGAGGACCCACTTCTTTGTAATCTGTCTGCACCCATGACCCGCCAGCAGCCCATCTACCAATTTGTGTATGGGGCAAAGTCGACTCTGGCAAGGTGACATAATTCCAGCATCTCCGTCCCCTCCTGCTTCAATCAACAGCACTGTGGGCCTCCAACCTTCTTTTGGCTCCAAAGGTTGCTCGTGGGCCCAGGACTATCATGTCTAGCAGGCATCCCTGTGCCAGGCTCACAAGCAGGACTGTTCTTGCCAGCCTGGATCCTGTGGCTCTGCCTGCCCCTCCCCAGCCCTGACCCTTGCTCTTGCTGCCTGGGCTCCCAGGCAAGGCTTCTCCCTCACCCCATTCTGGCCTGACCACAGCAAATACCATCCTGAGCAGTTAAAAGCTCATTAGAAATCAGGTCAATGTACCACGGGCCCAGTTTCACAGAGAGATGGATGGGGTCACAAATGGGCACTGGAATCCAAGCTCTGGCAAACACACAGCAACTCCAGTTCAAAGGCAGTAACTGTGGGTACTGGTCATAACACTAAGAGAGTCTAACCCCAAAAAGGGATTAGTATCACACACTTGGCCTTGGGAGCCCATGCAGTGATAATATTCTAAGATCTGGAATTTGAGTAATACAACAACCATCAGCTTCACGATAAGGAGGCCACCCTTGAGGGAAACTGGCTTACCCCTCTCTGAAGAATTATTTCTGCAAGGAGGGCAAGATCAAGGCTAGTCCTGGGTCTTGCTGTAACCTCCTTGGCTTTGTGTGATGTTGAAGGATTATGGCTTTGGGGCTCTCCCAGAGATTTCCTGTCTCGGTCACCCATGTTCCAAGTCCAGCTACGGCATTGGCTCAACAGGAGAAGCCAGTGCATCCAACCACACTTCTTCAACCCAAGCCCTGGCCATATCTAGGGAGGAAATTCTAAGGAGGCATAACCATAGGTAGATTTAAGAAGAGTTTACATATCTTAAAAGCAAAGTCTCATTCACAAAGGATACAGATAGCAGAGGGGTTGGATTTATGGGGTAGGATGATTAATCTCTGTTCCTCTTTAATATGTTATATTTAATCATACTTTGCCAAGGATCTAATTGGTTAATAATTTGTTAATTGCTCCAATTGCATACATAGCTGTTACAAAAATCCAGAGTGCAAAAGAAAGTTGAACATAGAAGTACCATACGACCCAGCAATCCCATTTCTTGGTCTTCCCAAAATAATTGAAAGCAGGGACTCCAAACAGATATTTGTACACTAATGTTTATAGCAAAAAGGGGGAAGAAACACAAGTCTCCATCAACAGATGAAAAGATAAACAAAATGTGGTATATACGTACAATAGAATATTATTCAGCTGTAAAAAGAAATGAAGCCCTGATACATGCAACAACATAGATGAGCCTTGAAGATATGTCAAGTGAAATAAGCCAGACACAGAAAGACAAAATTATGTAATCTATCCTTGTTGTCAGCAGCACGGGAATCTGTCTTTTTGTTGCATCAGCTCTCTGTGTGTGCAGCACCACTCGGGCAGGCTGCTCTTTATTTCACCCTGGGCAGCTCTCCTTACAGGGTGCACTCCTTGCACATGGGGCTCCCCTATGTGGGGGACACCCCTGCATGGTATGGCACTCCTTGCATGCATCAGCACTGCACATGGGCCAGCTGCACACAGGTCAAGGAGGCCCAGGGTTTGAACTGCAGACCTCCATGTGGTAGGCAGACACCCTATCCATTGAGCCAAGTCCGCTTCCCCAAAGCTCCTTTCTGAAACCTCCCTCTCATAAGCACACAAGCCAGATGGCCTTCTAAACTCTCATATTTAACACAAATAGAAGCCAGTTTGACCAAGCATACTTTATATCGCAATGTAATTAACTGTCCAAATCAAACAACATGCTTATTAGTACACATTTTCCCTTCACAGAATAAGAGATCCCAGTTTTCATCAGACATATTTCTGAAATTGTTGTGTCACTCTCTCCTCTTCTGAATGTGATAGCGGATGAGCCAGTTTTACAGTCACCACTGGAGAGAATCTGCGAGTGCAAAGAGGAGGCTAAGGTGCCAGATTCTGTCTTTATTTGTAATACAGGATCACACACTAACACTACTGAGCTTTTCCCACCAACGCTCTTGGTTCCAGGGGCAACAGAGGAAAAACAGTTGTAGCACTTAAATGCAGACTGTTTCAAGTTTGATGGCTTCTTGTTGTGCCCCAGAAGATACCTGTTCTGGATTCTGAAAGGACTGCCCTCCACTGTCTAGATTCATGACAAAGAGAGAAAGAGGGCTGTGGGTTTTCTCAAGAGCACAGCAACAAATCCAGGTATCTTACAGGTAAGTTCCTGTTGCATTTCATGACAGAATAGAGATGCAGTGTTAAATTATTTGAGCTTTAATCAGATATTAAATATTACTGCCTATTTTTAAATGAAGGGTTCATTCATTTTTAATGTTACACCATTAACCTGTACTAAAATAAATTGGAATAATTAAGCCTAATATTAATGGAGTAAAATCATGAGAGAGGAAGAGAGGAGGGGAATAAGTTGAAGAACCATATTTTTTCCCTACATGAAAGAAGTGTTTATCTGCATACCAAGGAGCACAGAGAACTTTCCCAAATCTGCCCTCCCTATTGACTGCTAGCACAATTTTTTGATCATCTGTTTTGGTTGTTTGACTCTAGTTTATTTCCATTATAGCCTAAGAGTTTTCTGTTCCAGTTAGAGGAGAGCCCTGACCTGGGACCCAGGCTCCCAGTTATGACGAGTTGGCTATACACTGCTCTGTTCTCCCAGCTTTGTGAAATGTCAACTTCCCGTGTTCTAAGCAAACACTGCTTGAACTTATTTTTTCTGGAATTGAACCTCCCTCCCGCCACATGGCTGAAGTAAAGCATGAGGCCTGAGCTCAGCCCTCAACACCCAGGCTGTACCGTCACTCCCTGAAGAGGGAAGGAGGCTTTGCTGAGATCGCAGAGTCCGGACTTGTGTAAACAAGCAGTATAACTTGCACATCTCTCTGAGCATTTTAAATGGGAAAGCAAAACTCGTTATACAAATTAAACCCTCTGCTACATTCTTAAGTGTTCACATAAACTTCTCCCCAGCAGTCAGCCTGTACGCCTATGGTTTTGCGTTACTGGGATGAGCCAAAGGGAGGGAAGAAAAGAGACTTTATCTCATAAGTGTAAAGAGATCAAAGTAAAGAGAACTGAGCTGAAGAAATGCAAGGATTCTGCCGGGTGCACTTTTCTCAGCGGGGTGGGATTTCTGTGTCTGGGTTGTGGGCTCCTGAACACACAGGCTTTGAGAAGGTTTTTTGCAAAACCTGTAGAAAGCAGAGCATGGTTTGCTTTCCCAGGCACTTTCACATCTGGTATCGATCAATAAGCAAACGTTTACTGAGAGCCTACCAGACTTCAGGCTGATGCAGGAGATTATCTCACCTACAAATCATCTCACTGCCTGGAGCTCCAAATAGGCCTGCAGCTCTGAAGAGAAAAATAAGGCCGGATCTCCCCTCAAGAGGTTTACAGTTAATCTGAAGAGACAAGAAAGAGTCCCATAAAAAGATAATTTGAAGTTAGTGATCCTTCAACTTCAATCAGAATTATAACTCCATTAGGAGCTTGTTCAAAACACAATCAAACAAAGAGGCTTGTGCTCTCAATCCATGGGTCTGGGGTCTGGTCCCTGTTTTTAACAAGGATGCACAAAGCCGTAAAAAAAAAAACAAAAAAAAAACACTACACTACAAAGGAGACAGTCACTCCTACTGGCCAAGGTCAAAGGACTCCAGGAAGGTCAGACATTAGGGGAAACTGCAAAGGCCAACAGGAAGCAGACAACAGAGAAGGGAGAAGGAAGGCACTCCTCCAAAGTGGGGCCAGGGGAAGGGGGTTCCCAGGCAAAGGTGGCACATGCAGGGGACAGTGTGCAGAAGGCTCTGAATGAAACAAATGCTGATAGAATGAGAGACCAGGACAGACAGGTCAGGGTCAAAGGAAGGAGACTCCTGAATGCCAGGCAGTGAGTGCTGAACTTTAGCCTGAAGGCAAATGGGAGCCTGCAAATGGGAGCACTGAAAGTGTGGGGACAGGGGAGCAAGAGGGCCCCGAAATTAGAAGTGCTATTTTTAGGCTATGCCAGAACTATGCAGAAGACCAGAAGGTAGGCCCACAGTTAGGGTAAGATATTCTACTTTCCTGTTCTATCCTCACCACAGATTAGTGAACTCAACAAAGCCAACAAAATTGTCTTCTTTCTACCTAGAAAAAACTGGGGCACAAAGTGGTCAGACAGTGAGACAAATTGCTTAGGAAATAAGAAGAGCCAGGGGATGGCTCCAGCTTCATGGATAAGATTGTTGACAAATCAATTCACTGCATATCAAGTCTAGTCAATATGTATTTATTGAGCATCTTATTGGGAGCAAGGAATGGAAGATATAAAAATATGTGAAACCTTATTCCTGCCCACAAGAAGTTTGCCTTCTCGTGCTGGAATAGGTAGGCAAAGTTTCTCTGTAAAGAGCCAGAAAGTCAAGCTTTGAAGACCATTTGGTCTTTGCCTCAACTACTCAATTCTGCAGCTGTAGCACAGAAGCAGCCATGAGCAATTCATAAACAAATGGGCATCGCTGTGTTCTAATAAAACTTTATGGACAAAAACTGGCAGTTCACCAAATTTGACCCACAGGCTGTAGCTTGATGATCCCTGATCTAGTGCGTAAAACAAACCCATACAAAACTAGTTAGAAAGCAAGGGAAGTACTTCATAAATAAAACAGCTTTGGAGCATAGAGGAAAGAGAGAGCTATTTGGTCGGGCAATGGTTGGAGAGGTGACATTCAAGCAAGACAAGTCTTGGTCACAGTTAAAATGATGGGGTCTCAGCAGAAGCCTGCTGATGGGTCCCTCTTGTCCCAACATTCTGTGATTTGTATGACCTGCTGTCTTCCAGCCCAGAGTCTTTCAACCACACAAGCGATATGGCCCCTCCCAAGCTTCCCAGATGCCTCCCCTCACCTCTAACATCCATTTCAGAATGTCTAATATCCAATTTCGGAAGGGCACATGAAGGAATAAAAATTCCTAAATCATTCTGGAGTTTAAACACACACACACACACATGTAAACATCCCTCCCATCGCTGTGTGTTAAATCTAAACATAATCTCATTCTTTATCTTCCTAAAGGCTTTCTCCCTCCTCCAAGGAATTTCTCTCCCCTTAAAAGAATCCACCTGCTCCCACACCAGATTCTCTGGTGAGATTCAAACGTTCTACTTGACCAAGTACCAGCCTTAAGAATAACATGAAGCCAGGAAGAAAGCAAGGGTGGCCACACACCTCATCTGCCCCTGCTATGCTGGTGCCCGATGGGAAAACAGAAATAGAGCCACGGAACCCAACAGCAACACCTTTGATGGTGCCAGCAGGCAGTGAGTGAGGCCCAGGCAAATAAGCACATTAAGACAGTCTGTGCAGTAAGGGGCATGTCCAGGGCTCAGAGTGACTTCATCCAAGCTGGCCAAGGTCAACTTCAGGCAAAGCCTTAGTCAGCCTCCTCTTCTGGGGGCTCCAACTCTGCCAGCCAAGATTGCTCATGGTACCAAGAGAACTGGACAAGGCCATGAGTGAGGCCTGATGTCAAGAGGAGAAAGGCCAGCAAAAGGTACCCACAGATTTCATGTGGTGATTCCAAGACGGCTGTGCATAAATTCAACCTCCACGCTCACTTGTTCCAATGGTATCCCACTCAAACCTAACCTCCTGCACTGAGCTTTCCCAGATTTTAGCAATTCACACTGACCTGTTTCTCCTCTACATCTACATCTACAGCAGTGGTTCTCAAAGGGTGGCCCCTGGCCTGGCAGCATTAGCATCACCTGAGAACGTGTTGAAAATGCAAATTCTCAGGCCCTACCCAGTTCTAGTGAATGAGAAACCAGAGGGTAGGGCTAGCAATTTGTGTTTTGACAAAGTCCTCTGGGTGATTCTAAGGCACACTAAAGTATGGGAGGATTCTAGACTTGAGTCTAGATACCAAACTTGATTCTGGATTTGACTAGTTCTTGCACTAGATTTGATTCTAGAATCTACATTCTAGATGTGCTGCTGTCAATAGCATGGATCCATGTGTTTGCCGAGGCTCTGAGTTCCACGGGGAATGTAATTGATTTCAGAGCCTGGATCACAGGTGCCCATGTCTTCAGTCCCCTTTGTCCAGCACAGGTTTCACAGCAAGTATGTGTTCAGTTAACATACACAGAATTCATGAACCACTACCAGGTTGTAAAATTACAGCATTTGAAGGTTAGAAGAGAAAGCATCACCTGATGGTGCCTTGATTTGGATATTTTTCTCAGCCTCAAAACTGTAAGCTTACAACCTAATAAATCCCTGTTGTAAAAGCCAACCCATGTCTGGTATATTGCATTTTGGCAGCCCAGCAAACTAAAACATATGTTATGGAAAAAGCAATCGAGCCTGGAAAGAAGAGACAAATGAGGGTGGGGACTAGTTGTATATCTGTACCTACAAACAGAGGGGTTTCCGAAGGCCTCAACGAGAAGGTGACACATGAGCAAGACTGAAGGCAGCAGAGGAGTAGCTGGGGCTCAGCGAGTAGCAGGCCTAAGTCGGTCTCGCAAGGACTTTCACCAACTGCTCCTTGTCGTCTCTAGGTTAACTTAAAGGTCACGTGGGGAGCTCCTCAGTCTGCTCCTCAGAAGGAACTTCACAGTCCTGCAGCTGTCCCTCCTGAGTATGCCCTGGGGGCCGATGCCCCCCTAGGGAGGGCAGAGAGAGCATAGGAGGTGGGAGCTGGGGGAGGGGGTGTGGAGGGCCTATGAGCACCAAGGTCAGGAGCGGGCTTCTCACTTTCTTTGTTCTGGAAAACCCCTGGTCTCCTTTTCTTCCCAGCAAACAATTTCAGTTCCTCCTTCCTTCTCTCTTAGACCCTGTGCCCAACCTTTTCAGCATCTAAACTTCTCCTCCAAGCACTCTCCACATTTTCCAAGAACCTCAAGCTGTGGCACTCACCCTGGGGTCAGCAGGAGTGAGCCAATGTGAGTCAGAGCTGCAACTCCTCCTCATGACCGAGGGTAAAGTCCCACCCGAGGCTCCAGGTTTCCAGCCTCTTCAGAATGGACAGAGCACCCTGACCCCAAAAAACTAACAAAAGAGCCCACTCCCTAGAACTGAGAGTCTGAAGCCCCTACATTCTAGGGACCTTGGGCAAGTCTCTCCCCTCCATGTATCAGTTTCAACCTCTATAAAAGGATGAGGTTGGTTTAGTTAGGCCTCAAGCTTCTTTCCAGTTCTAACATTCCAAGAACAATGGTGTATCAAATGGACTTCCAGATGGTGACTGCAGATTTGAAATACAATGTGGGGTAGGAATGGCAGTGAGGTCGATGAGCTCCTACCCCAAATGGATCACCAGGATTGCAGATGACCACTGTTACCATAAATACAATATTACCTTATATTCAAGTGAGCTTTTCCATTTACAAAGCACTTCTACATAAATGTGATCCTCATAAGAATCCGGGGGTGGGGGGGTGAGGGGGGAGGGCAGGTAGGGATATTATTTCTTTTGTACAGATGAAAAAAAAACAAAGTTGCATGGTCATTCAATCATAAGTGACAGTGCTAAGATCTGTGTGCAGGTCTTCTGATAGCTCGCTTTCTTTCTGCTCCTCGGTGCTGTATCTGCCACCCTGATAACTCATAAAACCACCTAAAGGGTCTCTCTATAGACTTTGGCCACGTTAGTTCAAGGCATTCGTGCTATAAGGAAACCCAGGTGTCCCCTTAGAGTGAAAAGCATCCAAGGTGCGCCCAGAGCGGCCATGCCTCAGCTTATCCAACCAGCCCCTGAGAGTGCAGCCCTTGCCGGGGGCAGGTGGGGGTGGTGACAGCATCTCACACGTGCTTCCCCACTACTCGATATAGGACCAATGCGATATCACAGCTCGCATGCTGATCTCACTGCAGCATAAGATGTTTTCAAAATAATTAAATAAAGGGCAATGGGAGTGTGAGGAAGAAAGCTCCAGTGTCAATGCCAGTGTGCCACACCAATGGTAGGAGAGGGACGACAGCTGAACTCAAGGTAAGGGGACAGCTCCCCTGGAGGCACCAGGTTCACAGCAGCCTGGGAAATTCTGCCCCACATGGGACACCTTGGCCAAACCTTCCTACCCAGAGCAGTGCTGTCACCCCTCACCATTTGGCTGCTGTTGATGAAGGGCAAGGGACAACTGTCCCTCATGTCACTCACCAGGGTAAAGGAAGGGCTCTGGCCTGCCTCCAATTTTGCCTTTCTAAACCACCCATTCTCCCCTGCCCGCCATGCACAGAGGTGGCTCAGGTGCAGCCAAAGTGGGCGACCCCTCTAGTGCAACGAAAGAAAGGACCAGCGGGGTGAGAGCCTTGTTCTCAAGCCCATTCTCCATACCCACTTTGTCTACTCCTAAAGGCCTTGCCTCACTTGGGAGTCTCCCTGGACCTAAGGTTCCTCGGCTCAAAAAGGGGTTCAGACCCTAGACTCACCTCCCTCGCAGAGCTGGAACGATATCCCACTTGGGAAGCCACTCTGAGAACTTACAAGAGACAAGGGCACATGCGGGGAGGGCTGGGATCAGGGCCAAGGACTGGAGCACATGGCCCGCCTGCATTTCCCAGGCTCCCTGGGGCACTCGGCCCTAAGACTGAGACTGGCTATGGACTGCCCCGGCAGCAGAGCACCTGGCCCATGCCACCCTCCACATGATTCTCTCATCCCTCTGCCAGCCCAGCACTCAGAGAACTCCAAAGCCTAGAAAGGGCTGAGCCCCCAACACAAAGAGCATGGACCCCTGACAGGTGCTGGAGAGCCCTGCCAGGAGAGCTCCCCCATGAGGATCCCCACATGGGTCAGGATCCAGGGAGAGAAACCTTTTTATTGAGCTAAGATACTGAAGTCGGGGGTCCTTACAGTAGTTAGGGCACCAGGACTAAATCATAACCCAAAGGAGTCATCACTTGGAAAACTCCCACACGATAGGGTTGTAAATTCAAGCAAATGGAGAAATACACTTTAGTAGCAACCAACCAAGATTCCTCATATGTCCTCAAACCAATAACAGGATAACAATGAGACCATATAAAAGATACACACCAGCTGATGGACTCCAGGGATCAGCGGTTCTCTGTCATGTCTGCTTTCAACCTGTTTGAAGAACTGTTGGGGCAACACACTTGTCAAAATGCAACACGCACCTACAGATGGTTGAGATGTACCTCCTTTTCTCCAATGCCTAGACTTTCACTCCTGCCAACAAAGACAGTGTGGATCGACCTCTAACTAGTCAGACGGGTTAGGTTATCTGAGCACAGTGTCAAATGTCCTCGTAATGTGGACAGACCATGCTGAAAGCAGCCAGATAAGAAAAAGACTAATAATCCACCAGGAAGGAAAAAATAAAAGGTAAAGGATTGGAAATACAGTTCACACACACATAACAGAAATAGCTCATGAATATCCGAAGAGACATTCACTCTTACTTATGAGAAATAAATATAAAATGAAATGACAATAAAATAAGACATTGCACCCATCACATTGGTGAAAATCCAGGAAGTGTGACCAGACCCGGTGCTACTGCAGCAGGTGTGTGATGGCACTACTTACATCACCATGGTTGGGGACACCGGTTTCCCCTGTGGACGTCAATTTGGCAATCTCTATCAGCATTTGTAAACAGCAGATTCCTTTTGATCCAGCAGTTCCACTTTGATAAATCTTCCCAAAAGATATGCTCATCCATGTATAAAAAGACCCACATGCAAGATAATTCATTGTTTGAATTGCAACAGAAGGGAAACAAGCTACATGTCCAACAGTACGAATCACACAAATACACATGGCTATTAAACAGATGGAAAGTGTACTTCCAAGTTTATAAGACCCTGTTCCCATATGTTGAGGGTGGGAAAGGAGAGATGGGTAATTACTATGCCTTCCCCACTGTGATCTGGTCAAGCACCACCCACCCACCACCATTTTATAGGATTTACAAGGCCACAGAGAGCATGCAACAGAGAAACCATATCTTTAAGTTACCGGGCACAATTCAATATCAGACAAGGTGTGAATCTGTTTCCCAGCAGTGCTTAGGTGTTGTGCTTATTTTAAGCATATGGAAAATTAGCCGTAATGCAAACAACACAGCAACAGCTGTGTTTTCATCTTCTTGAATATCCTGACATCACAACCATCAAAAACAAACCCTAAAAAAGAGCCACCAATACCACTCCCAGCAGCATCCTCCAAAAGGCCACACGCCTGCCCCCCAGATGGAGGATTCTAGACTCATTCCTTTTGGTAGCTGTGACATCCCCCTCTGCAGGGTAGCTGTTTAGCTCCTAGGGAGCAAAGCCAGGCATCTGAGTCTTAGGAATGGAATTCTAGCAGGAAAAAAAAAACGGCACCAACCTTTTTAGAGAGAACTCTAACAATATCTATTAAAATTTAAAATATACACATGTTTTGAGCTAGCAATTGCACTTTCTAATTTCCAGAATATAAGTGCCAGAACGGAGGGCGGTGTATACAAGGATGTTAACTGCAGCTCTGTCATGGGATCGGGGATGGGGGAGGTAGGAGATGGAACTCAAAGATACCTGAATGTCCATCAAAAAAGAATGGTTGAATAAATTAGGTACATCTACACCATGGATATTTCATAACTGTTAAAAACTAAGAAAGACAGATCTATATATCTATGCACCTGAAGGGGTATTATTAAATAAGAAAAGCAAGTTGTGAGGAAAAAGACTACAAAATAAGGTCCCATTTTCATTAAACAACCAAAAAGGGTCCTATAAGATGCCCGCAGGGCCCTCTGCAACCTGCCCTCCTCCAGCTCCTTCCCCCTGCCTCTGTAACTTCACTTCCTGCCTTTCTTCTGGTATCACATTCTGTTCCAGTAGAAAGAGCCCATTTCTAGGCATAGTACTACCTCAGGGCCTTTTCAATTCCTCTCAGCTACAGTGTTCCTTCTCCAGAGATCTGAATAGCTTTCTCCCACATCTCCTGCAGGACTCTAAAAAATTCACCTTTCAATGAACTCTACCCTGACCCTTCCTTTCAAATTGCAATAAAAAGGCAGGAGAAAAGGGTCATGCTTTATTTTTCTCCATAGCATTTATCATTGGCTGGCACAGTAGATTCTTAACCATCAGATATTGTAACCCTCTGGTCTGTAAGTTCCATGAGGGAAGGGAATTTTATCTTTCTCATTCTGGCATAGTGGCTGGCACAGAATAGACATTCCATAAATACTTATTGAATGAACGAAAACATGTTTGCATATCTTGACATGAGCCTGGAGAAACAAGTGCAGGAGAAATGAGTTCTGACCACTGATTAGGGAAGCATGGGAAAAGGGGAGTGTAGCAGCCGAGAGCTTTCAAAGAAAAAAATAAATATGATTGTATTTCTACCAGTTGCAATGAACATGTCATTTTTATCATTTTTGCAGAACCGTTTAATAAAATTTTAAAAAGCAAAAAATGTACATTGGATGAAAAGAAAGCAGTTGAGCCAATATGAAAAGAGAGGGACCCCAGGTCATAACCAGCAGCTGCTTGACCCTGTCTGCCCTCTACGTGCCTCAACCAGGCACCTGCAAAGGAAGCCAACTCCTCCCAGCAGCAGACAAAGCGAGCATTCTAGGCAGGTCAAGCTGCTGCTCATAAAAGAATTCAAAGAGTACATTCCAACCCAAATATAAATGTTTCTGGATTATTCCTTCCACCGAGATCTGCCACCACCGAAGATGGATAATAAAGAACTACAGCACAAGACAAACTGCTGGATACACAAAGGCCCAAAGAAGGTGGCAGAGAGCAACCAAGAAGAGGAGCCCTTCCTGGGAGGCCAAGTCCCACCTCAGCCTCTTATTCACTAGGTGACCTTGGGTAAGGTCATTTTAACCTCTCTGAGTCAGTTTCCTCCCTATAAAAATAAAATTAAAGATACGTATCTTGCCCCAACGGGCTTGATATTATAGTACATATTTTTTTATTTTATAAATCTATTCATCTATTTTTATATTTAATAGTACTTATCATGTTGTACAAATATATGTTAGGCAAAAATAATTGCTGCTGTGGTTGCCACATAGGATAAGTACCAATATTTCACACCAAATAGAACACTGGTTTCTTCAAATTTACCTTCTAATTAGTTGTTGTATATTGGAAAGCCATGATTTTTGTACTTGCCCTTTGGCCACCTTGCTGAATTCTCTTGCTCCTAATAATTTATAGATTCAGAGTCTAGTGTCCCTCCAGCTAGATGATCAGATCCCCCCAAATAATGACTCTTTTACTCTTCTTTTCCGTTTGTGTCTCTCCTGCATTTCTCTTGTCTTATTGCACTGGCTCAGAACTAAGGGTCAATGCTGAGTAAGAGCAGTGATAGCGGGCATTCTTGTCTTATTCTTAACCTCAAGGGACTGTGTCTAGCATTTATCCACTGAGCACATGCTACAGATTTTAGCAAATACCATCACATTAAGAAAGTTTCCTTCTGTATGTAGTTTACTGTGTTTTATCCATGAAGTACCTATGGGATTCTCTTGAATGCTTCTCCAGCAACACACAGGAGTCATCATCTGTTCTTCTCTATTCTCATAGAGAGCTGCACAGAACTGGGATGCTCCACTTGCCAGGCAGGCTGAACACAGCCTGTGATCCTGGACATGATGCCATCACTCCTACTCAGTGGCCAGACAGCTCCTGATGGACATTTCCTCCCAGACACAGCCCTTCCCCCTGTACCCTCAACTCCCCTAGCTAATCTCCTGCATCTCCATCCTGAACTAGTCCCTAAAATGCCAAAGGCCTTCACCTGTGGGAAGGGGACCATCAAGACAAGAGAAAGTTCACTATCAACCCATCTCTATGTCTTGACAAACAACCCAAGTATGAACTCTGGGAAGCAGGCAGATCGTATCACATCTCAGGATTATTAACATTGATGTAAATAACAGCTCATTATTTTGACGTAAATACAACACCATCCACCTCAGCATGTTCAAAGGTTCACGTAAAGCTGATCCAAAATGGAAGGCAAGCTCTCAAGAGAGAGTCAGTTCCCCTCTCACAGGATTATTTAAACAGAGGTGGGACTGCCACCCATGAATGTATTGCTGCACAAGATGAAAATGAACTAGAGTCTCCTCATGTGTAAAATGAGGATAATTAGACAAAACAAGAGGAATGTGAGCAGGAGGTGGTAACAGCCTAGAAGAAAGAGCAGGAGGTAGGATTTATCTAGAATTTCCAAGCACCTTATATACATTTCCTTGTTTAGTCCTCACAGTAACTCTTTTAGGAATCAGGATACATAGAGAAGTTACTACAATATAAACACATGCACACACACGCACATATACACACATGCACACACCTGGCTCAAGGTCACACAGTTAGAGAGGACAGAGCCCAGATTTGCCTCAAAGTCCTCTGACTCCGTACCTTATGCTCAAACCACAGCTTCATTCTAACCCCCCCAAAAGGGCATGAAACCTCACGTTAAATGGCCTGACACAGCGATGACAGCCACATAATGGACACTTAATGATTCACCCCAGATTGAGATGGTCAAAGGTCCCTCCCACTGAGCAAAGACAAAAGCAAGGGAAGACTTCATCCCAGCCCTTCGTACAGAGCCAGGGCTGACTCTGTGCTCTCACAGCTAGCCCTTTCCTTTTTTTTTCAAACTATTTTCAGAAACATGATCTCATTTAAGCGTCACCCCTCTGAGAGGCAGGAACTTGACTGAGAAGGCAACTGAGGCTCAGATGAGAAGGTTCTACTCAAGGTCCCCAGTCAGACCAGCATGGACATATCCAAGAACACCAGCCAACATCTGTCTTCCCATCCCAGCCAAGGCCCGTGGGTGGGGGGAATAAAGATCATCTCAAAAATTTCATTTCAAGAAAGAGATACAATTAAACCCATATTCAAATACAAAGACTGTGATGTGTCTCGTATGTGATCAATACTCTGCAAGTGTTTGGTGAAGGGAGTTAGGAAGAAATCAGCACATGACTCAGCCATCCAAGCACAAATAATGCCATCACGTGAGACTGGGAGCATGAAACCTTTATACCCTTGGATTATACATTTGCTCTCCTTTCATAATCTAGGAACTGAAATATCTATTGGCAACTTACTTCCAGCAGCCCCACGATAAAGCAGCTCTGGCATATGGTTCCAATGAGGCCCCCCTTTAATCCTGATGGTCTGTTAATCACCAAAGGTCATTGCCATGGTACCTCCCCTCCCCACAGCCACTAGTAAGCATCAAACCCACTTTATTTGCCAGTGACTCTATCAGGGACCATGTGTACTTCAAGGCAACTTCTTGGCCTTCAAGGGCATGGCCAAGGTCATGTTGGTCAAAGGATATAACAAGCTACTTGGACCCAGAGTCAAAGAAAATGACATACACTTGCTAAGGTCCAGGTAGCAAAGAGTTGTAACCAAGGTAACGTAGTCCCTGCTCCCTTGCTTATAAGAGGATGCCATGCCACCTATGAAACTAACCTTGCTGCTCATCAAATGGTATATCACAAAAGGGCAGTGAAAATGCCTTTTAATCCTGAATCCATCCTTTATACATTTCACCATCCTAGTTGGTGGGAGGGAAATTATTCCGACAATTGAGGCACAAAAAACTCATCAATATCTGGCAGCAAAATCTGATGGGCTCCCATTTGCCAGGGTAAGGGGAAAGAGAGATTCTCTCAAGATACCAACTTTTTTCAGATTCTGATTATTCATCCCTAACTTTCTGTCTTGATGGCCTAAGAGGCCTCTTCTTTGTGTCTGTTACCTATGAAATTCTGTAGACAAACATGCTCAGAGAAAAAGACAGAGGCTCCCCACTGTCACAGAACATGGAGATCAGAAGCTACCCACTGGAGGATGCAATTTATTTGAAACATCCAGAATAGGCAGAAAGCAGATTAGTCATTGCCAGGGGATATAGGAAGTGGGGTATGGGTACAGGGTTTCATTTTGGGGTGGTGACAATATTTTGAAATTAGATCTTGGTGATGTTGGCATAACTTTGTGAGTCTACTAAAAGCCATTTAAAAGAGGGAAATGTATGACACGAGAATTGTATCTCAATAAAGCTGTTCTGAAAAAGCATTCATGGTGGAGAGAGAGAACATGAATGTATCGAATGAGGAGGCACATCCCTGCCCCATGTCTTACCAGTTGCCCCCTGCACTGGGTCCTCATATCCTCGGTGGCCCTGCAGGGGTGGGACCCGCATGCCACACACCCACATTTTGTCCAGCCCTCAGCAGGCCCCTCCAGCCAAGCAGTCTCCTTCATCCCTCTGGTGGGCCAGCCTGGGGGACTCACAGGTTCCAAACAAGCCAGGCAGGCCTGGGAACATTCTCAGAACATTCCCAGGAAACTCCTCTGGGAATACTCATTCATCTGGGAGGGGAGCCCTCTGCTTTTCTGGCAACAGCCCAGGATGGGGAAGGATGTAAAACCAGAGAGGCTGCCACCTGCCTTCTGGGAGGAGCTGGATCTGGTAGGAAGGGAGAATGGAAACAGGGCAGATTCACATGTTCATTGTTTGCTCCTCCCAGCTGCGCTGAAGGAAAAGGACAGTTTGGGGATGCAGGCAAGGGAGACTTCAGAGGAAACCTAATCAGGCATAAACACTGCTAGAGGTTCCATTAACAAGATGGAGGAAAAAATAGGATTCCCACATACCCCGTTGCCCGAGGGCCCCTTATACTGCTAAAAATAGAGCAACGGACTCGGTCTTTCCAGTACCAGAATTCTCAGGATTCCCGGCTGAGCCAGCCTCACTCTGATCACCCTTCGATTCGCCCCTTCTCAGCCACCTCGGCCATGGGTTTCCGCAGCCCAAGGCAGCAAGGAGCCCCGGCCTAAAGGAAGCGTGTCCACAGATATGGTTGTTTCCTCCTAATGTCCCGTTTCAGGGATGTGGTCCCGGCCTTGAGAACCAAGGGCAGTGTCTCTCAAGGCAGGCAGGCTGGCTGCCCAGGGTCCAGTGGTGGGGTCACACAGACATGTGCCATTACTCAACCCACCCCCAGCCCCCTTACTCAGCAGGCAGTGCCACCTCTCCCTCCTTCCACAGCCACCCCCCAGCCCCTGGGCTGCCCAATACTCCTTTTTTATTATTATTAGAGAAACTGTAGGTTTACAGAAAAATCATGCAGAAAATACAAGTTCCCATATACCGCCCCCATTACTAACACCTTGCATTCGTTGCTATCATTACTACAACTGAGAAGAGCTCATCATTACATGTTAGCTTAAGTCCATGGTTTATATTAGGGCTCACTGCATTGAACAGTCCTATAGGTTTGTTTTTCTTTTTAGTCATATACACAGCCGAAAATTTGCCCTTTTAACCTCATTCAAATTTACAGTTCAGGCCCGTTCATTATGTTCACGATGTTGTTCTTCCATCACCACCAGTCATTTCCAAAACTTTTATATCACCCCAAACAGAAACTGTACAATTTTAGCCTTAACTCTTATCCTCTACCTCCACTCTGGCCCCTGATAGCCTATAATCTAATTCCTGACTCTGAGTTTGCTTATTCTAATTATTTTGGGTCAGTGAGCTCATACAACATGTGTCCTTCTGTGACTGTCTGGCTTATTGCACTCCATGTAATGTCTCCAAGGTTCATCCATGTTGTCTCATGTATCAGAACTTCACTCTTTTCATAGCTCAATAATATTCCATTGCATGGATGTACTACATGTTGTTTATCCATTTGTCAGTTGGCCCTCACTTGCGGTGCTTCTACCTTCTGGCAATTGTGAATAGTATTGCTATGAATATTGGCACGCAAGTATCTGTTTGAGAACCTGTTATCAATTCTTTGAGTACATAGGTAAGAATGACACATGGTAAGAGAGTTGTAGTCTCTTAGAACCAGAACAGCCTTAGGGAGGCCATGTACCTTGAGTAAGTAAGAGTGTGGGCTCCAGAGTCAGAATGCCCAGGGTTCAAATCCCAGCTCTGCCACTCACTAGCTGTGTAACCTTGGACAACTACTTGACCTCACTTTGCTTATCTGTAAAAGAAGGATAGCCATGCTTCCCACCTCACAGGGTTACTGCAAAGTTCTTACAACAGTGGCCAACACATAAAGGTGTACAACAAACACCAGGTATTACTGGGGACTTTCTAACAGTGTCTCTCCAGGGAAGCCACGGCATTTGGGCTGGACAACACTTCTTTCTCCAGGGCCACCTTGTACGTAGCAGGATTCTTGGCCCCTGGGAAGTAAGGACAGGGGCTCCTCTGGTCTCAATGACTACCCAGATGGCTGAGGGGTGACGACAGGGTTCCAACCAAGGTTAGTCCAGCTCTAACCACTGCCCTACACTAAACCACCTCCTGCAAAGCCTAAGGAGTATATAGTCCAGTGGGAGAAAATGTCAAAAGGCAGCCTTGAAAGGCAACCACTGTAAGGGACACGGATATAGGACCGGGGGGGGGGGAGGGAGGCAGCCTCTTCAAAAAATAATTAACTGACAGACAGGATAACTCATTATGTATTAGTTTTTTAAAGTCGCCAAATTCTCCTCAGGTCTTTTGAGATTACTTTATGTCAGGACACAGAACCCAGAAGCATTCCAGTCCCACAGGCAAGCAGATCGCTCCCATGGCAGCAGGCAACGGGAAGAATAAATGCGCTGCCCGGGGGCCTTGGACTTCACCTGGGCAGCACTCTGCTCACAGCCCGTCCTCCCACCTCCTTCAGCTCGGTCCCCGCAGGTGGCTCCGGGCATGCACCCACCGTATGCCGCTGTGGTGCCATAAAGGCTCTAGGGAATGTCAAGGGCCCTGGCCCAGGCTGAGGTGTGGCTCCCAGAACACGGAGCCCGTAAAACCACCTCAAGACTGACAGCAAGAGAACAGCCATAAAAAACCATGGTTCTAACAGCAGATGCAGGGGCGGGCCAGGAGGCCAGCTGCTGGGCTCAGGGGAGCTGAGAGGGGCGTTCCCTGGCCCCCAGCCCACCGGCTGCCACCCGGGGCCTGGGACTGCAGAGGTCCACTCAGACAGCAGGAGCCCTGCGCCAGCACTTACAAGCTGCCAGGGCGTGCACCCCAGGCCCTCCTTGGGGCCAAGGAGACACTGCAAGAAAGAGCCAGCACAGAGTCCACAGCTGGGGAGGACTTCACAATGGGGCCCCCATGGTCTCTCCTCAGCCCACAGGTTGAGCAGTAACCTCATCCTTCAGTGGGGGAAACTGAGGCTCTTGGAAGTTACTAAATTTGGAAGTGACCAGGCTGGGCTTCACACCAGGGCTGTTTGACTCCAAACGTGGGGCTTTGCCCACCTCCCTCTTTCTCAGTTGCTCCTGGCAGGGATGTTAGACAAGGGGCCTGGAGCTCTTGACCCTCTGCTCAGGGCCTGCCCCAACGTGGGCAGCTCTGCCTCCAGGGCAGCCTACCTCAGTCTGCGGAAGAGCCCAGAGGGGTCTCGGGGGGATGAGCCCTGAGACGGGAGGGCTGGAGGGAGGAGGCAGAGACTCCCCTTTCTGGAAAGCTTTTCCACGCATCAGGCAACCAAGGCTGGGCCCCACAGGCCCTGGGCTGGCTGACATACAGGAGTGATGACAGAGTGATCTAGGGGCATCCTACGTGCCCAGTATTGAAGAGGATTAGCTCTCTGAGTCAGGCACACTCTGAGAGGGAGGCTCTGGGATTCTGCCCATTTCACAGAACACTAAGATTTCCGGAGGTTGGAAACAGCAGAGCTGGCACTGAATCCATGCTCCTCACCAGCCCACGTGGCCTGAAAGGAAGCAGGTGCGGATACAGCACCACGTCATGAACACATCCCCTCGGCTGCCATCTTTCCTGCCACCACGGAAGGGCTGGGGCCCAGGGGTGCTCCTCAGGCTCCGTGTCCCACCCTTCGCTCAGACCTCCTGGCTCCCCCAGTTCCCGGGTCCCCTCGGTCCCTCTGTAGGTGATGCTGCTGAAAGGGCAGGCTGGCTCTAAGTTGGGGCCACCCCCACTCCTTTGGAAGGGGAGAGCCAGGTACAAGTACCTCTGAGTCAGAGCAACGAGCCCCAATGGCCCTCGGAAGGTGCCCCTCCCCAGAGCCAGGAAAGCCAGGTTTGCAACCCCAGCTCGCCCCACCCAACCCTTCTCTGGTGGTCCCCGAGCTGCAGGCAGCACAGCTCACTAATCGCTCCTCCCCAAGGCCCTTCCGGGGAGCCTGGAGGGGAGCACCAGGAGGGCTTCATCAGGCTCGGTCCACACACTCTTGCACGCAGTCGTCTTAGCCATCCATGCACAAGGGCACCCTGATAGCTACAGAGCCCTCTGGGCAAGTCCGGAAAAGCCCACCCCACCAGTCCATGGCAGTGGCCTTGCTGGAGCCTCCCTGCCCAGCACTCTGTTCACCTCCATTAAATCACTCTGCCCCCAGGCCCTTGAGTCCAGAGTCACCTAAGCAGATGGGTCAGAAGGGAGACACGCGGCTCTGGACTTGGGGTGCCTCTGTGCCGATATTACTAGTCAATTGTCTATAATTCAGCAAGTGCTTACTAGGACATATAAGATAGAAAGGCAAAAAACACAGGAGCAAGCACTGTGGTGTAAGGAAGATGCTGGCTGCAGAAGACAGTGAGAGTGAGGCTCCTGGGCCTCCAGAGAAACTGCCTCCAGCTCAAGCAGGTGCGAGGAGAGCATTAGGAGCAGCTAAGGGGGTGAACTAAAAGACTGAGCCTCTTACCCCTTTTTAAGGCACTGCTCCCCAACTTAGCACATGTCTCTGGTGCCCCTGCCCTCACAAGGGACATCCCATCACCGTCCTTTAAAAATGCTGTTCATTTAACACACTGCAGAAGGTGGACACACGAACCCCAAGATGGGCACGTCCTAATCCCCAGAGCCTCTGAAAGTGGCCCTCTATGGCAAAAGGGACTTTGCAGATATGATTAACTCAAGGATTTTCATATGGGAGATTATCCTGGTGTATCCAGGTGAGCCCTAAATCAAAAGGGTGCTTATAAGAGGGAAATTTGACTACAGAAGAGGAGACTGCAATATGATGATGGAAGCAGGGGCAGCAGCCATGCGCTTTGAAGACAGAGGAAGGGGCCATGAGCCAAGGAATACAGGAGGCCATGAGGAGGGGAAAAAGTCCAGGAAACAGATTCTCCCCGCATGCTTCCAGAAGGAACCAGCCCTGCTGTCACCTTGACTTTTTAGCCCTGTCGAGGCAGCTAGAACAGGGATGTATGAACAATGAGGACCAACAGTCAGTTCTGTGTAAAACTCCTGCTGGGATGCCCACCCTTGCCTGCCAACAAGGGGCCCAAGGCCGAATATCTAAAAACAACAGGTAAAGAGAAGCCCATTCAGGACCCCATCCCCTGAACTCCACTCGGGCCGGCAGACCCTCAGAACCAACGAACGGTCTGCTCCTTCTTCCGTGTACTCAGAACCAACGAGAATGTTGTGACTCACTAGCCCTCATTTACATCAGAGGTGCTTAATCTTTTTGTTCCACAGGCCCCTTTGCCAGTGAGGTGAAAACTAAGTCCACACTGTCCTGTGGATTATTTAATAAATACATCACACCCACACCAACACGTCCCCACAAGAACCATGCTTTTTGGTGTTTCAGTTCAAGCTCACGGACCCCTTGTTAAGAACCCCCGATGCATGGATGAGGGAAGGGGTGGCCAGCCTCATGGGGCCACAGCCCCAGCCCCAGCACGCAACTCACCCTGGAGCACGCCCGCACCAAGTCCCGAGGGTGTGCGCCCGCTCTTTCGCTTCTCATCGAGCCCTTGACGTGCCTGTCTACCCTGTGGTGCCTCTGAATTCTTTCCCGCCATGTAGCCAAGAACCTGGAAACTCACCACCCACCATGCAGTAAAACTGATTTCGGGTCTTGACCTCCAGAGCTGCGAGGGAATAAATCTGGCTTGTTTCGAGCCACTGGGTGTGTGGTCATTTGTTAGAGGAGCCACAGGGCACCACTCCACACTCCATCACTAAGCCCTTGGTGGCGCCTTCACGCTATGCGCCGTGCTAGCCAGGAGGGGCTGAGCAATGAGGGATAGGCAGCCCCCCGGCCTCCTGGGGCTTGGGTGGCTATTCTCCATCCTCTTCTGTCTTCTGTGCTCGGGTCCCAGGGGTCGGGAAGATGCTGTCTTCTGCCTCTCAAAGCCGTCCCCCACCAGAGCCCTCAAATGCACCCATCTTTCCACACCCTCGTCACCCTGCCCCGGGCCTGGCTGATGTCTGCTCAGCCTTAGGTCTCACTTCTGCAGTGAAGCCTGCCCTGCAGGGCTGCTGCCAGCCCTGAGCGACTGGGTGCCCCATCACATCCCACGGCATTGCACCTCAGGCTTCTTGGGCAGGGAACATGTGTGTGTGAGTGTTCAAGTGAGTTCAACCCAGTCCCCGAATGGTGTGTAATTAGGGCCCCCAACGGGACTGGTGAGCCCTGGGAGGGCAGGGCTACAGGCCGGCTTGCTCACCTTGCTCACCGCCGAACCTCCCCAGCCTGCAGCAGGCGGCTTCAGGGCTCCCCTCGGCTGCAGCGCCTTTAGTTAGAGCTCAGGGGAACAAGCCGCCCCAGCCCGGGGTCAGGAAGATGCCTGTGTGTGCCAGGTCTTCCCCCTCAGCTGCACCAACTCCTTATGGGCCTGAACTCCTCCTCCTCCAGACGGGGCAGGCAGCGGCACTCAGCATCACTGACATCATGCCCCTTGGCAAGGGACAGCGCGCCTGCCCCCGCCTGGGCCCGCATTCCCTCAAACCTGACAGATGCGACGTTGGAAGAGAAAGCATAAGGCTCTTCAAATACTCCAATTTGCCTTTTAAAAGCAAAAAAAGAAGACAGCTGATCGGCAACCTCAGGCCTAAATCAGTAAAATGAAATCAGGACCCAAAATTTGAACTCACAGAAAGATCCAGCTAAGCACAGACCCCAGCACCTCCAGGGACCTGATAAATAGGGAGGAAATGGTGAGACCTTTTAACAGTGGCCAAACCCAGCCGGGGCAGAGGATGCAGGTAAAGGATGGTCCTGATGTGGGAGGAGCCACGGGAAAAGCAGAAGGAACAGGCGGTAGCATCCTGTGTCATCTCTAATTGGATCAAATGCCACCCTTGTGCCTCCCGCAGACTTTTGCCTGGGACACCCTGGCCCCATGCCCAGCTGCCTCTCTCCATAGGCAGGTCTCCACTCACCAGGAGGCCTTCCCAGACCACCCTTCCTAAGTAGCCCTTCTACACTGCAACTGTATCATCCTCTTCAGTTTGCTCCATGTGCCACCTGAAATTTTTCATTTGTTGGTGCATTTATCATCTGCCCTCCCATACACTCAGGCCCACACACAACTCAGCACCAACCAGCAGCCCTGGAGGGCAGGGACTGTTTCACTGCTGCTTCCCAGGGCTTCTCACATAGCTTGACCTAGAGGAGATCCTCAAGAATGCAGAATAAATGATGACCGAGCAGAGTATGTACCAGGACTTCGGTAGGTACTGGGTACAGAAAAAAGCACATCCCGCCCTCCCAGAGCCCCAGGCTGGTGGCACCACCAAAAAGCAAACAGAGCACACATCCCGAGCCGCCTCTCTTCCTCTCCCACCTTCTCCCTCCCTTTCCTCTCTCTTCCTTTCCCTCTCTTTCTCCCTCTACCTCCCTCTCTCCCCCTTCCCTCTCGTAGAGAAATTCTTTCCCAGTCCTGGAGCAGCACTGTCCATTTCATGAAGGGAAAGGTGAGGCGGAAGAAGCCTTGACTTCAGGCACAGCTGATCCCAATAAAAAATTTAAAATCATTGACTAAGAGAAAGAGGCCACATGTTGCATGATTCCATTTATACAAATGTCCAGAAGAGGCAAATCCATAGAGACAGAAAGTAGAGTAGCCAGTGGCTGGGGGAAGGGAGAAGGGAGAGTTCCTGCTAATGGGTACAAGGTTTCTTTGGGGGATGGTAAAAAATGTTTGGAGTTAGGTAGTAGCAATGGTTGCACAGTCTTGTGAATATACTAGAAACCACTGGAATGCACATTTGAAAATGGTGAATTTTATCTCAATTTTTAAAGACAAAAATGATTTATTGCCCTAAAAAGGCACTTTGTCTGAGAGTGGTTAGAAGAACAGGTTCTAGAGTCAATTGTCCTGGTTTAATTCCTGATGTGAGTTTATACTAGCTAAGGCAAATTACTAGACCTCTCTGTACCTGAGTTTCTTGTCTATAAATGGGGGTGGCAGCAGTGCCAGGCTCGCTGAGGCTTTGTGAGAATTACTTGAGCCCATCTACTTTGGCTGACTGCTTTCTAAACTTTCATCTTCCTCTTTCCTTGCAGACCCTGTTTTCCATTTGGGGAGCATTGAGTTTCTGAGGACACTGACCACACACCCCAGTCTCAATTAGAGTGATGTGCAGGATTTGGGCTAGGAAGGCAAGAACAAAACTGCTTTACTGTCTGCCAAGACTGACCCAAGCACGTGCCCTCCAGAGCTGTAGGCGGCCCTCTTAGAACCAGCAGCAAACCAGCCTCAGCATGAGGCCAAGCACACGAAAAGCAGATTGGAGTGACAGCAAGAAACTGGGTCCTGGATGACATCACTGAGCCTCTGGATCAAGACTCACCTGAAGTTACCTGACTTTTCAATGATATGAGCCAATGAAATCCCTTTAATGTTTAATCCAACTTAACTCAGAGATTCTGCTACTTGCAACCAGAAGCATCATAACTGATTCTACTATATAAGGTCCTTCATACAGGACCTGGCCCACGGCAAGTTCTCAGTAAGTGTGCTATTGTGACTTTGCCAAACTTTTCTCCTGCTGTTCACCAAGGTCAACGGTGAGAATTTGGAGGTTCATCCAGATGCCCAGAGATAAGCACTCTTGTATTAAGCTTACAACCAGGTCCAATTTCATGTCCCTGGGATAGCAAGTGACAAACAATTCTGATGAAGACCCTAAAGTCAGTGCACACAATGAGCATTGATGAGGGACTGAGGGTGTGCTGGAATAGTGCAAAAGAAGAGCAAGGCACTGTCACTTGTGGAGGAGCTTATCATCTAAACTCGAAGGCAAGATCAAGACCCACAAAACAGTAAAGCAACTATTTGCCTAGTGAGATGATTTAAGTAAAAGCTTACAAGAGCTCAAGGAAAAAAGATAAGAAATCCCAGCAGCTTTCTGCTTTCTCTTGGTTCCCTCTGCATCTACCCAGATCCAAATGCACTCCCCTAAGAATGAATGCAGGGCCCACATGTGAGAGCCTAGCAGCAGCCCTGCTCTTGCAAACCCCAGAGATCCGGCTACCTAATAAGATACATATTCCATGCGCATGGCCAGAGACCCAGATAAAGTTCAGGTCATGGGCACGAAGCCGGCTAAGCTATTCAAGGTGTCCAGTCGTTCACTTTCCCCAGTTTATTTTCTTCTCCCTCTTTCTGCCCCCCCAGTGCAATAGATGTGATGTATGAAATAATTATTATTCAGAACCCCAAGGGCAGGTGGGGAGCTTCAAATCCAGAGAAAGCAAAATGTAAGTGATGCAAAAAGAGATCAAGATACATGAATATTCATCTTCTCCCTTCTGATGGAAACCAGGTTTGGGGGCAGGTTCATGGAGCTCCATTTCCTCTGAATTCCTTGGAGCACTCCTGGTGGAATTCTATTTTTTAACCGAACAGAGAGTGTGGTTCCTGCCTCCAGGAACTGGTGGTTACACAGGTACATATCCAGGTAAAAATGCTCCAAGCTGTACACTAAGATCTGCGCAATCCCTGTCTGAATGTCAGACTCCAGCTAAAAAACCTAAATTCAAACACCGGCAGAGTCCCCCCTCCTCATCCACATTGCAAGTGTGACATTCTCAGGGGAGTCTTCCTGTCTTCAGCACCTTTGCCTCACCTCATACACAGCCCTGACACGGCTCCTGGACCTACCCTAAGCCCTGAAGGCCAAGAGTCCAGACAGGGCTATGTGCTCCCTGAAAGACAAAGCTGGGCTTCTTCATTCCTGGATCCCCAGCTCTGCACACAGGGCCAGGCCTGCAGTCAGCACTCAATGATAGATGGCAGGAATACCTTCAAATGGACCATGGCTCTTGCCCAAGGTCCTGAGGTCCTACCTCCTGGGACACCCACGTGACCCTGGGCAGCTGTAGTCTCAGCCTCTGAGGCACACCTACCCTTCTGGGCTGCTGCAAGGCTTCATCAGCTCAGGTGCAGAGCAACTAGCTCAGAACACGGTCGGTTGTGAGGCCTTGACAAGTGTCAGCTCCCTGGCCCCATCCCTCACAGCATGTTGAAAACTTCCCCAGGGTCCAATTAACAGCGCTGGACTGGGATAAACCAACCAACCCCTGGATGCACATGCCCATACACGAGGAGCCTCATCAAAGAAGTCAAAGCAAGCCCAGCTCAAAAACAAGTCTCTGCACTCAAAGCAGACAGAATGGGAGCAACAGGTAAAGCCCACTGAGGCATCCAAGCCAACATATCCTGGCCGCCAACTGGTGCCAAGGAGATGCAGACCGGGCTCACGTGGCAACTCAAGTGTGCACAGAAGGGTTAATTAGCAGTAAAGAGACTTGGCGACCCCTCATCCAGTGCCACTATGACCAATACTCTTGGTATTCTCTTCATAGCCTGGCCCAGTGTGGGACAAATTGCCAGTGAGTAAAATATTTGTTTAACTGAATGACTGTGGCAAAACAAATTTGAGATTAGAGCAGGTGGAAGGTGGGAAAGAAGTTCAATCTGGGAAGTCTTCCAGGAGGAGATCAGTGTGCAGACAAATGCTTTTGGTGCCTCACAACACATAATCCCCAGGAGAGGAAAAAGTCTAAGGACAAATACCAGATGTTATGTAAACCTTAAAGCCAGTGCCCGGCCTGCCCCCACGTATCAGAGAAGTACATATTCCTTAACGCGTGAAACTGGTAGCCAGGAGCTAGGATGGGCACATCTTCTTTGCCCTTATGCTCCAAAAGGCGCCTGTGGCCCACCGAGCACTCACTCCAGTCCCCTGTGAGTATTCCAGCCCCAGGATGGTGGATGGAGGGGTGCATGGAAAGACTGCCCACCCGGCTCTTTGCAGTCTTGCCCCTTGACTCAAAAGCCTCTTTGCAGACCCTCCACCTTCTGAAGGAAGTGACTTCCATGCCTTCCAGCACTTGACACCCTTTCTGTTCCCTTTGCTCCTGTTCATGTCTGCCTGAGGCTGTGGAAGGGGGTTGGTGTGGGGAAACAACAGTTAGGAGCAAAGGCAAAGCTCTTCCAAAGCATGGGTGATTGGTGGAGCTGCAAGCAAGGACCTGATTGCCTAATCCAACCTTCATGTTACAGATGGGCAAACTGAGGCCCACAGAAACAACCCTATAAAGTAAGGTCTCTTATATTCCAAAATTATTCCTTTCCCATCCTCCCACCCCTTTCCATCCCTTCTCTTCCTTCCTATAGTAGCACAGAGGGCAGGGGAATGGTGTAAAGGTAGAGGGAAGGAGCATTTTCTGATGCCATTTTTTCTTTCATACTAAAGTTTGTCTCCATCTTTTGTGTCCCAAGGGAAACAGACATGCCTTACTGTCCTCTCATCTTGGTACTTGCTGTGGTCCCTGACTTCCACACTTCCCACCAGCAGCCTCCTCCTCCTCTCCATAGCATCCTCACTGTGGCTACTGATGGAGAGGCATCTACAGTTAAGTCCACCTTGTCATCACCAGTGCCATTTATGGAGCACTTCCAAAAGGCTGTGTATTCATCTTGATCATCTATCTCATTTAGCCCTCCCAAAAACTCAATGTGGTGGGTATTTTCAGTATTTGCATTTTACCAGTATAGGAAGTCAGCTTGGTGAGGTTCAGTAAATTGTTCAAAAGCACCAAGCTTATGAAAGGAAAAGCTGGGATTTAAAACTATCTTTGTTCAATGCCAAAGCTAGGCTATCAAGTCCACAAGACTGAATTTAAGAGACCATAGTTAATATTCAAAATGACAGCTGTCCCTTTGTGGTGGGAAGTTGGGGGAGGAGTACACCTTTATTCCAATGCCTCCAAAACTCAAAACGTTTCTGGAACTTTTCTTTGGAAATTGCTCACAAATTGACAAACCACCTAAAACTTCCAGATTTAACACTTCATAATTACATATTTATAAGACCAGAGATCCCTTATCCATTGGCTTCCTCTCTTATTCATGCCACCTGCCTGCAAACTACTTCTGATGCTTTCCTAAAATCAAGGTGAGTTTCCAATGCTGAGAGATGTCACCCAGGACAGCATTAAAAAGAATGAAATCAGCACTATCAAGGCTGTCCCCAAGAAGACTCCCTCATCATTCAAATAAGGATGAAATCATTCATCCTTTCAATCCTGCATTTGTTCAAAGAGTGTTTTGTGATGCTGGACACTGTCATAGGTTGCTAAGGAACATGATAAGCATAAAAAGGTCCCTGTCCTCAAAGAGGCCTCAGCCCCTGGGCAGCCGGTCATAAGCATGGGTTCAACATTGCAGGCAGCCTGTGCCAAGTACTCAACAGACACAAGCACTAGATAGACATTGCAGATACAAAGCTGGAGAGGACACTGTTCCAGACCTCAGAAAGTCTACCTTCCAGCAGGGGAGATGGCCATGTGATCGTGTGTGAACCTCTCTGAAGTCAGTGGACTGGAGGAGGGCATAATGGAAGAGAGGGTGACCCTCTACTGTCATGGTCCACATTAGAAAAAAAGTCACGGTCTCCCAGAGGAGACCAGATTGAAATAATAACAAGAGCTAAAACGTATACAGAGCTTACTCTGTATATGTCACTACTCTAAGCATTGTATACTTATCCTCCAAACAGCTTCACGAAGCAGCTCCCATTACCAGTTCCTCTTTTTGTTTTTTTGTTTTGTTTTGAGGTACCAGAGGTCAGAGATTGAGCGCAGGACCTCATATGTGGGGAGCCAGTGCTCAACCACCAAGCCATATCAGCTTCCCTGAGTTGATTTTTTTTTAAGATCAATTTTTATTTATATATTCCCCCCCCCTTGTGGCTTGCCCCTTTTCTTTTTGCTGTCTCTTCTCTGTGTCCATTTGCTGCATGATTTTTCTGTATCTGCTTGTCTCCCTTTTGCTGTCATCTTTTTTTTTAAGGATTTACTTATTTATTTATTTCTCTCCCCTTCCCCCTTGCCTGGGTTGTCTGTTCTCTGTGTCTATTTACTGTGTGTTCTTCTTTGCCTGCTTCTGTTGTTGTCAGTGGAATGGAAATCTGTGTTTCTTTTTGTTGCGTCATCTTGTGTCAGCTCTCCGTGTGTGCGGCAACATTCCTGGGCAGGCTGCACTTTCTTTCGCACTGGGCGGCTCTCCTTACAGGGTGCACTCCTTGCGTGTGGGGTTCCCTACGCAGGGGACACCCCTTCGTGGCATGGCACTCCTTGTGTGCATCAGCACTGCTCATGGGCCAGCTCCACACGGGTCAAGGAGGCCCAGGATTTGAACCATGGACCTCCCATGTGGTAGACAGACACCCTAAGCACTGGGCCAAGTTCGCTTCCCCTCTGTTGCATCATCTTGCTGCATAAGCTCTCCACGGCACATGGGCCATCAGCTCTCCTCTGCACATGCGCCAGCTTTGTCTTCACAAGGAGGTCTTAGGACTTGAACCCAGAGACTCCCATATGGTAGATGGGAGCCCAACTAATTAAGCCACAGCCGCTTACCCCGAGTTGATTTTTTTGCTTGTTTTGCTTGTTGTTTTTGTTTTTTCAGGAAGCACCAGGAACCGTATCTGGGACTTCCCACAGTGGGAGGTGGGTGTTCAACAGCTTGACCCACATCTGTTCCCACCAGTTCCTCCTTTCAAGTGAGTACATGGAAGACCCAAGAAGTTAACTTGCCAAAGGTCTACAAGTCAGCAAGTAGCAGAACTGTGGTCTGAGGCCAAGTTGTCCAGCTCAAAGGGCAGGCTCTTGATGACTACACTGGACTGCATAGAACAAGAAAAGCTCATTCAGACACCTACAATCTGGTCCATTGGATTTGAGAAAAAAGCCACATTGCTCATGTTGTTACTCACCTTCAATCCCATTTTCTCACCAGTGAACTCCTGAACTCTCCTTAAATATGAAATCTGAACTGAGCGGAATGGGCTACGGGGATGCACCATGGGGAGAAAGATGAGGGACCCAGGAAGCAGCCTCTGTCATCCAGCCCACTTATGCTCTTCGTGTTCCAGGCGAAGAGCCACTCAAGGTAATATTCAAAGCAGGAAAGAGCTGAGCAGCAGACGGTGCTTTCAAATCCTAAGGATGAGTGTGGGCAACCACTTTCAGCTCAAAGCCCTTTAACGACACCAGGGAGGGCAAGGGCAACGTCATCTTGGGACAGCGAAGATGCCTTTGTTCTCTACGGCACACAGAGAGAGGAGGAGGTTAAGCCCCTTCGTCCCTTTGCTCCTCAGGTGTTTAAGAAGTGGAGTAGCTTCAAGCTGAAAGCAGGGACCAAAAGTGGCAGAGCAGAGGGAACCCCAGAGCAGAGGGGCAGGGACTAAGAAATAACACTCTGGAAACGTATGTACCTTGGACAAACAACATAAGCACCTTTTGCTCACCTATAAAATGGGGATAATAATAATAATACTTACCACACAGAGGATTAAGAATGTGTGTTGCATAAAGTCAGATCTGTAACCTGGTAGATACCAGCAAATATTCAGTTTCTCTATTTAGGCCATGGTAATTATTAATTAGGGCAGACCCAGCTATGGACGGACAACTGGAGACCTCACCCAGATTCTTACTCAGCCTGGGACTCTGCAATCCAGGTACTACAGAAACTGGCTTGAGGTCCTCCAAACCCATTTCTGATTCCTGGGCACACTCCTACATTTCTCAGCATCTATTGCAGGTGCCTGAATTCTGGCCAGTGCACTGTGTGGGCAGAAGGGATGTGAACGACTGCCAGGCTTTGCTCCACAAAAACTACCCCTCACGGTCCCTCCTTCTCACTCCCCATCTGCCAGGCTGATGCAGAGGATCTAGCAGAGGTCTTCAGAGCCCCTGGGAGATGGCAGATCCACAGGAGCCGAGGCCCTGGAATGACTGTGTGGAGCATGTCCCTCCACCCCTACCAGCAATGGTACTTCATATGAATAATATCTAAATTCTATTGCATTTGGTCACTGACATGTTAGGGTTGTTGTTGCAGCAGCCGGTCTAACCTGAATGCTACACACAGCTAACCAAGCCTCAAGTTGAACTGGTAGGTGCTTCCATGACCACCGCATGCACTGCAGAGACTAGACAGCATAATGTCCAAGAAAGAAAGGATAGGATGCAACTGGATAGGACTGGTGAGCATGAGGAAGGGCCAGCGGCAACTCACAAGACACCACGGGAGGACCAGTGGCCTACGGGAGAAGTGGGCCAGCCCAGCAGCGGAACTGCCTGGGCTCACGGTCAGCCACTGGTTCTTCAGGAGGGCAGTGTGGTGCTGTGGGGAGAGTAGGGGCTTTGAGGCTTAGCAGACCAGAGCCCATATCTGCCAGTGACTATCTCAGAAAGTGGCGGAACCTCTCTGGTCTTCAGTGTCCTTGTCTGGGAAGTGTAGATACCAATGCCTGCCTCTGGGTTCGGTGGCATCTGGTACGGTGAAATTAGCTGTGATGGGAGCAGTTGCTCCCCGGAAACTGGCAAATGCTACTACCTGGGACATTTTTCCCTGGAAGGCCAGTTGTTACCCAGTGACCAGCACACCACAGAAATGGCATCAGCTAAGTGGTAGGGGAGAGGGAACACAAGGGAAGAGAATCCCCGCAGCATGCAGAGCATGTGTGAAGGTCCAGAGGTATAAGAACAAAAGGTGTGATAAAATGAAAGAAGCCCCAGGGGGCTGAGGGTGGAGAGCTTGGGAAGAGAGGCCAAGATACACCGAGACAGAGGGCATGAGATGGCTCTTGGGGAAGGAGCTCACTAAAGAGTGGCTCTTTGTTCAAATTACCTATGGCTGGGTAACAAATCACCCTAAAACAAAGAGGTTTTTTTTTTTTAAGATTTATTTATTTTATTTATTTCTCTCCCCTTCCCCTCCCACCCCAGTTGTCTGTTCTCTGTGTCTATTTGCTGCATCTTATTTGCCCACTTCTGTTGTTGTCAGTGGCACAGGAATCTGTGTTTCTTTTTGTTGTGTCATCTTGTTGCGTCAGCTCTCCGTGTGTGCGGCGCCATTCCTGGGCAGGCTGCACTTTCTTTCACACTGGGTGACTCTCCTTATGGGGTGCACTCCTTGCGCGTGGGGCTCCCCTACGCCGGGGATACCCCTTCATGGCAGGGCACTCCTTGTGTGCATCAGCACTGCGCATGGGCCAGCTCCACACGGGTCAAGGAGGTCTGGGTTTGAACTGGAAACCTCTCATGTGGTAGACTAACGCCCTAACCACTGGGCCAAGTCCGCCGCCCAAAGTGGCTTAAAATGATCACTTTATTTTGTTCATGATTTTTAAGTCAAAAATTCAGGAAGGGATCAGCTGGTCGGTTCATCTCTGATCTATCTGATGTCAGTTGGGGTTCAAGGATCTGCTTCTAAAACGGCATCTTTACTCACATGCTGGGGGCCTGTATCTCTCTCTCTCTCTCTGTCTATCTTCATGTAGTAGCTCACCTTCCAGTGCCTTTCCAGGTGGCCCACTCTTGTCACAACAAGGTAAGCTCAGGCATCTTACATGGTGGCTAGCTGCTCCAGGAGCAGGCATTGCAAGGCTCTTCTTCCTACCCAGCTTCAGAACTCCCGCTCCTCACTTCCCCCATGCCCCCATAGTTACCAGCTACGACAGAGCCAGCCCGGCTCAAAGGAGGGTTCTGCCCCTAGATGTGAACACCAGGAGCCAAACACATGGAGAGGCTTCTTTGGAGACTGGCTATGGCACTGCTAGTGAGCAGCCGATGCTCCCTGGCCACCCTCCAGGCACAGCAGGAGATCAGAAAAGAAAAAGACCAAAACCAAAGAAAGACCACTGCTGTCCACAGGGAGCTTGCAGCCAAAGAGGCGAGGTGCTGGCCACATAAACAGCAGTGCAGCCTCAGATGGATGATGACCACACGAGACATCGAAACAGAGTGGGGAGTCGCCAAAAAGAGCATGGGACAGACCTCTAACTAGGGTGGATGGAGACTTCCCAGGAAGGTGGTATCTGAGCTGAGCCATGAGTGACAGGGTGAGGCCAGCTGGAGGGCTGAAAAGGGGAGCAGTGGACCAACTCTGAGGCCACCCCAGCCTTCCACCACATCTGGACCGCATGTGGCCGAATGTGGCCATCACCATGTTCCCCACCATTGGGGATGTTGCTCAAGTCTGGAGCACTCCTCTGTCATGGGCAGGGGGCTGGAGAGCACAGCAGCTGCTGAGTGTGACAGCTCCCCACCGGGCTGGTGATGCTGCCCCACGCGCCGGCACTCAGGGAGGGGCCGGGGACAGCAGACCTGCTCACGCTGGTCTGACCTCACCCAAACCAGCAGGCCCCATGGCCAGTAGAAAGGCTGGAGACGCAGCTCCCTCACAGCAACCTGCCAGCCTCGGAGGCACAGCCAGGCCGGTAGGTCCCCCAGATACACTGCCAGGGCCACACAAGGCAGACCCAGTGGTGACAGCCATTTTCCATGCCTGCAGGATGCTCTGCTGACAAACACCTGGGACAGCAGGGGGTGTGGGAGGGAGCTAAAAATAGCACCGCTGGCAGCAGAGAAGCATCTTCTAAGTCCCCGGGGTCCTGTTATGCCTCGCCAGGGGCCTCTGGGATACACACGGGCTGGCATGCGAGCATTCTCCCTTCTCAACACCACAGGCATGGGGGCCTGGGAGGGCTCGTCCAGCACACCAGGAGGTCTGCCCAGGGCTCCCAAGTCCTCGTGGAAACAGCCCTGGGGGCTGGGCTTGGAGGTGGGCAGGCTGGGGTGGTCTTCACACCGCTCACCCCAGGGCCCTCTCTAGCCACCCCCTCTCTGAGCGATTCTCGATGTTCTCTGCCATTTCCGGGCAGCCAGGCTTCATGAAGACCTGCTCACTGCCCACTTCACCACCTGTTGCCAAATATTTTGTGCCTGGGGCTCAGCAGGCACAGGCTGCCATGCCCAGTGGCCTCAGAAGAGATCCACCCCAGGCTACGGTGACAGGCTTCCAGGCTGTGAGTGGAGAGGGGCAAGGCAGGGTCCGTCTAAGGCAAGGGGACATGCACAGCCACTGAATGGGTTCCCGCCACCACCTGCCGAGTGTTCAGATTAAATTCTCTGTCCTGCTGATATCCAAAATACACCTCATTGATAATAGACCTGAGAATTCTGGGATTTTTTTTGCCTTTCATGGAATTTCCATTCATACAATAACAGAGTTTCAGAATTTGAGATATGAGTAGATCGCCTGTAGAAACAATAAGGCATCCTCCTGTGCTGGATGCTTAGACTAACGCTTTAATGATAATACTTCGCCCGTATGTCTCAAACTTTTCCATCAAAAGACACTTCTCAGCAGAGAAGGAACACAAACTTCCGGGGGGTGGCCCAGGCTGCTCCTCCGTGCCCTCATGCACCAATGCCGATGACACTCACACACACACAAACCTCTCACAAACACATCTCTCTCAAGTGTGTACACATGTGCTTGAATTCTGCCTCCCACTCCTAAGGTATCTGTGTATGTGTTAACATTAAAAATCATGTTCTTCATCTCAAAAGAGAATCACTAAAGAAACAAAACAATTGAACAGTATATTAGAAGAGCTGGATATGATAGACATATATAGATCATTACACCCAAACACAGCAGGATATACATTTTTCTCAAGCGCACATGGATCATTCTCCAAGATAGACCATATGCTAGGCCACAAAGAAAGGCTTAATGAATTCAGAAAGATCGAAATCATACAAAACAATATCTCTGACCACAGTGAAGTGAAGCTGGAAATTTGCAAGGGACAGAGGCCCAGACTTCACACTACAATTTGGAAATTAAACAGCACACTCTTAGAAAAACAGTGGGTCAAAGAGGAAATCTCAAAAGAAATCAAGGACTACCTTGAAACAAATGATAATGATAACACAACATACCAAAATTTATGGGATGCAGCAAAACCAGTACTGAGAGGGAAATTTATAGCCATAAATTCATACATCAAAAAAGAAGAAAGAGCAAAAATTGAAGAACTAACTGCACTTTTGACGGAATTAGAAAAACAACAACAAAGTAACCCAACAGGAAGAAGAATGAAGGAAAAACAAAGATAAGAGCAGAACTAAATGAAATAGAAAATAAGAAAGCAGTTGAAAAAATAAACAAGACCAAGAGCTGGTTTTTTGAGATCAACAAAATTGGCAAACCTTTAGTGAGACTATAAAGAAAAAAAGAGAAAAGATGCAAATACACAAAATAAGAAATGAGGAAGGTGATATCACCACTCACCCCACAGAAATAAAGACTATCATAAGAGGATACTTTGAAACTATATTCCAACAAAAATGACAATTTAGAGGAAATGGACAAATTCCTAGAAACACATAAGCAGCCCATATTGACGAAAGAAGAAATTGACGATCATAACAAACCAATCACAAGCAAAGAGATAGAATCAGTCATTAAAAATCTCCCAACTAAGAAGAGCCCAGGGCCAGACGGCTTCACAGGTGAATTCTACAAAACATTCCAGAAAGAACTAACACCAATCCTGTTGAAACTATTCCAAAAATCGAAACCGAAGGAACATTGCCTAACTCCTTCTATGATGCCAACATTACCCTAGTACCAAAACCAAACAAAGACACCACAAGAAAGGAAAATTACAGACCAATTTCTCTAATGAACCTAGACGCAAAAATACTTAACAAAATACGTGCTAATCATATTCAACAACACATTAAATAAATTATACACCATGACCAAGTGGGATTTATTCCAGGTATGCAAGGATGGTTCAACATAAGAAAATCAATCAATGTGATACACCATATAAACAGATTGAGAGAAAAAAACCACATGACTAAATCTATAGATGCAGAAAAGGCATTTGACAAAATACAGCACCCCTTCCTGATAAAAACACTCCAAAAGATTGGAATACAAGGAAACTTTTTGAACATGATACAGAGTATATATGAAAAACCTAAAGCCAACATTGTTTACAATGGTGAAATCCTGAAATCCTTCCCTCTAAACTCAGGAACAAGACAAGGATGCCCATTGTCTCCACTCCTATTTAACATTGTCTTGGAAGTACTTGCTCGAGCACTGAGACAAGAATCAGATATAAAAGGCATTCAAATTGGAAGGGAAGAAGTCAAAATTTCATTATTTGCAGATGACATGATCCTATATATAGAAAACCCTGAGAGATCTACAACAAAGCTCCTAGAACTCATAAATGCGTTTAGCAAAGTCGCAGGTTATAAGATCAATGTGCAAAAATCAGTAGCATTTCTGTACACCAATAATGAGCAAGATCAGGAGGAAATCAAGAAACAAATACCATTCACAATAGTAAATAAAAAAATCAAATACTTAGGAATAAATTTAACTAAAGAGGTAAAAAACTTATACATCGAGAACTATACAAGACTGTTCAAGGAAATCAAAGAAGACCTAAATAAATGGAAGAATAGTCCCTGTTCATGGATAGGAAGACTGAATATTATTAAGATGTCTATCCTACCAAAACTGATCTACACATTCAATGCAATCCCAATAAAAATCAACACAGCCTTTTTAAGGAACTAGAAAACGAATTATGAAATTTATTTGGAAAGGAAAGAGGCCCCGAATAGCCAAAGACATATTGAAAAAGAAAAATGAAATAGGAGGAATCACACTTCCTGACTTCAAAACATACTACAAAGATACAATAGTGAAAACAGCATGGTACTGGCATAAGGAGAGACACACAGACCAATGGAATTGAATTGAAAGTTCAGATATAGAACCTCATGTATATAGCCATATAATATTCGATAAAGCCACCAAACCCTCTCAACTGGGAGAGAATGGCCTATTCAACAAATGGTGCCTGGAGAACTGGATAGCCATATGTAGAAGAATGAAAGAGGATTACCATGTCACACCTTATACAAAGATCAACTCAAGATGGATCAAAGACCTAAATATAAGAGCCAAGACCATAAAGACCTTAGAAAGCAATGTAGGGAAACATCTACAGGACCTTGTAATAGGAAATGGCTCCATGAATATCACACCAAAAGTACAAGCAGCAAAAGAACAAATAGATAAATGGGACTACCTCAAAATTGAAGCCTTCTGCACCTCAAAGGAGTTTGTCAAGAAAGTAAAAAGGGAACCCACACAATGGGAGAAAATATTTGGCAACCATATATCTGATAAGAGACTTATAACTTGCATATATAAAGAGCTCATATATCTTGTAAACAGAAACATAAAGAACCCATTTAAAAAATGGGAAAAAGATTTAAACAGACACTTCTCCAAAGAAGAAATACAAATGGCTAAAAAGCACATGAAAAAATGCTCCAAATCTCTAGCTATCAGGGAAATGCAAATCAAAACTACAATGAGATACCATCTTATTCCCATAAGATTGGTAGCCATGAAAAAAACAGTAGAATACAAATGCTGGAGAGGATGTGAAGAAAGGGGAACACTCATCCATTGCTGGTGGGAATGCAGAATGATCCAACCATTCTGGAGGACAGTTTGGCGGTTTCTCAAAAAACTATCCATAGATTTGCCATATGACCCAGCAATACCACTGCTGGGTATATACCCAGCAAAACTGAAAACAAGGACACAAACCGATATATGTACACCAATGTTCATAGCAGCATTGTTCACTATCGCCAAAAGTTGGAATCAATCCAAATGTCCATCAACAGATGAGTGAATCAATAAAATGTGGTATATACACACAATGGAATACTACTCAGCTGTAAGAACCAATACACTACAATCGCACATGATAACATGAATGAACCTTGAGAATCTTATGTTGAGTGAAGCAACCCAGGCATTGAAGGACAAATACTCCATGACCTCAATGATATGAAATAAGTTAACTGCCTCAGAGAGCTAGAGTCTGGAAAAGTGGCTTACAGGAAATCGGGGGGTGGAGGAAGGATGTGAGTTAATGTCTGCAGGGGTGGAATCTGTGATGAGCTGGTGGTAAGTATGAGCACAAAGAAGGGACAAAATGGGGGCAAGGGGTTACCTTTGGGTGGGGTTTTCTGGGTTTGAAGAGGGCTGGGGACGGGCAGAGGGGTAATATTGTCCAAGAAATAGGGGGGAGGGAGGGGCAGCATACGAACATGGGAGAGTGTCAGATGTTCGTTGAGAACAAAATGTTGAGTAAAACGTATCAAAGTATAAGTAGAAGGGTTACCTGGTTAGGACGCTCAGGGGGTATGGTCTGATGCGGGACGGACTCCGGAGGGAATAGCTGAAGGCTCATTTTGCCAAGCTGGGTTCTACCATTGGGTGGGGTGGACCCATATCCTGGGGAAGACTAATGCCGTCAAATAGAGAGAACTGTATCTCTCGTGAGAAAGGATGGCTCCCAGGGCATTAGATTGGCAGGCATTGTGGGCCCTAAGGGGAGGGGAAAATGGATGTGGAATGGATGGAACAAAGGTAAATAAGGGGGCAAGAGAGGAGTTATGTGAGAGTACACGAGGATGAATATAAAACAGCTATTACACCAAAAACATATAGGGGACAACAGACTAATAATGAAAACCATAAGACAAAACATAGGATAACTAAAAAAAGTTAGAAAACTGTACAACCTAAAGTATGGACCACATAGTAAGCACAGATGTCACCTTGTTTGAAAACTATTGTTTCAGAATTTGTACATCAGTTTCAGGAAATATGATATGAATAAGTTAAAAGATTATTGCTGTGGAAGGGAAAAGATTTTATGGTGGATCTGAGGAAGTACTGTATATTGTATATATGAATTTCGGTGATCTAAGACTCTTCTGAAGCTGACATTTTGTTGGGATTCACTTTACGGGAAGTTTTGGATCACAGAGTGGTTCAATAATGGCAGCGGAGGAATACTGATATGGGATGTTATTGACAGGATATATATGGTTGACAGGGAGTTATACAGGGCATATGCCCAGGGTATATGGTAATGTCTATATATACTCATAGTGGAAACAATTAAAAACAACAGCTCAGGGGGTACTGGGCTCCTGGCCGGGGGGTCACTGTTGTGGGCCCTGGGAGAGCAGTGGCAATCCTCCAGGTGCAACGACAAGAACCAGGAAGGAAGGAGGGCCCAACAGTGGGTTCTTGATACTAATGGCTACACTTTTGAGCCTATACACCTGCAATAAGAACAAGGCCTAGAGCAGCATTGTGCCTGGGGGTTTCCTCCTGACAGCCTTCATGTTACTCAAATGTGGCCACTCTCACAGCCAAACTCAGCATGTAGATGTGATGCATTCCCCCCAGCGTGGGACATGACACCCGGGGATGAGCCTCCCTGGCACCGAGGGATCACTACCACATACCAGCTGAAGATGCAACTAGAAAATGACCTTGAATTAAAGGTTCAATGCGGATCAGCAGAATATCCCTGTCTACATATAATAACACGACTTCAGGAAGCTGTTTGACCTAATGTAAGGGGGAAATGGAAAGGAGAAATGAGATTATAAGGCTGTGAGTCTCTAAAAAAGAGTCTGGAGGTTGTCAGAAGGAATACCCCTATGTACAACTGAACAGAGTCTAAGAGACAGATAAGGTAGATACAACCCCAGGTATTGGTTCTTTTGAGGGATAAAGAGACCCACGGGTTCTATGGTCATGGCAGAAGGGGTTCACTGCCATGACAGATGGCCCTTCTTTAGAGCTGGTATTTCTGCGTGATGGAATTGGACTCAGAGGGATCTCTTTTCACAAGACTTGCATGCTACTTTATTGGAATTGTAGTAGGTGCTGGGTTTAAGATATATGTAGGGGATTTGAATCTCTGGACTGATAATATGACACCCAGGCCCAGAGCCTCAACAGACTTCAGCTCCTACACTTTGATTTATTGGACTTACTCCACTTAGCTAACATGGAGTTGAAGAAAGTCAACCACCACAACATGGAGCCTAGAGTGTCTACAACTGGAATCGGGAGAAGTGCATCCAGTACTGCGGTCACCCCTCAGGCTGAAGTGTGGCCGGGCGGGAGAGCGGCCGCAGCAGGCCAAGCCGCTGCCCCCATAATAGGGTGGCTGGTCGGACTCACCGCCACCCTTGAAGGAAGCTCGGCATGGGCGCAGAGTGCCCTCAGGTCTCCCCTTCTCGGCAGCCATGCTTCCGCGGGCGCCCCTCCTACCGGATGGCGCCACATGATGCCTATGGGGTGGCACCCTTCTTCTTCTTTCTCCCTGCGCAGGCGCAGGGTGGAAAATTCCAGTCTGCCCTTTTCCCCTCCCCCAACAGCAGCAACAGCCAGGCGTGGGCGGGAAAATCCAGTCTGCCCTTTCCCCTCCCCCGACAGCAGCAACAGCCAGGCGTGGGCGGGAAAATCCAGTCTGCCCTTTTCCCTCCCCTGACAGCAGCAACAGCCAGGTGTGGGCGGGAAACTCCAGTCTGCCCTCCACCCCAGCAACAGCAGCCACCAATTCCTAAACCCTGCCCCTTCCCCCAGCAACAGCGACAGCCAATCCCTAACCACCACCCCTCCCCCGTCCAGTACCGCCCACTGACCTTTCGCCAGCAACCAATCAGAACAGGGCATGGCTTCGACCAATCAGCCTTCCCCAGCCCCTATAAAACTGTTGCCTCTCCCTCAATAAAGTGCACTTGCGTGTTTACCTTGTCTCCGCGGTAGTTCTTCCGCCATGCGCCCTCCAGTCCTGAGAGCCCCCGACAAGGGCCTGGCCTCCCTTGTCCCCAGTTCGTCGCCTGCTTCTCCGGGCGACCCCTTCATCGCCTGCTTCTCGGGCGACCCCTTCATCGCCGGCTTCGCCGGGCGACCCCGTCAGCCGAACCGCGCAACCCCTTGTGAGACCGATCCCTCGTCTGCTGCCGGACCGACCCCTCGTCCCAAGTGGGACCGACCCCTTGTCCCAAGCGGGACCGACCCCTCGTCCAGAGCTGGACCGACCCCTCGTCCGCAGCCAGACCCCACCTCTACCGACCGAGCAAGCCGCCGCAGCTGGCGCCCAACGTGGGGCAAGGCAACTCCACCACAGCCTTACTCCATAACCTGGCGGCCCCCCCCCTTCTCACTGTGGGGCTTCTCTCATGCAACATTGCTGCTACCTGAGCCTTGGCTACCTCATACGATCCACAGCGGTCTGGGAGAATCGCTAGATGGCTTTCTCCTTCCATGTCGGGGGCTTATACCGACCCGCTATGATTAAGAGGAGCCTTGGATTTCTCGGGAGCACACGCTTGCACATCTGAAGTAACCCTACCACAGCCCTATGCCCTCCTCTCTTCTCACCCCTATCTTTTCGCTCTGCATTGCTGCTCCTGAACCTTTGTGACCTCATATGATCCACGGCGGTCTGGGAGAATCACTGGATGGCTTTCCCCTTCCATGTCGGGGGCTTATACCAACCCGCTATGATTAAGAGGCGCCAATAAAACTCTCAGGAGCGCGTGCCTGAGCACCTCCACCCCTGCCTTCACCTCTGCCTCCTCCCCTCTGTGCTTGCTCCCCTTTGCCTTGCTCCACTGCTCGTCGTCCCACCCTCCCCTCGTCGGGGCCTTCTCTTGGCCCGCGACCACCGTCGGAGCCCCACTAGCTCCAACCCCTCGTCTCACCGCGCACCTCAGCTCCCATCGCCGCGCTCTCAAGGTAAGGGCCCCTTTTCTTATCGGCTCCAAAAGGCCATTAGCAATGGGTAACATCCTATCTGCTAAGCAAGCCCCACAAGTTCGGGCCCTCACCGGTCTCCTAGACACTCACCGGTGTAAGATCTCTTTGAAACAGCTCCAAGTATATTGGGACCTTCTTCTCCCCTTTAATCCGTGGCTTACCACATGTCAGCTTTGGGACCCGGACACCTATACTCGCCTTATAGATAGGGTCACTTTTGCTGTGGAGCAGGAAGGTAAAAGATTCCCTCCTGGCTTATTACAGGCAACATGAAGTCCAGAAGAAATCTTGAAGGGTATAATCTATGATATGCTATATAAAAAAGGATTTAAAAGCAGCTATACCAAGAAAGTAAGAGTTATGAGTCAACTGTAAATATATATTCCTGTTAATGTGTTGTAATTGTTCTGTGTTTGTCTGTCTGTTCGTTCAATGTCAACATATATTATGATACCTCCGGATGGTAAATATAAATTACTAGAAATCTTTAAAAGAGCTCTATTTAAATGGCCAAAAATTAAATAAGCGCTTATATTAATACTTAAGTTTATTATATTAATACATAAGTTTAAATGTTAATAAGATATCTACAATTTCAAAAAAAAATTGTAAGTCTTAATTAACAAAATTAACTGTACGTCTTCATAAAAAGTTGTTCTTGCCTAAATTAAAATGAATAACTTATTTTTCTTCACAGGATAATATGAAGAATGTAAAACTTATATGAATATTAAAAAGGTTAAAAGTTTGTAAAAATGCTAACAGAAATGTAATAAGTTTTGCAAAAAGACGTATTTTGTCCTAAAGTAGGATGGCTAATTTTTCAGAAACTCTTGAAACTTAATTTGCATGCGGCAAGTGTAAAAGGTATTGTGATAACTTTACGTAAGGGAATGTGTTCTGTAAACATAAAATTTATCTTCAATAGTCTATATGGTTATAAATAATAATAAAAGGTTTAATAAAGCATTGTTTACATTAAGGTATTAAATGGCTAATTCCAAAAGGTCATTCTTAAATATATATATATAAAACTGAATTGATGATAATAATAATAAAAGGTAATTTTATAACAGGAAAGATTAACAGCAACCAAGCTCCCCTGCCAACTTGCTTTTAGGAAACGGTTTCTAATATTGCATGCTACTAAGTATTTAAAGAAAAGTTATTCTTAAGGAAACAGAAGATGATTTTGTCTTTGCAGCCATTGTCTATTTAGCAACACCCCTCGCTATCGGCCTAGCCACTGTTGCACCAGACGATTGGAACCTTAAACAAAGACTCCTCCTCACTGTCATCTCCCTATCTATCGTTACTATATTTACTGCCCTCATTCTCCTTCGTTTATAAAACAGTCTCCTACAAACCACAAAGCTTCTGTCTTAAACATACCATTCTCAACCCTATCCTCTAAATGATCTTCTCACTTCCCCCACAGCCTTTAATACTTTATTTCTTCCTCATAACCCTTGCTTTCTTGATAATATTTTCCGCCATCTGTTTAGCCGCTACCGCTCCAGAAGATTGGAACCTCGGCCAACGAATTCTACTCTCCATCGCCTTTCTGTTTATTATCCTCTTTTATGCTTTACTCCTTATCTTCCTCCCATAATGACTTCACCAAGCCTCCTCTTGTCCAAAACCGTCACCCTTCTTTTCCTCACACTCCCCATTGCACTCACCAACCCCAGCCATCAGCCTTTTAATTGGACAGTAAGCCTCTGGCAGGAAAAAGTAATCCTCTCTTACAATGTCTTCGCTGCCAAGGAGAGATCAACTACCTGCAACGCGCTGTCATCCTGGACTTTTAACAGCAGATGGACCTTATAGCCACCGAGATCAACGAGAATTGGACATTGGCCACCTTTGCTTGCAACGGCAAGATACCGCCCCCTAAATTGTACATTTATATCCCCGTCATACTCACCTCCCTCTTCAGCCCTGCTTCCCTCATTGCTTACTGCCTCTTGGGCCTCGGCTACGTGTTACTGCTGCCATCCTGGCCCTTATATGAAAAGAAGGGGGAAATGCGGTCACCCCTCGGGCTGAAGTGTGGTTTGCTGGCCTGGCGGGGGAGCAGCCGTGGCAGGCCAAGCCGCTGCCCCCATAATAGGGTGGCTGGTCGGACTCACCGCCACCCCTGAAGGGAGCTCGGCATGGGCGCAGAGTGCCCTCGGGTCTCCCCTTCTCGGCAGCCATGCTTCTGCAGCTGCCCCTCCTCCCAGATGGCGCCACACGATGCCTGTGGGGTGGCACCCTTCTTCTTCTTTCTCCCTGCGCAGGCACAGGGCGGAAAATTCCAGTCTGCCCTTTTCCCCTTCCCCAACAGCAGCAACAGCCAGGCCTGGGCGGAAAAATCCAGTCTGCCCTTTTCCCTCCCCCCGACAGCAGCAACAGCCAGGCGTGGGCGGGAAACTCAAGTCTGCCCTCCACCCCAGCAACAGCAGCCACCAATCCCTAAACCCTGCCCCTTCCCCCAGCAACAGCGACAGCCAATCCCTAACCACCACCCCTCCCCCATCCAGTACCGCCCACTGACGTTTCGCTGGCAACCAATCAGAACAGGGCGTTGCTTCGACCAATCAGCCTTCCCCAGCCCCTATAAAGCTGTTGCCTCTCCCTCAATAAAGTGGACTTGCGTGTTTACCTTGTCTCGGCGGTAGTTCTTCTGCCATGCGCCCTCCAGTCCTGAGAGCCCCCGACAAAGGCCTGGCCTCCCTTGTCCCCAGTTCATCGCCTGCTTCTCCGGGCGACCCCCTCGTCACCGGCTTCGCCAGGCGACCCCATCAGCCCAACCGCGCAACCCCTTGTGAGACCGATCCTTCGTCTGCTGCCGGACCGACCCCTCGTCCCAAGTGGGACCGACCCCTCGTCCCAAGCGGGACCGACCCCTCATCCAGAGCTGGACCGACCCCTTGTCCGCAGCCAGACCCCACCTCTACCGACCGAGCAAGTCGCCGCAGCTGGTGTCTAACGTGGGGCAGTGCAACCCCACCTCTACCGACCGAGCAAGCCGCCGCATAAGAGTATTTCCAAATTAGTTTTCTAATCCTGAGTGAAGCCAGTTGCCCAAGGAGTGCCAGTTCACCAGGAGCATCTGACAGAGCGAATGAGTGTCAATCATTGAACAGCTTGGAATGTGTCTTCAGACAAAGCTAAGTGTCTGTTGCAATTTCTCTCTAAAGATGGATAACTTAAAAAAGAATATATATGCTGTTCCCACCAGCTTTTAAGGAATGCCATCTTTATAGGCACCTAACCTTGTCTACCTCTGTAATCCAATGTGTCCTCTTTTAAAAACAGGTATTCCAAATTTTTAATTAAGTTTGTTTCTTTCAGAGTGAACATCTTATTAACCATATGAAAACTTCATCCAACGTCGTACAGAATGCCAGATCCATCTTCCTCCAGTTAGAATAAATTAAAGAGTTTTACACCTTATTAGGCAATGACTACAGCCCATGGCCAGTAGGAAGCAGTTACAGAAAAGAGATCATCTCCCTTCAGCACCCCTTTTAAATTAAAGGTGTAAACTCTTTAAGAGTAAAATAAAAGTAATAGATGGATCTGGAACCTGACTGGAAATCCACATGAGTGCCAGTGGCAGCAGAATAACTGCAGGAGGCCCCGGCCCAAGATTCTGCTGTCCAGAATGAAAAGTTCTAAACTTCTAAAAACAGTCCTGGATGCTGTACTAAAGACTGATAAATAATCAATCAAGACAACAAACAGCCATCCACCTCATAGCTCCAACAATAATTATGCCAAAGCTTAGCAAGTTAAACTTTGGCAAAAGGGGGGGAATGATGTGGGCTATGGGTGGAAGGCTCTTTGTCTCTTCAGAGATAACTAAGTTGTTTGACTTGTGGGTGTGGAACGAAGAGGCTGCAGTCCTGCCCTTAGGGACAGTGACAGCGGCTCCAGTCCCAGGAAATGTTTAACAATGCAAGGGCTATAAACTTTAAGTATTTAGGGGAAATGCAAAAAGCAAATATGCTAAAAGCTTATCTAGAATATCTGGAGTCCATGCTAAAAGCTTACCTAAGATGTGGAAGAGATATATGCTAATTGAAGCCTATTGAGAACTGAAACAAAGGGACTATTTGGCCTTTCCTCTCTGTATAAAAGACGTTTGAAAATCTTGTTTGGGGCTCAGGATTCAAACAGAAGTTCCCGAGTCCGGCCGGCCATCAGTAAACCATTTTTCCTTCTCAAAATCATTCCTGAGTCCTGGCCTCTCTATACTCAAATAATTGAACTTCTCTTAAATTCTACAACAGTATGGGCTTCAGTGATAGGGGACACATGGAAGGAAGTTCACCTGGGCAAACCTATAAGGTACATAAATATGTTCAAATGTTTATGGGGCATTGTCATAGTGGAGATTCAAACAATAACCCAAAGAATATTGAATTCCCATCCTGGGAGCTCTGCCACATTCTCTAATGGAACATCACTGATCCCCGAAGTGCAGGGCAATGACTAGTGAAGAAGAATGGTCCATTGAGGGACCCTTGATACTGACATTATGCTTATGAGAATTTGCTCTTGAAATTGCAACTTAGCCTAGTGCTACAGGGTGCCTAAGATTTCCGTCCTGTGAGCCACCTTGTTGCTACAATGTGGCCTCTCTAAGCCAAACTCAGCATAAAAATGCTTTATTTTCCTCCAAGCATGAGATATGACTCCCAAGGATGAGCATCCCTGGCACCAAGGGATTACTACCAAGCACCCAAAAGCAATGGAACTGGAAAAAGACCTTGAATAAAAGGGGGAATAAGGTTAAAATCATGTCCTTTTTCAAGCAGATTTATGAGCAGATTTCTATCAAGTAAGTCTTTTTCTTTTCTGCCTAATCATCCTAATACTTAAATGCATCAGGGAATAGCTCTGCTGGAAAAGCATTTATTCCATGCATGACATCCCTGTCTGTGCACTCAAGGTTCAAAATATGAAAACCTGTTCTGTGTGTGTTTGAATAAAAACCATAAATAAGTGTTTTCTTTAAATAAAAAAAAAAAGGGGGGGGAGTAAAGACAAATGAGTTTATATGGCTAGGAGACTTCAATGTGAGTTGGGAAGTCATTCCAGAGGTAATGCTTATATAAGTCTCAGTAGGAGCTCATAAATTGCCAAAGATACTGCCCCAAATAGTGGGGCTCCTGAGTGCTACGGAGACACCCAGGGCCTACTGTCACAGCAGATAGCTCCAGAGTCTGGTCCCTTGCCAGTGGGCCCTATTTTGGAGTTTGTGCTCCCCAGTGTGACAGAGTTTGATTCAGGTGTGACTTCTCTACACATGCCTCCACCATCCCATTTTATGTGAATCTATATTTGGTACTAGAGTTCTTAGGTGTATGTCCAAGAGATTTAAATCTTTGGGCTGCCCATGTACCAGCTAGGCCCTGAGCCTCTGCAGAGTTTCAACACTTACTCTCCAGTTTATTGGACTCAACCAGGACAACTAACGAGAAGGTGAGGATGAATAACCACCATGCCAAGGAAATGAGAGAGTCTACAGTTGTAACCAAGAGAGTCCCATCCATCAATAGGCAAGATGGCGGCAGAGTAAGGGGTTCCTAAAGTCAGCTTCTGCTACAGGGCAGTTAGTAAACACCCAGAGCTATCTGGAGCTAGCTGAAACACCTATCTGGGGCTTCCAGGAGACCAGAAGAGCATTCTGCAACATCCTGGAAAGAATGGAAAGAGGAGACTGCCCATCTGCAGAGAAGACTCATAAGTAGAGACCTCAATGCCAAGGAGGGCAGAGCCCATCCTCTACTGGAGGCTCAAGCCATCTTGGGAGCTGTTCTGGGACTGGAACTGAAAGCTCCATTTCCCAAAAACAGGGTAAGAAGAGACAGTTTTTCACCAACTTCAGCTACTTATGAGTAAATTCAGCAGGCTCAAGTATAATCCTGAGAAAGCTAAAGTTTGAATCTGTCCAAGTCAGAAAGAGGCCAGTAACCACCATCTTAACTCCATGACTGGCATCAGGAGAAGCAGGGCAGAATGAAAATCACAGTGCTGGTAGGGACTGGCTTCTTTACATCTAGATCAGTTTGCAGCTCTAGCATAAGACCAAACCCCACCTGGAAGCCAGGGGGACCTGTGCCAGACTCTCCAGGAAATTACTGGCCAAGCCACAGTGGCCAGTGATCATCCTAATTTGGCACCACAAACTGTTCCAGGAGCTATTCTGTGGCTTGAATTTGAAGCTCCATTTCCCTAAAACAGGGGAGGAGGAGATGGTTGGACACTGATTTCAGCTACTGATTGGCAGATTTGACTGGCTAAAGTATAACCGTAAGAATAGATAAAGTTTGAACTTGTCCAGGTCAGAAAGACGCTGATACTTGCCATTTTGACTCTGACCCCAGCATGAGGGAAAGCTGGGCTGGTGGAAAATCACAGTGAGGGTAGGAACTAGTTTCTTTCACCCAGATCAGCCTACAGCCCTAGCCTAGGCATCAGCCCCACCCCTAGCAGGGAGAAGGCTTGCAGGCCCTGTACCAGCCTATGCAGGAAACTGCAGGTACATTTGATTGGCACAGACTGAATAATCAGAAATCTATCAGGGCAACTGCAGTCATCTTGGACCCACACTGCTTAGATTGCTGCCCACAGCTGCAGCTTCATCACCACCCCAGGCAGGGGAGAAAAGGACAAGAAGGACATCAGTCTCTCTGGGCAACTAGAGTATAGGCCTAAACAACTTGAATTATTCCACACAGCTGTGACTCCATCCCTATCCCTGGAAAAGGAGAAAATTGGGAGAAGCTTCATCAGTCCCTGGGGTAATGAGGGCAGCCTGAGCCTCCACAGCTTATAACACCAACTACATCCTTGGTTTCTACTGCACAATCAGCAAGGGAGAAAGGGCAAGAAGCCCTAAACTAAAGAGAAAAACTGCACCCAGAATAATTACTCTAGTAAGCCAAGTGCCAGGACATCAACAAAAAAAATTACATCCACACCAAGAAAAAGGAAGCTATGGCACAGTTAAAGGAATAAGTTAAGCCTCCAGATGACATAAAGGAGTTGAGACAACTAATCATAGATGTTCAAATAAATCTTCTTAATAAATTCAATGAGATGGCAAAAGCGATTAAGGATATTAAGAAGACATTGGGTGAGCACAAAGAAGAATTTAAAAGCATACATAGAAAAATAGCAGATCTTATGGGAATGAAAGGCACAATAAATGAAATTTTAAAAACACTGGAATCATATAACAGCATATTTGAAGAGGCAGAAGAAAGCATTGGTGAGCTTGAAGAAATGGCCTCTGAAAGTGAACATACAAAAGAACAGATGAAGAATAGAATGGAAAAAATTGAAAAAGTTTTCAGGGAACTAAATAACAGCAAAAGATGTGCAAACAAACATGTCATGGGTGTCCTGGAAGGAGAAGAGAAGAGAAAAGAGGAAGAAGGAATATTTGAAGAAATACTGGTAGAAAATTTCCCAACCCTAATGAAGGACATAGATATCCACATCCAAGAAGCACAATGTACTCCCATCCAAAAAACTCCAAATAGACCAACTCTGAGACACATAGTCTAATGCCAAAGACAGAGAGAATGCTGAGAATAGCATAAGAAAGCAATGCATATCATATAAGGGATACCCAATAAGATTAAGTGCCAATTTCTCACCAGAAACCATGAATGCAAGAAGACAGTGATATATTTAAGATACTACAGGACAAATATTTCCAGCCAAGAATCTTATATCCAGCAAGACTGTCTTTCAAAAATGAGGGTGAGTTTAGAATATTCACAGATAAAAAGAAATTGAGAGAATTTCTAATCAAGAGACCAGATTTTTAGGGAATTCTAAAGGGTGTGCTAGAGCCTGAAAAGAAAAGACAGGAGAGAGAGGGGCCTAGAAGAGAGTCTAGAAATGAAGATTATATCAATAAAAGTAACCAAAAGTGTCAAAATAGTGGTGAAAACAAAATACGACAGATAAAACACAAATAGGAATAAACTTAACCAAAGATGTAAAGCACTTGTATTTAGAAAACTGCAAATCAGTGTTAAAAGAAATTAAAAAGTCTGAAATAACTGAAAGAACATTCCATGCTCATGGATTGGAAGACTAAATATCATTAAGATGTCAATTCTCTTCAAATTGATATACAGACTCAATGCAATCCCAATAAAAATTCTACCAGCATTATTTTAAGTTGAAAACATGATTATCAAATTTATTTGAAAGGATAAGTGGTCCTGAACAACCAGAAACATCTAAAAAAGGAAAAGCAAACTCTCCTTTCTGGACTTTAAATTATATTACCTAGCTATGGTGGTAAAAACAGAATGGTACTGGCATAAAGACAGACACATAGACCAATGGAATCAAACTGATGGTTCAGAAACAGACCCTCGCATGTATGATCAAGTGATTTTTGACTAGCCTGTCCAAAACAGCTTGGGCAGAACAGTCAATTCAACAAATGGTGTTGAAAGAACTGGACGTCCATAGCCAAAATAAGGAAAGAGGACCCCTATCTCACACCTTATCCAAAATTACCTCAAAATGAATAAAAAAACCTAAAAATAAAAGCAGTAATCATAAAGCTTCCAGAATAAATTATAGGAAAATAGCTTCAAGACCCGGTGGTAGTTGGTGGATTCTTAAAGGAGAAATGAGAAGGACTGAGATCTACCACTGATGTTTAATGTATGTAGAGTTTTAATTACCTTTACTCTAAAAGTGAATGGCAACACATAGTAACAGCTAGTTTATAAATGGGGATGTGGCTAAAAATGGTAGTCTAGGGATGTAAATGCCAGTTAACAGAATGCTAGAGAATATTCTAGGAAAAGAATAACATGGTAAACCAAGAGGTGAATGAGAATTGTGGTTGATGGTATAGATGCAAGGGTGTCCTTTGTTAGCTAGAGCAAATGTACATCACTATTGCACGGTGGTGGGAATATGGAGAAGCATGGGAAAGATACAACTGGAGTGACCTATAGACTATGGTTAGCAGTAATAATATTCTTGCATCTATGCCAAAGATGTACTGTGTTGATAATGGGGCAATATGGAAAATGTGTGCCAAGTGTATACTATGGACATGGTAACAATCAGATGATATTATCTTATCTGTAACAAATGCTCCACCATAGTGTTGTGTGTTGATAGAAAGGTGTTTGGGAATTCTGCACATGTGCATGTTTTATAAGTCTACTACTTCTGTCATTAAAATATATTTAAAAAATAACAATAGGCTGGTTTGGGGAAAAATACACCAAATATAAGAAAAGGAGTATAATTAGTAGTAAGATTTTGACAACATTCTTTCATAATTTGTAACAAACATCTCACAACAATGTAAGGTGTTGGTGGAGGGTTGATGTATGGGACCTCTATATGATACTGTGCATGTTTGCTTTGTAAGTACACAACTTTTGCTATACACTTATCATTTATGTATGTTCATATATAAATATATAAAGATAATAATAATGGGGGTTGGGGGAAAATACCTTGGTTAGTAGTAATATTTTGACAATGCTCTTTAATCATTAGTTAAAAAGGTTTAACAACAATGCAAGGTGTTAGTGGTAGGGTGAGGTGTGAAAGTCCTGTATGATGTTATATATATGTTTGTTTTGTAAGTTCACAACTATTACTGTACACTTATTGTTTATTTATGAGTGATATACTTCAATAAATCTTTTAAAAATATGGACTAGAATGGACTTACTATTGTACTATGGACTTATGATTATAGCAGTGGAAGAAATTATATCACTGATATGGAAACAGTGGCACTGGAGATGCTGAAGGCATAGAGAGGGAAAAAGAGATGTAATATGGGGGCATTTGGGGGACTTGGAATTGTCCTGAATATCTTTGCAAAGACAGATACAGAATTGAGTGGGAGAGAGTGTACAGTGTAAACAATAATCCATGCTTAGTGGCAATGCTCCAAATGTGTTCATCAATTGTAATGAATATACCATACTAATGAAGTAAGTTACTAATGTGGGGAGGGCTGGGAGGTGTTGGGATTGGGGCATATGGGAATCTCATATTTTTTTGTGTAACATTTTGTGTAATCTAAGTATCTTTAAAAATATTTTTTAATGTATTGAAAAATAAATACGTTAAAAATAAAAAATTACATGTCTTTAAATTTCAAATATATGTTTTATCATATTGTGATTAATTTCTAATTGAATTGTACGATGCCAGAGCACAATCAGTACTATAATGACTGACATTAATGTAGTACATGGTAAATATTCATAAATGTTAACATGCATGCTTGAAAAGAATGTATGTTCTCTAATTTTGGATTCAAGTTCTGTACATGTTCATTGTATATATCTTACTCGTGTTTAATTTCTATACTCTTAAATAAATGTCTGATCTATTAACAAAATTAATGTTTTGAAGTAGCCTACTATCATGTTGAAAATCTCAATTCCTCCTTGAAACTGTCAACAATTGATGCATTTTCTTAAATTTTTACTGCAGTAAATGATATAAAGCACAAAATTTCCCATTTAACCCACATTAAATATACAATTCAGTAGTATTAACTATATTCACTATACTGTGCTACCATCACCAACAACCATTACCCCTCCTTTTTCATCATGTCATGCAGAAACTACTTACCTATTAAGCTTTAACTCCCTCTTCTCACACCACCTCCCCCCAGCTCTGCCCTCCACACCTGGTAATCTATAAACTACCATCTGTCTCTGTTAAGTTTGCTTCTTTTGGATATTTCATATAAACAAGATCATACAATATTTGTCTTTTTGTGTCTGGCTTATCTAACTAAACATTATGCCTTCGAAGTCCACCCATGTTGCAGAACACAGTAAAACATCATTCCCTTTTACAGCTGAATATGCCAGTGTATTTATATACTACATTTTGTTAATCACTCATCCATTGATGGACATTTGGGTTGCTTTCCTCCTTTTGGCTTTTGTAAATAACAATGTACACTAAAACATTAGTGTACAAATATCTGTTTAAGTCCCTGCTTTCCATTCTTCTCAGAATATACCTAGAAGTGGAATTTCTAAGTCATATAGAATTCTATTTTTGATTTTCAAAAAACAACCAAATTGATTTCCACACTGGCTGCACCATTCTACATTGCCACCAGCAAAGTATAAGTGTTTTTCTGTCTCTGAATCCTCACCATTTACTATACCTGTTTTTATAACAGCCATCCCAGTAGATGTGCAGTGGTATATCATTGTGATGTTGATTTGCATTACCCTGATGACCAGTGATGTCAAGGCATTTATATAACATTTACATATCTTCTTTAGAAAAATGTCTATTTAAGTCCTTTACCCAAATTTAATTGGGCTGTCTTTTTGTGATTGAGTTGTAGGAATTCTTTACATATTCTCTATACCAAACACTTAACAACTATATGGATCACAATGATTTTCTCCCATTCTGTAAGTTATCTTTTCACTTTAAAAGTGTCTTTTGATATGCAAAACTTTTCATTTTAATGGAGACCATTTTATCTATTTTTCCTTTTGTTGCTCCTGCTTTTGGTGTCTTATCTAAGAAATGAATACCATATCTATGATTATGAATGCCCACCCACCCTGTTTTCTTCTAGGACTTCTAGGATATTAGCTCTTTTGTTCAGGTACACAATTCAATTAGAGTTAATTTTTTTTATATGGTGTGAGGAAGGGTCTGAATTCTCTCATTTGCATATGGATATCCACTTTTCCAATACCATTTGTTGAAGAGACCATTTTTTTCCCAATTAATTTTGTTGTCACTCTTGCCAAAAGGTTTATTTCTGAACTCTCACTTCTAATCCTAAGAAATATCTTAATGCCAGTACCATGCTGTTTTGATTACTGTAGCTCAGTTGTAAGTTTTTAAATTGGGAAGTGTGGAGATTTCCAACTTTGTTTCCTCTTTGCAATATAGATTTAGCTAAATCATGTAATCATGAGATTACATATGATTTTACAGACTGGCTTTTCAATTACTGTAAAATAAATAAAAATAAAAGGCTGCAGGGATTTTGTTAGGTACTGTGTTGAATCTGTGGATAGTTTTGGGTAATACTGACATCTTAATAAGATTATGTCTGCCTATCCATAAACACAGGATGTCTTAGCAATTATTTAGAACTTTCATTTCTTATAGAAATACTTTGTAGTTTACAGTGTACAAGTCCTTCATTTCCTCAGTTAAATGTATTCCTAAGTGATGTATCCTTTTATGAGCTATTGTGAATGGGAGTCTTTTTTTATTTCCAATTTCAAATATTTTTTGGTGATATATAGAAACAAATGATTTGGAGTTGTTGATATTGTAGCCTGAAACTTTGCTGAATTTATCATTTCCAGTAGACTAATTGTGGATTCTTTGGAATCTCCTATATATAGGATCCTGTCATCTTCAAATAGAGATGGTTTTACTTCCTTGGTTCTGACTTCAGTCTTTTTACCTCTTTTTCTTGCCTAGTTATTCTGGCAAGGACTACAAGTACAGTGGTGAAAGCAAGCAGGCATTCTTGTACTGTTCCTGTTCTCAAGTGGAAGGCATTCAGTCTTTCAACACTGAGTATACAGGTAGCTGAGAGATATGTCCTTAATCAAGTTGAGGAAGTTCCTTCTATTCCTATTTTTCTAAGTGTTTTAATCATGAAAGGATGTTGGATTTTGTCAAAAGCCTTGTCTGTATCAATTGAGATGACCATGTCAATATATTACTCCATTCTATTAATGGGATTATTACATTGGTTGATTTTCTTATGCTAAACCATCCTTGCATTCCTACATCCCACTTGGTCATGATTGTATAATTATTTTAATATACTATTGGATTGGATTTGCTAGTATTTTATTGAGGATTTTTGCATCTATGTTCATAAAGGAAATTGGTCTATAGTTTCCTTTTCTTGTGATGTCATTATCTGGCTTTGATATTAGGGTAACATTTGCTTCATAAAATGAGTTAGGAATAGTTCCATTCTCTTCAATTTTTTGGAAAAGCTTGAGGACTGATGCTTATTCTTCTTTGAATATTTGGTAAAATTTATCAATGAAGCTATGTGGTCCTGGGTTTTACTTTGTTGGGATGCTTTTGATTACTTATTCAATCTCTTTAATTGTTATAGGTATGTTGCAATATTCTATATTTACATGAGTCAGTTTAGGTAAGATGTGTGTTTCTAGGAATTTGCCCATTTCCTCTCAATTATTGAATATGTTGGCATACAGTTTTCAGAGTATTCTTATAATCCATTTCATTTCTGTAAGGTCAATTTTAATGTCTCTCCTTTCATTCTGCATTTTAGTATTTGCATCCTTTCTCTTTTTTCCTTGCTAGTCTTGTTAAGGTTTGTCAATTTTATTGATCTTTTCGGGGAAGCAACATTTTTAAATTTTTTAAAAGAAGCTTTAGATTACATAAATGTTACATAAAAAATATAGGAGATTCACATATGCACCACTTCCTCCCCCTTCCATACTTTCCCACATTAACAATATCTTCCACTAGCACGGTACATTTGTTTCAATTGATGAACAAATATTGAAGTATTGCTACCAATCTTGTACTAAACCTTGTAGTTTAGGGTTTACATTTTGCCCCACACAATTTTATATGTTCTGACAAAATGTATAATGCCTGTATCTGCCATTGCAATGTCATGTAGGACAATTTCAATGTCCTGAAAATGTTCCCATATTACACCTATTCTTCCCTCTCACTCCCCTCAGAATCCCTAGTGGCCACTGCATCTACATCAATGATAAAAGTTCGTCCATTGCTAGAATAATAGTAAATCTATAACAGAATTATAACAAGTCTATATAGTCCCTTGTTTATTCCCCTATTTTGAGGATTTAGGATGGTAATGCACACTCTGCTTAAAATTGAGAGGGGGCTTACATTCCATGGGGTAGAGGGATGGAATTATCTTGCTTGCAGTTGCAGACATTGTCTCTTCCTTGGGATGGGTGTTGTCCATCATCATCTCCTTGTTAATTGTCCTGGGTGAGTCCAATGAACTGGAGAGTAGGTGTTGCAAGTCTGCTGAGATTCAGGGCTCAACTGGTACATGAACAGATCAAAGATTTAAGTCTCTGGGACATATATTTAACAAGTATAATGCTAATTACAGGTTCAAATAAAAGAGGCAGAAGAGCCATGTGTAGGGAAACTACAAATGGTCTAACTCTGTTACACTGGGGAGCATAAATTCCAAAGTAAGGCCCACTGACTGCCTGTCTGCCCTGCTTATAGTGTTTGGCTGTCTCTAGAGCCTTCAGGAGCCCTAAAGTTTGAGGCACTGTTTACTGTAGCAGTCAATGAGATCCTGCTGAGACATGCATAAGAGTAACCTCTGGAATGACCTCCGACTCACTTTGAAATTTCTTAGCCATAAAAATTCATTTGTATTTAATATTTTCCCCTTTTGGTCAAGGTCTTTTTCCAGATACATTGCTGGCTGGTACTTCCTAATAATCCCTCAGTGCCAGGGAGGTTTATCCTAGAAGTCATGTCCCACACCAGAGGGAAGGTAGTATATTTATATGCTGAGTTTGGCTTAGAGAGAGCAACAAGGAGGCTTTCAGGAGATAACTCTTAGGCAATATATAATACTAGGTTAAGTTTCAATTTCACAAGAAAGGTTCATAAATACAATCATCAATATCAAGGGCCTGGTGTAATGATCTGTCTTCCTTCACTAGGCACTGCCCATTTACTTGGGGGATTCTTGCCACTCTAATAGAGAATGTAGCAGTATTCCCCAGGATGGGAATTCAATATTCTTTTGTTTATTGTGCAGTTTTCCACCCACCAAAACAACACCTCAGGAACACTGGAGCATATTCATATGCCTTAGAGGCATGCCCCAGGTGTACCCCTCCACATACACTGTCCCATCACCAACACCCCATACCTATGATCCTCCTCTGCCACAGTTGTGATCCAAAACCTTTCTAAAAATGAAGCCAAAAAATGATAATATTAATAAAATAACAAATTTTAAAATAACAACAAAAAAATATTAAAAATTTGAAATGAAAAATTTTTATACATTGTCTTTCATGTAAGATCTATTATGTTGTATATATAGAGACAATTTCTTGCCTATGTTCCCCCACTGTCTTTTTTTTTTCTCTCATTTTATTTTCAAAGAAGCTTTAGGTTACAGAAAAGTCACATAGAAAATATAGGAGATGCCCATATACCTAATGCCCTCCCCCTTTTCCACTCTTCCCTATTAATGACATTCTACATGTGTATGGTACATTTTTAACAATTGATGTACAAATATTGAAGCACTGCTACTAACCATGGTCAATGGTTTACATTATGGTTTACATTTTCCACCATACACTTTTATAAGTTTTGATGAAATTTTGAAAGGCCTGTATTTGTTACTGCAAGATCATGTAGAACAATTCTAATGTCCTAAAAAATGCCCTATGTTCCATCTCTCCCCCTGTTATCAGAACTTATGGCAACCACTAAGTTTCAATTTTTAAAATTTATTTATTTATTTCACCACCATCACAAATTATGCAGTCGAATTTCCAGCATTTCGGAAAATGACAGGAGTCAGCACATATGGAGTACAATGGATAAGCTTTGCCCTGAGAAAACCCCCTTCACGATCATGTTATCTCCCCTGCCAGGTAAGTATTACTAAGTTTCAATTTTAGAAAAATAAGATTTATAGTTACTTGCAATAATATTGAGGGCTGGACATATTGGTCTGTTTTCTTTTATTAGGCACAGTGCCTATGTTCTTGAGAGATTCTTTTCTTTCTAATTGAGAACATAGCAGGGCTCACCAGGATAGGAGTTTAATATTTTCTTGTGTATTGTGTGGGTCTCCACCCACTGAGATAACACACTATGACAAGATGAACACTTAAATATTTCATAAAGGCATGTCCCAGGTGTGCTCTATCCTGCATATCCCTCACACCCAACTCCCTATACTAGTAACCCTCCTCTGCCCTATTTGCCAAAAGAACATTCCCACCAATGTAGTTTTAACCACAGACTTCCAAATCCCTGCTCCTTCCTCCAAGCATTCCCCAGTTACATGGATAGTCCAACCAAATGCCCCCACCCGATTCCCCCTCACAGACCAGCACCACTGAACCCAAGCTCATCACTGCATCACTCTCACACCCATCCACTGCTCAACCACACCCTTCCACCTTATCATAGATTTTGTCCATATGAGCATTGACTCACCACTCTCTATGACCTGCCTCCTGTTAAGCTATCTTCCAGAATCTAGCTCTGTGAGTCTGCTCAATTTGCTTAAGTCATATCAGTGAGGTCATGTAATATTTGTCCTTCAGTGACTGGCTTACTTTATTCAACATAAGGTCTTCCAGATTCATCCATGTTATCCTGTGTGTTAAAACTGCATTTCTTATTACAGCTGAGAAATATTCCATTTATTGTATATACCATGGTTTGCCTATCCATTCATCTGTTGATGGACATGTGGATTGCTTACAATTTTAGGCAATAGTGAATAATACTGCTATAAACTTTGGCTGTGCATATATCTGTTCATGTCCCTGTGTCAATGCTTCTGTGTATCTACCCAGCAGTGGAATGGCTGGATCAGATGGCAGATCTATAGTTAGTTTTTTGAGGATCTGCAAAACTGTCTCCCATAATGGTTGCACCATTCTACATTCACACCATCAGTAGATAAGTGTTCTCTTTCCTCCACATTCTCTCCAATGCTTGTAGTCCTCTGTTTTCATAATAGCCTCCTGTATAATAGGTGTAAGATGATATCTTATTGTAGTTTTGATTTATATTTACCTAATAACTAAGGATACATCTTTTCATGTACTTTTTAGCAATATGTATTTCTTCTTTGGAGAAGTATCGATTCAAATCATTTGCCTATTTTAAAAATGGGTTGTTTGCCTTTTTATTTTCAAGATTTCTGATATCAGATGACTGTATATGTGAGTATGTATATCAGAATTTTCAATTCACTTCCATTGGTCAGTACGTCTATCCTTGTGCCAATACCATGCAGTTTTGACCACTGTAGCTTTGCAGTATGTTTTGTCAGGTAGTGTGAGTTCCCCCCATTTCATTTTAGTTTGTTAATATCTTTAGCTATTTGGAGCCTCTTGTTCTTCAAAATAAACTTCATAGTTAGCTTTTCCAATTCTGCAAAAAATGCTATTGCAATTTTTATTGGGATTGTGTTAAATCTGTAAATCAATTTGGGTAGGGCAGACATCTTAATGATGTTTAGTCTTCCAATCCATGAACATGGAATATCCTTCCATTTATTTAGGTGTTCTTTGATTTCTTTAAACAATGTTGTGTAGTTTTCTGCATAGAAGTCCTTTACATCTTTAAATTTGAATAAAAAATGATTCTTTTTGTTGCTGTTGTAAATGGATTTTTTTCTTGATTTCCTCCTCAGATTGCTCATTATTGGAGTACAGAAATGCTATGGATTTTTGCACATTGATCGTATATCCTGCCACTTTACTGAACTCGTTTATTAGCTCTAGAAGCTTTGTTGTAGATTTCTCAGGGCTTTCTATGTATAAGATCATGTCATCTGAAAAAAGTGAAATTTTTACTTTTTCCTTTCCAATTTGGATGCCTTTTATGTCTTTTTATTGTCTAAGTGCTAAAGCAAGTATTTCTAACACAATTTTAAATAAGAATAGTGAAAATGAGCATCCTTGTCTTGTCCCAGTTTTTAGAGGGAAAGCCTTTAGCATTTCACCATTGAATATGATGTTAGCTGTGGGTTATGCACATGTAGCCTTTATCATATTGATGAAGTTTCCTTCTATTCCTATCTTTTGAAGTGTTTTTGTCAAGACAGAGTGTGTATTTTGTCAAATGCTTTTTCTGCATCATTAAAGATGATCATGTGATTTTTTTTTCTTTTGATCTGTTAATGTGGTATACCATTGATTAATCTTATTTTGAACCATCCTTGCATACCAGGGATGAAACTCACTTGGTCATGGTGTATAATTTGTTTGATGTGTTGTTAAATACAATTAGCACATATTTTGTTGATGATTTCAGCATCCAATTTCGTTAGAAAGATTGGTCTGTTGTTTTCTTTTCTTGTGGCGTCTTTATGTGGATTTGGTATTAGGGTGATGTTATCATCACAGAATGAGTTAGGCAATGTTCCCTCTACTTTTTTGGAAGTGTTTAAACAGGATTATGGTTAGTTTTTTCCAGAATGACTTACAGAATTCACCTGTGAAACATCTGGTCCTGGGCTCTTCTTAATTGGGAGGTTTTTGATGACTAAGACAATCTCGTTATTTGTGATTGGTCTGCTGAGTTCATCAATTTCTTCTTTCATCAATGAAGGCTGCTCATGTATTTCTAGAAATTTATCCATTTCATCTAAGCTATCCATCTTTTTGGCACACAATTTTTTAAAATATCCTCTTATGATACTCTATTTTTGTGGAATTAGTGGTGATATCCCCTTCCTCATTTCTTATTTCATGTATTCTCTCTTTTTTTCTTTGTTAGTCTTGCTAAGGGTTTGTCAATTTTAATGATTTCCTCAAAGAACCAGCTTTTTGTTTGCATTTTTCCTAGTGTTATCATTTTCAGTTTCATTTAGCTCTGCTCTAATCTTTGTTATTTCCTTCTTTATACTTGCTTTGGGATTAATTTGTTGTTCTTTTTCTCATTCCTACAGGTATGCAATTAGGTCTTTGATTTTAGCTCTTCATTCTTTTTTAAGGTAGGCATTTATGGCTATAAATTTCCCTCTCAGCACTGCTTTTGCTGCATCCCTTAGGTTTTGATATGTTGTGTTCTCATTTTCATTCACTTCCAGGTAGTTACTGATTTATTATCTAAGATTATGTTGCTTAACTTCCATATCTTTGTGCCTAATCTGGTTCTCTGGCCCTTACTGATTTCCAGCTTCATTCCATTGTGGTCAGAGAAATTATTTGTATAAATTAAATCTTTCTGAATTTTTTGAGAGTTGTTCTGTGGCCTAGCATGTGATCTGTCCTGGAGAGTGACCCATGTGTGACAAAGAGGCAATTTTTGGTTTCATTGACTCTAGATTGTTTTCCTATTTTCCATTTCATTTATATTCATTGTAAAATTTACTATCTTCTTTCCACTTACTTTAGGTTTAATTTTCTCTTCTTAGATATGAATTTCCTCTTCTAGATATGACGTTAGGTCATTGACTTGAGATAGTTCTTTTTTAATATAGGTATTCATAACTACAAATTTCCTTCTGAAAAGTGCCTTTAGTGGGTCCCATAAGTTTTGGTATGTTGTGTTCACATTTTTATTCATCACAAGACATTTTCTAATTTCCCTTGTGGTTTCCCTCTTTGACTCTTTGATTGTTAGAAAGTATCTTCTTTTAACTCCCATATATTTGTTGATATTCCAGTATTCTAATGATCTCTACTTTCATTCATTTGGGGTCAGAGAAGATGATTTGTATAACTTCAATCTTTTAAAATTTATTGAGACATGTTTTGTGACCAAACATGTGGTCTATCCTGGAGAATGACCCATGTGCACTTGAAAAGAATGTGTATTCTGCTGTTGTTGGGTGCAATGTTCTGTACATATCCGTAGGATCTAGTTCATTTATAGTATTGGTCAAGATCTTTAAAGTGCTGCAGTGGGTCTGTGAAGTCTTGGTCACTGTATTTGTGTGTTCAATTAAACTGCTGGTGTGGGTGGAACTGCAGTGAATGACTGCAGTAGGAGGTATCCAGACCAGGAATACATCTGTGAGTCAAATAAACCTGGCAGATCTGAGAATGGGGAAGAGGTCTGGACCAATAAATACATCTTGCCTCTCTTTTATCTTTTTTAGATGTTTGCTTTATTTGTTTTTCAATTCAGCATTCATTGAGTTTTTTCCATTCTTAATTGTTCCACAGAGTCCAGTGAGTTGAACCTGTTGTTTTATTTAGCTGTTTCTAAGAGGGGATGTGTACAGGCATTTCTTATACTGCCATTGTTCAATTTATACATTTTGAAGTTGTTATTAGGTACAAATAAATTTGGAATTTATCACACATTTTAGTGTAAAATATATGAAGAGAAAGTTATATGATGACCCCTTTATCACTAATGCCTTTTGCTTTTAAGTCTATTTTATCTAATACTACTACTGTTATACCAGATTTATTTTCTTTGTATTTTTCTTGGTGTGTATTTAATCCTTTTAATATATCAAGGGAAAATGATGTCCCCTTAATGTCCCTTCTTATTAAACTACATATCTACCAATTAATTAAATGAAATGAGCTATGGGTTATAAAGTTGACCTAGTCCTGAAAATTAAAAAGCAACACTAATTGGTAAAACATCTGTAAAAACTAATTTCAGGATAACAAAATAGGACTATGGAGTTGTCAGTGAAATGGAATAGAGGAAAATAAGTCTATCAGTGCCACTACACTAACAACCATCCCTGCCCTCCTAGCTAGATATATTTTAAAGCAATTTGAGCACAACTCATTTACTTAAAAAAAGTAACACCACCTGAGTGAGAAGTCCTAGCACAATTTAAACCCAAGACATATTTCAAGTCATGCTCCAAAATCAACTTGACTCGGGAAACGGACTTGGCCCAGTGGTTGGGGCATCCGTCTACCACATGGGAGGTCCGCAGTTCAGACCCTGGGCCTCCTTGACCCGTGTGGGGCTGGCCCATGTGCAGTGCTGATGCACGCGGGGAGTGCCCTGCCACGCAGGGGTGTCCCCCGCATAGGGGAGCCCCATGTGCAGGGGGTGTGCCCCATGAGGAGAGCCGCCCAGCACGGGGGAGAGTGCAGCCTGCCCAGGAACAGCACCGCCCATACTTCCCATGCCGCTGACGACAACAGAAGCAGACAAAGAAACAAGATGCAGCAAATAGACACAGAGAACAGACAACCGGGGGAGGGGGGAAATTAAATAAATAAATCTTAAAAAATAAAATAAAATAAAATAAAATAAATAAAATAAATTAAAAAAACAACAAAATCAACTTGACTATATTTATCAAAGAAGCAAACCAGTCCAGATGGTTGCTATTCAAATTGAAGGCTCACTTAGGACTCTAATATGTCTTTGATGGAATGAAATAGTGATTTGGCTAACAATACCAGGAAGTAATACAATAAATTATCAAGATTCCAGGTCTTTTTGGAGACTGCTCACTGAATCAAATTAGTGTCAAAAAGGTTGGACAGATTTTTCCAAGGAGCTAAAATTAGCTTTTCTGCTCTGTATTATGCCAAAGATTTATAAGTACAAAGTGAAATTAGTTATACTAGGAGATAAGAGCCTGGTTTCTAAGTCTTTTCACTATGACTGAAGAGTTGTATAATCTTGGACAGCTCTTTGGGCCTAAGTTATGTTACTTCTAAAATGAATGTTGGAATAAAAACATATCAACTATCTTCAAAACCTACCTACAGGACTATGAGTCTAGACAATTCCTAGGGGACAGCATCATAACTGACAGTACAAGTGGCTACAACATCAAATTGCTACATGAAATATAAGAAAAGAAAATTCTGGTAAAGCAAGATTTTCCAAAGATAACCTAAAAAACATCCAGGAATATTCTAAGACACTCTTTTATAAAAGGAAACTTTAAAAGATATAAAAATTCATCCAGGATAGGTCATAAAATTTAGGCCATAAAATTTAGGGAAAAAAAAAGAATACATACATAAATAATGGACTCGGTTCTAGAATGGAGAGAATAAGGTTATATAAAGAATCTACTTGGGACATTCTATGACATTGCTTACTTTCAAATGATCTCTCTACAAGTAGAAAATAATAGTAATCAAAGAAAAAGTATTATTCGTAGGCTGATAGCTAAAAATCTGTCCTAAGAGTAAGAGATTCCTATCCAGAAATGTGACTTTAAATATAACAGAGGACTGAACAGTTTCCTACATGAGAGAAGAGCCAAACTGCCATGTCACTTTTCAAAGCTGCATTACTGCCAGGCAGGCATGGGGATACTGAATGAATTGAGAAGTTGGGGGAAGCAGTGTTTGCTCTTGGTACTGACTTTTCTCTCTAATAATGAAGGAACGTATAGGAAGTGAGTATGAGGACAGCATCATCATAGAAGTCTCAATGCTTCAGTGCATTAGATAAAGGAAAAAAAATACAAGGCACCCACAAGATGAGAATGCATTTCCTCTTTTGTGTTCTGTAATATTGGCAGTATCTCCACAAGGCAGGTAATATGTTAAAGCAAGGCTTATTACCACCAATTTTTCACATTCCTCTACTCTTCTGCTTTGAAGACATCGTATCACACTGTCTTCATTAATTAAAAGGCCATCCACACTATATCTACGCATGCCTCCTACTTCATGTGAAACTTATCATGTATCTCTATTAGTAGCACAAAATAAGATCAATACTAAAATACGTAAATTCAGGGTAGAATTGAAAGGGTTTTTCTTCACGTTTTTGTTTTCTTTACAGTTGTAAAACATTTCCATTCCTTCAAATTCCTAATTGGGTCATCTTCAACATCAGAGTGACACAGAATGGAAAAGCTAACGTGGTGAGGAGAGGACGGGGTCAGTGATTTAGGTAATAGGCACAGTCAATGAGCACAGGTCCCTCTTCTTGAGTTTTACCTCCCGAGTCATTAAGCTATGTGTTTCCTGACTTGATGCAGGCCAAGTCTCCAGGGAATTCAGGTCTTCCTAAACAGGGTCATCTCCCTCAGGAGCCTTTCCTGAACAAAGAGAAGACAAGACATGATCAAATGGGAAAAAACACACAGATGGAAAGATTAAGCCTAAATGAGAAAGTCATGCTACTCAGGGAAATTGTTTTAATCTACCCCTCTATTCTAGAATCATATCATCTTTATCTCCTATATTAATTTCTTTTCCCCCTGCTTTGACAAAATCAAATAGCAAAGATAATCTTTCCTCCAGGATGAGCCTCAGGAGTTTTATTTTTAAGTAGTTCTTTTGTTCCTAAAGGCCATATTATTTAAGAAAGTACTTTTCAGGTAAATCGTAGATATATACAACCTTGTAAACCTATACATTAGGATCTAAAGAACACAAATCTTTTGTGTTTCAGAGTCTACCTTTTGGATCAAGAATACTGTGCTCCATAAGTCTCACTTAAACATTTGTATTACCAATAATATATAAATTAGTAAATTCTTAATCTTTAGAGAAAGTTGTTTAAAGCTTTATTAAAGATCATAATATCATTACAATGAGACTTGATTGCTGGGTTTATTATAGGATTGTTACTACTTATTTTGTTAATTTCACTGTATGGACTCTTTCTGATAAGAGGCCAAGCGAGATAGTTTTCTCTGATTTCAGAATTCAGTTCTCAGAATATATTATGGCAGCCTTAAATACTATGATTTAGAAATTTTGTGATAAAGTAAAAATCAAGAATGACAACATCAACAATAAAAAAGACAAGCACATTGGAAACTAAAAAGAGCATTCATTAATTAGTGTTAAAAAAAAAGAAATTATAAACTATTATAACACCTGAATTAAAATTTAAATATATAATACTAAGAAATATCAATGAAAGGACAACATACCAAAATAAAGGTGAAGGAACTAAAGCAGTGTATAAAGGAGAACAGTATAACTTTAAGTGTGTTGCTAAAAAAGACAGAAAAAATGAATAAAAATGAATTCTGTATTTAATGATAAAGACCAAGCAAAGAATAAATAAGTAAACCCAAAGAAAGCAGAAAGGAAAAAATAATAAAGAATAGAATATAACAAATAGAAAACAAGCTAAAAGAAAAAAACTAGCAAAACAACAAAGAATAGTTCTTTACAAACAACTTTAAAAATACACAAAACTTTGTCACTATTAACCAATGGAGAGAAAAAACACAATTAAAAGTAGGAATAAAAAATGGCACAGGAACAGATGGTATGATCATTTTTTAAAATAATAAGCAAATATTATGAACAACTTTATGAAAAAGTTGATGAAATGGACATTTTATAGAGAATTATAAATCATAAAAATTTACTCTAGAGTTTCAAAAGGACAAAAAATAATAAGCATTTAAAAAGTTGGCACAATAATAAAAAGCTCACTCCTTAGGGAGAAAAAGCCACCTGGCCCCCAACAGGTATCCAGAAGAGGCTTTATCAAACTTTTAATGAACAAAAATACCTTTCTTCTATAAATACTTTCTGAAAATTTTTAGAGTTAATTTATATTAAAAGTTAGTATAATTCTAACACAAAAATTAAAAAGGTAAAATTATTAGCCAAATAAGGAAAAGTTTTAGCCACGTTCAGTTATGAACAATAATATAAAAGTCCTGAATAATTTATTACTAAATGAAGCAGTAGAAAAAAATGCATCTAGACTAAACCTTGTCACAAGAAATCATTTGAAAAATTCAATAGCCATTCGAGCTAGAAATAGAAGAGAACTTCTTTGACTTACAATGAAGGTTTATCTATCCAAAATGTTGAGCCAACATGAAAATTAATGATAAAACTTTAGACATTATTATTTTAAAGAAAAGGCAAGGGTTCCTATCACCACCCTTTCTTAATATTGCTAATATAGAGGGTTCAGGCAAAGTGAAATAAGTAAAACAAACAAACAAACAAACAAACAGGCCCATAAGGAATGGAAATGAAGCAAGTAAGCTTATTTGCAAACACTTTAATTGTCTTCATAGAAAATTAAAGAGACTGTACAGTAAAACTACTAGAAAAAATAAGAAAGTTTGACAGAAGAACTGATATAAGATAAATAAATTAGGAGCATTCCATAATAACCAGATACAGCTATAAAAGAAAATATGATTCCCAATAGAAACAAATAGTATAAGGTAACTAGAAATAAATTTAACCAAAATTATATAGTGACAATTGCAACATTTTATTGAAGAGCACAAAAGATAGATTACATAGAAAGGGTCTAATCATGTAGGAGAAAACTCAACATCATAATAAAGGCAACTATCCCCCAAATGGATCCATAGATGCAATGCAATTCCAATCAAAGTTCATGTAGAATTTGCACACATGTACACATGGGTGTGAGTATGTAGACAAACTGACTCTAAAGTTTATGCTATAGAATACAAGGTCTAAGAACATCAAAGACAACTTTGGAAAAGGAGAAAGTACTGGAGAAATTTGCCCTACTACTACCAGATACTCAAACCACTGCATAATAACCAACTTTTAAAGTAACCCCTCCCTTACCAGCTTGCAGAAGTTTGTTTCCCTTTTCGTAGAACTCGCACTTCCTTATGAAGTTACCTATATCTAATTTTAATAGTAAAAATCACAACCATTCAACATGCTAAGCTGCCATTTTTAAAAGTGCAATGCATTAACTAGCATAACTTGTAGCAGCACAGGCTCCACTTAATCCTGCCCCATGACCCATGTCATCTTACCTAATCCTGTATTACTTCCCTAGACCAACCCTCTCCAAACCATTTAAGAATCTCAAACCTCTTCAGCTCGGGGAGACAGATTTGAGCTTGTCTCCTGTCTCCTTGCTATGGTGCTTTGCAAAAAACCCTCTTCTTGAAATCCAAGTATCAGGTCATTGATTTCTGTGGGCTTTGGGCAATAAGCCCATTCAGGTGGTATAATCTGGTGATCCCAGTCTTAAATATCTTTACTGGAGGCCCTGTGGCTCCTGTGGGACAGAGATGCCCAGTCACTGATCCTGCACGGCCACCTATCCCAGTTACTTTACAGGCTCGATGGACAGTACTCTCTTGTACTCCTGCCAGTGTCACTGGCCCTGTTGTGCAGTTCCATTTCGAGGGGAGTTACAGATACAGGTACAGTCATCTTCTGGTGAGTAACTTCATTGTAGTGCCTACTCTTTGGTGAAACCAATTAATTCATTTTGGTTTTCTGGTTATTGGCTGTTAATCAAAATTGTGGTTCAAGTTCCACATTAGCTCTGCTCTGGTTGCTGGGTACAGGTCCCAGGCTTGTGAGAGGTAGCCACTGAAGTACTCACAATACAATTTTCATATTCTGGTTCTGCTTTCTGGTATTTCTGATTTAATCAGTTTAATTCTGTGTACACCTTAATTTAGCATGCTGAAAAATATAATCATGAGAAATGTTAGCAGTACTGATGACTATAGTCCTTTGGAATTTGTTTGAGATCATTGGTCTATGTTCAGTTATGAACCAATGAAAAAGAAAAAGATGAAATTCTTTTGTAATACTCCCTGGCCTCAATACAAATTTGAATCTAGAGAAAAATGGTCAGAAAATGTATTTCTTAAGTTTAGACTGTAAAAGAGAAGAGAACTAAAAATAAATCCCAAAAGCTCATGTCTTTGTATCAGAATGAGAATTTACAGAAAAAGGTACAAAATTATAATTTAAGCTAACAAGTTTTATATCTCTGCATTTCTGTGTTTCTGTATCTGACTCATGGCTAAATATTTTAACTGGCAGTGGATTTGGCCCAGTGGTTAGGACATCTGTCTACCACATGGGAGGTCCGTGGTTCAAACCCCAGGCCTCCTTGACCCATGTGGAGCCAGCCCATGCGCAGTGCTGATGCACGCAAGGAGTGCTCTGCCACGCAGGGGTGTCCCCACGTAGGGGAGCCCCATGTGCAAGGAGTGCACCCCATAAGGAGAGCCGCCCAGTGCAAAAGAAAGTGCAGCCTGCCCAGGAATGGTGCTTCCCACACGGAGAGTTGACATAGCAAGATGATGCAGCAAAAAGAAACAGATTCCCGTGTCACTGACAACAACAGAAGTGGACAAAGAAGAACACGCAGCAAATGGACACAGAGAAAAGACAACCGGGGTGGGGAGAGAAATAAATAAATAAATCTTTAAAAAAAAAAGATTTTAACTGATGCTACATGGTTTTTTATTTGCGTCTGTCTGTTTGATGCACATTTTCCTACCTCCAAATGGTAATATCAAATTAAGAATAAAAAAATTCTTAGGAGACCTCCATTCAAATTGCTTAAAAATAAATGTGTGCTAATATACATATATGTGTTTACATATATACATATGAAAATATTAAAAATACACACAGATGTATATGTAAATTGGTACCCTGGATTTCCAGGAATTAGGGACATCAAACTTATATCCTTCAGACTCTTCCTGTCTTCCTTGTCTATGTCCTGGCTTACTCAACCTCCCCTTCTATAGTGATAAGATTCATCAAACCCTACTGAAGACTCAAAGGGTATTACAAATAATTCAGTCTTATTTCAGACTTAGGAGCCTGGATATCTTTACCATTTAATTTAAGGACTGCGGGCGAAGGTCATACAGAAATCTAGATGTACAAAATTATTTGAAGAAGTGACAAAAAAGAATGGAAAGAAGCTGGCTACTTTTATAAGCCTGACATTAAATCATAGCTTTAAACCAGTCCTCCCTAATTGCCTCCAGAAAACTATTTCAGAAATTATTCATACTGTATCTCACTGGAATACTAATAAAATGGCAAAGTGAGGAAAGTAATATTTTTGAAAACCGTAACTAAAATAGCTATGTCCTCTGTACTACCATGTTAATTGCAATACAAACATAAAATTTTATTCTACTTGGGTATATTCTCCCTAAATTTATACAGATTTACTGATAAAATAAGCCTGCATTATGGCTATTAGATCTTAAAATTATGAAAAAAGTTAATTTCTGTTTAATGTAACTGAATTATTTTTAAAAACTTTATTTCAAATATAATTATTTTTGTAGGATGTTTGAAGACAGTTTCAAAGATCTTTTTAGTAACTTAAGGTGGCAGGTATGTAAAGTATGCAGGATGTTCTTTGTTAAAGAAAAAAGACAGATTTTTCCCAAAATAAAATTACTGTTTTTCACAGAATGGGAAGCAAGAATGTGTAAGAAAAAGCCTGAATGGATATAGAAAGTTGTGGAGGGTTCATAGAAATGAATTTTATTTGTTGTGGTCAGTGCTGAATAATATTTGATAAGGTTATTTCTATTTGTTTTGTTTGTTTGTTTTAATGCCATCTAAGTATTCTGCTTATAAGACAAAGATTCTATGTCATATTAGAATAACATCCTCGTTAATGTTTATGTTGACCTTACCATCCTTTATTGTTTTAGAAGACAAGTCTTCTATTATTTAAAGGAATTAAGACTTTTTCTTATAATCATATTAAGTCTTATTTCATTATTTTATTGTCACTTTGGTTAAATAGGGAAATAAATATTGTTTTACGGGGACCATTTTCCTGTTTAACATAATGTTTAAACCTGACAACTTTTGTATTTTGTCTTCACAAAACCAAACCCTAAAAGCTATCTTTTATTTCAAACAGTTGCAAAGGATTTATTCTTTCATCATGTAAAAATATGGTGCTAAAAATCTTTGGGTTCCTCTGATATGTTAGGAATTTCATGGGAAATACAAAAATTAAAAGAGATTTTCTAACCTTCTATTGGTTGAATTTATATGGATAAAATGTACTTACAAATACTTAAAGATTGTATAAAATTCCTAGAGAACTGACCATGTTCTCACTGAGGCAGGCTAGGAAGGGAATCAATAGATGAATCTGGAAACTGGCAGGATGCCCATGTGGCCACTGGTACCCCCAGGATGGCTGCTGGAAGACCCTTGAGAGAAACCTCATTCAGAACAAGATTTCCTCTGGAAGACAGGAGAAGACCGGGATCTTCTCCAGGAGGCCTTATCATTGGGCCCTCCCAGGGGATTGATGGGTGGGGTAATCAATCAAAACAGCAAACTGCTGGGACTCCTCCCCTGTCAGTAGCAAAGGGGAAGAATAATTAATGGTTTAAAAGGTAAGGGCCAAAACAAGACTCCCCTGTTCTTGCCTGGAACAGCACACAAGTAAAACCTGGGCATTTGTAATCTGTAAATCAGCCCTCTTTATCTCTTTTCAACCCCTTCCCCTGTACTTGGGACCTGTAATCTGTTATTTTCTCCCATTTATCTTCCCTCCCTTCCTTAATAAATTACTGGCCTAACTAAGCTGGCTCACTCTTGAAACTCATTTTATGTAGTTTAGCCAAGAACTGAGAGAAATTCTGGCAACATCACTGACCATATTATATCCTGATACTGATCTGTAGGATATTAGTTTCACTCTGATGCTTCTTTGAAAAGGCATGTGGTTGCCTCAGGTCAGAACAACAACAAAATGGGATTTCAAAAGAGAAGCAAGGCACAAACTTCTGGGGAAGATGGCAGTGTAGGGAGCTCTAACACTCGGTCTTTCCAACAAAGCAACTATTAAACAGGCAGGAACTATCTGAAACAACTGTTCTGGGGCTCCAGAGGCCAGAACAGCATCCAGGGAAGAGAGGGAGGAAGAGACTGATAAACTACAGTAAAGAATAGTGAGTAGCTCTCTCTGCCGCAGCTGCTGACACCCATCCCCCATTCTTATGGTGGGCCAACCTGGGGTCAAGTCCCTGGCTACCTGCTGCTGGCTGAAAGGAACATAAATATCCTTTCCCCCAAAACAGGAATAGGCATGGCAGAGCACTGATCATGGCTTTTGATTACCAAATTTGAATCATTGGGTCCCATCTTTATGCTACTGTTTCGACATGCCCTGGATAAGGGCAGCAGAAGCCATTTTGACTGCACCCTGGACAGGGGTGGAAGCAGTGGAGATTTAAAGACAAAGCACCTCCTTGAGGTAGTGGGAACAGTTTGTTAAAGGGCAGCATTTGATGGACAGGCCAGAAGGCACAGCTTTGGGAAACCACTGGGGAGAATTTTGGCAACCTTTCTGATCCCCTTCCCAGAACACATTGGAATTGGTCATTGATCCCTTTGTGGATTCCTGGCCATGTCTGGGTGGGGAAATATGGTCTTGAGAAGGTCTTTTCTGGAATGACCTTCAGGCAAGAGTTGCCTTCCAGGGAGGGGGAGCTGGAGACAACAAAAGAAGTGTAAATGAAACTACAGAGGCAAAACTGAAACAAACAGAACAGATCAAGATTCCCAGAGGGGAGCAGATAGAGCTCAAATGATTGAGTGCCTGCCTGCTTCCCATGTATGAAGTCCTGGCTTTGATTTCAGGTACCTCCTAAAAACAAATGAAAAAACCACCTCTCATTGTGGAGCAGATGTTACTCAGTGGTTGAGTGCTCATTCGCATGTATGAGGTCCCAGGTTCAAGCCCCAGTACTTCCTCAAAAAAGATTCTCAGAGAAGGAAGACAGGAAAGGAAGAAAGGAATTTTTCTCCTGGGGGTAAAACATTCACAAAAACTGTAATATTAAAAATTGCACCACATATACAGGGAAAGAATCAGGTCAGTTAAAAGTGTACAGTAAGTTGAACCAAGTGTCAAAGAAAAGCCTTAACACAAACAACCAACAATAAAACCCTGGGCAAGATGTAGAAACTGACCTTCAAAACAAACTCAACAATATTATCATATGTCTAGACATCACAAACCATACTAAGAAACTTGAAGATATGGTCCAGTCAAAGGAACAAATTAAAACCTGAGGTGACACAGAATTTGGGAAAACTAAATAAAAATATTCAAACAAACCTCCTAAATCAATACAAGGAGATGAAGGAAAATAAAGTTAAAGGGAGAAAGGAAATTAAGAAGACACTGTGATCATAAGGAACAATTTGAAAGTATATAAAGAAACAGCAGAAATTATGGGGAAGAAACATATTAAAAGATATTAAAAATACACTACAGGGAGTGGATTGGGCTCCAGCAGTTGAACACCCACCTCCCACATGGGAGGTCCTGGGTTCGGTTCCCAATGCCTCCTGAAAAAATAACAAACAAGCAAAACAGATGATAAAGTCAACTCAGGGAAGCTGATGTGGCTCAGTGGTTGAGTGCTGGCTTCCCACATACAAGGCCTTGGATTCAATCTCCGGTTCCCAGTACCTCAATAACAAAACAAAAAACCCAGAGGTATGCAACAGCAGATTTGAACAGGCAGAAGAAATAATTAGTGAACTAGAAAACAGGAAAATTGAAACTCAGAAGAGCAGATAGAGAAAAAATGAAAAAAAATTGAACAGGGTCTCAGGGATTTGAATGACAGCATGAAATGCACAAATGTACATATAATGGGTATCCTTGAAGGAGAAGAAAAGGGAAAAAGAGCAGAAATAATAGTTGAGGAAATAATAGCTGAAAAGTTCCCAATGCTTATGAGTGTATGTACTACAAACAGAATAAATCCCAACAGACCTGCCCTGAGACATATACTAATCAGAATGTCAATGCTAAAGATAAAATTCTAAAAACAGCAAGGGAAAAGTGATTTATCACATACAAGGGATCCACAATAAGATTAAGTGCCAATTTCTCATCAGAAATCATGGAAGTGAGAAGAAAATGAAATGATATATTTGAGATCATGAAAGAGAAAAACTGCCAACCAAAAATTCTTTCATGGAAGAAAGTGTCCTTCAAAAATGAGGGAGAATTTTAAATATTCACAGATAAACAAAAATTGAAAGAATTTATCAACAAGAGGACTGCCCTGCAGAAATACTAAAAGGAATTCTACAGTCTGAAAGGAAAAACAGGAGAGAGGCATGGAATAGAGTGAAGAAGTGAGAATTATCAATAAAGGTATTGAAAAGGTAAAAAGAGAGACCAAAAAGATGAAATATGAAAACCAAAGGATAACGTTGTTAAAGTAATAATATTACAATAATAATATTGAATGTTAATGGATTAAACTCCTCCATTAAAAGAGACTCACCTTACATCCAAAGACAAATAAGTTGAAAGTAAATGTTGTAAAGAATATTCCATACAAAACTGTAACCAAAAAATAATTGACATAGCTAAACCTCCACTGGACAATACAGACTTTATGAGACAAAGAAGGACATTATGTATCAATAAAAGGGGCAATCCACCAAGAAGAAATAATAATCATAAATATCTAGGCACCTAGCCATCATGCCTCAAAATACGTGAAGCAAATATGGCAAACTGAAGGGAGAAATAGACATCTCTACAATAATAGATGGAGACATCAATATATCTACTCTCATAAACAGATAGAACATCTAGGCAGAGGATCAACAGGGAAACCGAGAACTTGAGTAATACGATAAATGAACTAGACCTAACATGTATATAGGACACTGCAACCCATAACAGCAAGATATATATATTTCTCAAGTGCACATGGATCATTCTCCAAGAGAGACCACATGTTTGGTTATAAAACATGCCTCAAAAAATTTATAAAGATTGAAATTACACAAAGCACTTTCTCTGACCATAATGGAATGAAGCTAGAAGTCAATCACAGGAGGAGAACTGAAAAATCCACAAATACAAAAGACATATTCAAACAATTAGTGGGTTAAAGAAGAAATTGCAAGAGAGATCAATGTGTCTAGAGAAGCCCCCTCTCAATTAAGAAGTAGAGTGGGTATCACCATCCCAGAGTCTTCTGGATTGGGGAATAAAATATAGATCTGAGGGGACTTACTGGTATTCTTCTATAGAATTATTGTGACTCTAGCAATGGAAGAAATTATATCATTGATGTGGAGACAATCAATGTCTGGAGTTGCTGAAGGCAGGGAGGGGGAAAAAGAGGTGTAATATGGGCACATTTTTGGGACTTGGAGCTGTCCTGAATGATACTGCAGAAACAGATGCAGGACATTATATGCTCTGCCATAACCCACTGAATTCACTGGGAGAGAGTGTAAACTACAATGTAAACTATAATCCATACTCTGTAGCAGTGCTCCAAAATGCATTTATCAAATGCAATGAATGTATAACACTAATGAAAGAAGTTGTTGATGTGGGGAAAGTGGGGGGTGTGGGGAGTGGGGTATATGGGAATCTCCTATATTTTTTAATGTAACATTTTGTGTGATTTATTATCTTTTAAAAATAAATTTAAAAATATATATATTAAAAAAACTTAGGAGATACAGTGAAGGCAGTGCTAAGAGGAAAATTTATAGCCCTAAACACTTATAATAAAAAAGAAGAGAGAGCTAAAATCAAAGAACTAAATACATACCTCAAGGAACTAGGAAAAAAACCCAGCAAACTAATTCCAAAACAAGTAGAAGAAAATAAATAACAAATATTAGAGAAGAATACAAGAAATTGAGAATTAAAAAAAACAAGAGAGAATCAACAAAACCAAAAGTTGGTTCTTGGAGAAGAGCAATAAAATTGACAAGTCCTATGCTAAACTGACAAAAAAAGAGATAAGTTATAAATAAATGAAATAAAAAATGAGAAAGGGACATAACTACTGGCCCCACAGAATAAAAAGTAACTTAAGAAATACTATGAACAACTGAACAACTGTATGACAACAAATTAGGCAACTTAGATGAAATGGAAAAATTCCTGGAAACACACAAACAAACTACACTGACTCTAGAAGAAATAGATGACCTATACAGACCAAATTACAAGTAAAGAGATTGAATCAGTAATCAAAAACCACCCAACAAAGAAAACCCAGGACCAGATGGATTCACAGGGGAATTCTACCAATCATTCCAAGAAGAATTAATACAAATTCTGTTCAAACTATTCCAATAAATTGAAGAGGAGGGAACACTACCTAACTCATTCCATACAACAAGAAAAGAAAATTCAGAGCAATTTCTCACATGAATATAGATGAAAAATCTTCAACATACCCAAACACAGAATCCAACAGTACATGAAAATAATAATATACCATGATCAAGTGGGTTTTATCCCAGGTATGCAATGGTGATTCCACATAAGAAAACCAATTAATGTAATACACTATATTAACAAAACAAAAGGAAAAATCACATGATCCTCTCAATTGATGCAGAAAAGGCATTTAACAAAACCCAGCATTCTTTCTTGATTTAAAAAAAAAAAAACAGAAAAGTATGAATAAAAGGAACATTCTGGGAAACAGATGCAGCTCAACCAACTAGGCTCTCACCTACCATATAGAAGGTCCAGAGTTCGATGCCAGGGCCTCCTAGTGAGGGCAAGCTGACCCATGTGGCAAGCTGGCTCACATAGAGTGCCAGCCTATGCTGGAATGCCACCCCACACAGGAGTGCCACCCTGCATGGGAATGGCACCCCACAGAGGATTGCCAGCTGACACTGAGAGCTTACACAGCAAGATACACAATAAGAGACACAGAGAAAAGAAATAAGATGTAGCAGAACAGGGAGCTGAGGTGGCACAAGAGAGTAATCACCTCTCTCCCACTCCAGAAGGTCCCAGGATCAGTTCCTGGAGCTGCCTAATGAGAATACAAGCAGACACAGAAGAATATACAGCAAATGGACACAGAAAGCAGGGAATGTCGGGGAGCGGGGGGGGGGCAGGGAGAAATAAATATTTTTAAAAAAAGAGAGGAACCTTCTTCAACATGATAAAGGGAATACATGAAAAATCCACAGCTAACAAAACAATCAATGGTAAAAGACTGAAAGCTTTCCTGCTGAGATTGGGAACAGGATGTGCACTGTCACCACTGTCATTTAACATTTTACTGGAAGTTCTAGTCAGAGAAGTTAGGTAAGAAAAAAATAAAAAGCATACAAATTAGATAGGAAGAAGCACAACTTTCACTATTTCCACAGGACATGATCCTATATACAGAAAGTCCTAAAAAACTACAATAAAAGCTACTGGAGCTAATAAACAAATTGGTGGAGTACAAGATCAACATGCAAAAATCAGTATTGTTTCTATATGCTAGTACTGAGTAAGCAGAGGAGAAAATCAAGATTATATACATATATATATATAAAGTGCTCATAAATATAAGCTCAATGACTTTTCACAAAGTGACTGTACTTTGTGTAACCAGCACCCAGAACAAGAAGCAGAACATTACCAGAATGCTGGAGTGCCTTTTTATGAATGCCCTTTCAATCATTTCCCTTTTTCCCAGGATAACCACTATTTCGACTTCTTGAACCACAGTTTAATTTTGCATATTGTGGAACTTTATATAAACGGGATCCTCTATTTTTACTCTTATGTATCTGGCTTCTTTTTTAAAAATATTACTGTGCTAAAATATATATTCACAATTGCAAAAAATAAAAGCAACCCAAGTGCCCATCAACTAATGAATGGATAAATAAAATGAGTGATATACATATGATGGAATATTATAAAGCTGTAAAAAGGAATGAAGTACTGGAGTACCTAGAAGTGAAATAGATAGGCAGTCTACAAAATTACGACTTGATCTGTATAAGTGGAAGAGTTCTAGATCAAGTAAATAAAACCCTAAACTGAACTGCAGACACAGAGAATCACAGCCCGTTAATCAATTGCCAGACTTGAGACAGGATACGGACCAGAGCACCATGAATGAATGGAATGCCAGGTACTCCTGGGGAGGGACCCTGTTAAACTGCCAAAAATTTATCCTGTTATTCTTCCTCCCACCTTTCCCCCAAAGAGACTTATGGCCTTTAAATAGGATAACCATGCACTGGGGAAAAGGAAATGATCAGGTATTTGGGGGATTACTAGATACGGGCTTAAAAGTGACATTAATTCCAGAAAACCCAAAATGTCACTGTGGTACACAAGTCTGTAGGGGTTTATGGAGATCAGGTGATCAATGGGGTTTTAGCTCAGATATGTCTCACAGTGAATCCAGTGGGTCCTTGGACCCATTCTGTAGCTATTTTCTTAGTTCTAGAATATGTAATTGGAACAGATACACTCAGCTACTGGCAAAATCCCCACATTGGATCCCTGACTTGTGGAGTGAGGGTTATTATGATAGGAAAGGCCAAAAAGAAGCCACAGGAACTACCTCTACCTAGCAAAATAGTAGATTCCTGGAGAGATTGCAAAGATCAGTGCCACCACTAAGGATGTGAAGGACACAGGGGTGGTGATTCCCACCACATCTCCACTCAGCTCTCCTATCTGACCTGTGCAGAAAACAGATGGATCTTGGAGGATGACAGTGGATTATGCCAATTACAGCTGCTGTTCCAGATGTGGTACCACTGTTTGAGCAAATCAGCACATCTGCTGGTACCTGGAATGCAGCTATCTATCTAACAAATGCTTTTTTCTCAATTGCCATTAGTAAGGACCACCAGAACAGTTTGCTTTCCAGCTGGCAATGTCAGCAATAAATTGTCACTGTCCTATCTCAAGGGTGTATCAACTTTCCAGTCCTAAGTCATAATATTGTCTGCAGGGACCTTGATCAACTCTCCCTCCCAGAAGATATCATACTGGCCCATTATATTGATGATATCATGTTGATAGGACCTAGTGAGCAAGAAGTAGCAATGACTTTAGACTCACTGGTAATGCATTTGTGTGAGAAAGGATAGGAGATAAATCCAACAAAAATACAGGGTCCTTGCGGTCACCCCTCGGGCTGAAGCGTGGTTTGCTGGCCTGGCGGGGGAGCGGCCGCGGTAGGCCAAGCCGCTGCCCCCATAATAGGGTGGCTGGTCGAACTCACCGCCACCCCTGAAGGAAGCTCGGCATGGGCGCAGAGTGCCCTCGGGTCTCCCCTTCTCGGCAGCCATGCTTCCGCGGCCGCCCCTCCTCCCGGATGGCGCCACACGATGCCTTCCTTCTCCCTGCGCAGGCGCAGGGCGGAAAAATCCAGTCTGCCCTCCACCCCAGCAACAGCAGCCACCAATCCCTAAATCCTGCCCCTTCCCCCAGCAACAGCGACAGCCAATCCCTAACCACCACCCCTCCCCCGTCCAGTACCGCCCACTGACCTTTCGCCAGCAACCAATCAGAACAGGGCGTGGCTTTGACCAATCAGCCTTCCCCAGCCCCTATAAAACTGTTGCCTCTCCCTCAGTAAAGTGGACTTGCGTGTTTACCTTGTCTCCGCGGTAGTTCTTCTGCCGTGCGCCCTCCAGTCCTGAGAGCCCCCGACAAGGGCCTGGCCTCCCTTGTCCCCAGTTCGTCGCCTGCTTCTCCGGGCGACCCCTTCGTCGCCTGCTTCTCCGGGCGACCCCTTCGTCGCCGGCTTCTCCGGGCGACCCCTTCGTCGCCGGCTTCGCCGGGCGACCCCTTCGTCGCCGGCTTCGCCGGGCGACCCCGTCAGCCGAACCGCGCAACCCCTTGTGAGACCGATCCCTCGTCTGCTGCCGGACTGACCCCTCGTCCCAAGTGGGACCGACCCCTCGTCCCAAGCGGGACCGACCCCTCGTCCAGAGCTGGACCGACCCCTCGTCCGCAGCCAGACCCCACCTCTACCGACCGAGCAAGCCGCCGCAGTTGGCGCCCAACGTGGGGCAAAGCAACCCCACCACAGCACAATGTGGGGCAAGGCAACCCCACCACAGCCTCACTCCATAACCTGGCGGCCCCCCCTCCTCTCTTCTCACCGTGGGACTTCTCTCATGCAACATTGCTGCTACCTGAGCCTTGGCTACCTCATACGATCCACGGCGGTCTGGGAGAATTGCTGGATGGCTTTCTCCTTCCATGTCGGGGGCTTATACCGACCCGCTATGATTAAGAGGAGCCTTGGATTTCTCGGGAGCACGCGCTTGCACGTCTGAAGTAATCCTACCACAGCTCTACGCCCTCCTCTCTTCTCACCTTGGGACTTCTCTCGTGCAACATTGCTGCTACCTGAGCCTTGGCTACCTCATACGATCCACGGCGGTCTGGGAGAATCGCTGGATGGCTTTCTCCTTCCATGTCGGGGGCTTATACCGACCCGCTATGATTAAGAGGAGCCTTGGATTTCTCGGGAGCACGCGCTTGCACGTCTGAAGTAACCCTACCATAGCCCTACGCTCTCCTCTCTTCTCACCCCTATCTTTTCGCTCTGCATTGCTGCTCCTGAACCTTGGCGACCTCATACGATCCACGGCGGTCTGGGAGAATCGCTGGATGGCTTTCTCCTTCCATGTCGGGGGCTTATACCGACCCGCTATGATTAAGAGGCGCCAATAAAACTCTCAGGAGCACGTGCCTGAGCACCTCCACCCCTGCCTTCACCTCTGCCTCCTCCCCTTCACGCTTGCTCCCCTTTGCCTTGCTCCACTGCTCGTCGTCCCGCCCTCCCCTCGTCGGGGCCTTCTCTTGGCCCGCGACCACCGTCGGAGCCCCACCGGCTCCGACCCCTCGTCTCACCGCGCACCTCGGCTCCCATCGCCGCGCTCTCAAGGTAAGGGCCCCTTTTCTTATCGGCTCCAAAAGGCCATTAGCAATGGGTAACATCCTATCTGCTAAGCGAGCCCCACAAGTTCGGGCTCTCGCCGGTCTCCTAGACACTCACCGGTGTAAGATCTCTTTCAAACAGCTTCAAGTATATTGGGACCTTCTTCTCCCCTTTAATCCGTGGCTTACCACGTGTCAGCTTTGGGACCCGGACACCTATACTCGCCTTATAGATAGGGTCACTTTTGCTGTGGAGCAGGAAGGTAAAAGATTCCCTCCTGGCTTATTACAGGCAACATAAAGTCCAGAAAAAATCTTGAAGGGTATAATCTATGATATGCTATATAAAAAAAGATTTAAAAGCAGCTATACCAAGAAAGTAAGAGTTATGAGTCAACTGTAAATAAATTATATATTTCTGTTAATGTGTTGTAATTGTTCTGTGTTTGTCTGTCTGTTCGTTCAATGTCAACGTATATTGTGATACCTCCGGATGGTAAATATAAATTACTAGAAATCTTTAAAAGAGCTCTATTCAAATGGCCAAAAATTAAATAAGTGCTTATATTAATACTTAAGTTTATTATATTAATACATAAGTTTAAATGTTAATAAGATATCTACAATTTTAAAAAAAATTGTAAGTCTTAATTAACAAAATTAACTGTACGTCTTCATAAAAAGTTGTTCTTGCCTAGATTAAAATGAATAACTTATTTTTCTTCACAGGATAATATAAAGAATGTAAAACTTATATGAATATTAAAAAGGTTAAAAGTTTGTAAAAATGCTAACGGAAATGTAATAAGTTTTGCAAAAAGACGTATTTTGTCCTAAAGTAAGATGGCTAATTTTTCATAAACTCTTGAAATTTAATTTGCATGCGGCAAGTGTAAAAGGTATTGTGATAACTTTACGTAAGGGAATGTGTTCTGTAAAGATAAAATTTATCTTCATTAAGGTATTAAATGGCTAATTCCAAAAGGTCATTCTTAAATATATATATATAAAACTAAGTTGATGATAATAATAATAAAAGGTAATTTTATAACAGCAAAGATTAACAGCAACCAAGCTCCCCTGCCAACTTGCTTTTAGGAAATGGTTTCTAATATTGCATGCTACTAAGTATTTAAAGAAAAGTTATTCTTAAGGAAACAAAAAATGGTTTTGTCTTTGCAGCCATTGTCTATTTAGCAACACCCCTCGCTATCGGCCTAGCCACTGTTGCGCCGGACGATTGGAACCTTAAACAAAGACTCCTCCTCACTGTCATCTTCCTATCTATCGTTACTATATTTACTGCCCTCATTCTCCTTCGTTTATAAAGCAGTCTCCTACAAACCACAAAGCTTCTGTCTTAAACATACCATTCTCAACCCTATCCTCTAAATGATCTTCTCACTTCCCCCACAGCCTTTAATACTCTATTTCTTTCTCATAACCTTTGCTTTCTTGATAATATTTTCCGCCATCTGTCTAGCCACTACCACCCCAGAAGATTGTAACCACGGCCCCCCATGCCGCCATTGCTCTCAAGCAGCTCCAGCCCTGCTAAACGACCCGCAACCCGCTTTCCCCGGCCTGCGGCCTGCTTTCTAGCATCTAATAACGTTTCTGCTTTTAACAGCTCCCCATACTTCTGCGGAGCTTCCTCCTGTCTCGACCTCACTCCTCTTCTCAGCCTCCAAAGCGTCCTTTCTCGTCCCCCGCCCCCCTCCTTTTTTCGCTTGAACCCCTACTGCGTTGCAGATTGGGCCGCCCCATGTCGGCCCGCCCCATTAACATCGGCCTCTCTCGCACCCGTGAAGACTTTGGCCTTCTTATTGTCCTCGCCTACGTCTCCACCACTCCCGACGCTGCCGCCACCACTGTCGCTGGTGCCCTGACACGACTTGTCCTCACCGCTGCTATCCTCCAGACCATCACACAGTCTGCCTCTACCGCTCTTCGCCGCCAAGAAGAGATCAACTACCTGTAACGCGCTGTCACCCTGGACTTTTAACAAGCAGATGGACCTTATAGCCACCGAGATCAACGAGAATTGGACATTGGCCACCCTTGCTTGCAACGGCAAGATACCGCCCCCCAAATTGTACATTTATATCCCCGGCATACTCACCTCCCTCTTCAGCCCCGCTTCCCTCATTGCTTGCTGCCTCTTGGGCCTCGGCTACTTGTTGCTGCTGCCATCCTGGCCCTTATTTGAAAAGAAGGGGGAAATGCGGTCACCCCTCGGGCTGAAGCGTGGTTTGCTGGCCTGGCGGGGGAGCGGCCGCGGTAGGCCAAGCCGCTGCCCCCATAATAGGGTGGCTGGTCGAACTCACCGCCACCCCTGAAGGAAGCTCGGCATGGGCGCAGAGTGCCCTCGGGTCTCCCCTTCTCGGCAGCCATGCTTCCGCGGCCGCCCCTCCTCCCGGATGGCGCCACACGATGCCTTCCTTCTCCCTGCGCAGGCGCAGGGAAGAAAATTCCAGTCTGCCCTTTTCCCCTCCCCCGACAGCAACAACAGCCAGGTGTGGGCGGAAAAATCCAGCCCGCCCTTTTCCCCTCCCCCGACAGCAGCAACAGCCAGGTGTGGGCGGAAAAATCCAGCCCGCCCTTTTCCCCTCCCCTACAGCAGCAACAGCCAGGCGTGGGCGGAAAACTCAAGTCTGCCCTCCACCCCAGCAACAGCAGCCACCAATCCCTAAACCCTGCCCCTTCCCCCAGCAACAGCGACAGCCAATCCCTAACCACCACCCCTCCCCCGTCCAGTACCGCCCACTGACCTTTCACCGGCAACCAATCAGAACAGGGCGTGGCTTCGACCAATCAGCCTTCCCCAGCCCCTATAAAACTGTTGCCTCTCCCTCAGTAAAGTGGACTTGCGTGTTTACCTTGTCTCCGCGGTAGTTCTTCTGCCGTGCGCCCTCCAGTCCTGAGAGCCCCCGACAAGGGCCTGGCCTCCCTTGTCCCCAGTTCGTCGCCTGCTTCTCCGGGCGACCCCTTCGTCGCCTGCTTCTCCGGGCGACCCCTTCGTCGCCGGCTTCGCCGGGCGACCCCGTCAGCCGAACCGCGCAACCCCTTGTGAGACCGATCCCTCGTCTGCTGCCGGACCGACCCCTCGTCCCAAGTGGGACCGACCCCTCGTCCCAAGCGGGACCGACCCCTCGTCCAGAGCTGGACCGACCCCTCGTCCGCAGCCAGACCCCACCTCTACCGACCGAGCAAGCCGCCGCAGGTCCTTCCACTGCAGTGAAATTTCTAGGTGTCTAGTGATTTGGGGCATGTCAAGATATCCCTTCCACAGTAAAGGATAAGCTCTTCCTTCTGGCCCCTCCTATGACCAAAAAAAAGAGGCACAATTCTTAAGTGGCCTCTTCAGATTTTGGAGATAACACATTCCTCATTTGGGTGTGCTACTTAGCCCATTTACCAATTGACCAGAAAAGCCGCTAGTTTTGAGTGGGGACTTGAATAAAAGGAGGCTCTGTGACAGGTCCAGGCTGTTGTACAAGCCGCACTACCACTTGGGCCATATGATCCAGCAGATCCAATGGGATGGAAGTGTCAGTGGCAAATAGAGATGCCATCTGGAGCCTTCGGCAGGCCCCTACATGAGAATCCCAATGCAGACCCTTAGGATTTCGGAGCAAAGCCCTACCATCCTATGTAGATATTTATTCTCTTTTTGAGAACAGCTTTTGGCCAGCTACTGGGCCTTAGTTGACACTGAACTAAGTTACAGGCCAATTACAGTTGCTGTTCCAGATGTGGTACCATTGTTTGAGCAAATCAGCACATCTGCTGGTACCTGGAATGCAGCTATCTATCTGACAAATGCTTGGTTACAGGCCACCAAGTAACCATGAGACCCGAGTTGCCTATCATGAGCTGGGTATTGTCTCACCCACCAAACCATAAAATTTGGCATGCATAGCAGCACTCCATCATAAAGTGGAAGTGGTATATATACGACTCATGGGTTGTTGCCAAAGGTTTAGGTGGATGGTCAGGGACTTGGAAGAACATGATTCAAAAATTGGTAATGAAGAATATGTGAACAGAACTTTCTGAGTGTGCCAAAAAAACTTGAAAATATTTGTGTCCCACCTAAATGCTCACATAAGGGAGACTTCAGCTGAGGAAGACTTTAATAATCAAGTGGATAAGATGACCCACTCTGTGGCTAGCATTCAGATTCTTTCCCCAGCCACTCTTGTCATTGCCCAATGGGCTCATGAACAAAGTAGCCATGGTGGTAGGGATGGAGATTATGCAAGGGATCAGCAATATAGACTTACCCACCCTCATCAGGACCAACTTGGCTACAGCCACTGCTGAATGCCCAATCTGCCAGCAGCAGAGACCCACAATCAGTCCCCAATATGGCACCATTCCCCAAGGTGATCAGCCTGCTACCTAGTGGCAGGTTGATTACACTGGATAACTTCCATCATGGAATGAGCAGCAATTTGTTCTAACTGGAATAGACATACACCATGGATATGGGTTTGCCTTCCCTGCAGGCAATGGTTCTTCTAAAACTACCATCTGTGGACTTATCAAATATTTTTTCCACTGCCACTGCATTCCACATAGCATTGCTTCTGATCAAGGAATTAACCTTACAGCAAGTGATGTGCAGGAATGGGCATACACTCATGGAATTCACTGGCCCTACCATGTTCATGACCATCCTGAAGAAGCTGGATTGTTAGAACGGTGTTCTGGCACCAACTAGGTGGCAATACTTCACACAGCTGGGGCAAGTTTCTCCAGGAGGCTGTGTATGCTCTAACTCACTCTAAGGTACTATTTCTCCCATAGCCAGGATTCACAGGTCCAGGAATCAAGGATGGAAATGGGAGTGACACCACTAGCTATTACCCTGAGTGATCCACTAGGAAAAAATTTTGCCTCCTTTTTCGCAACCTGAAACTCTGCTTGTCTGTGGGTCGTATTGCCAAAAGGAGGAGTGCTTCCATCAGGGAACACAATGATTCCACTGACCTGGAAGTTAAGACTGCCACCTGGCCACTTTGGGTTCCTCATGCCTCTTTACTAACAGGCAAAGAAGGAAATTACTATTTCCTGGGGTAATTGATCCTGCTATCAAGGGGAAATAGGAATACAGGAGATCCTCTAGGGTGGCTCCTAATACTACCATGACCTGTGATTAAATACAATGGAAAACTGCACCAACCCAATTCAGGCAGGACTAAAAAAGGCCCAGAATCTTCAGGAATGAAAGTTTGGGTCATCCCACCAGGTAAAGAACCACAGCCAGCTGAGGAGCTGGTTAATGGTAAAGAGAACATGGAATGGATAGTGGAAGAAAATAGTGATAAATATGAACTTCAATCACATGACCAGTTACAGAAATAAGAACTGTAATCATGAATCTTCCTTCCTTGTTTTGTTATGAGTATGTTTGTATATATACATAAAATGAATCTTTGTTTTCTTCCCTAGCCTTTCCCCTTATTATATGAAATAAGGTGTACAGCTCTATGTCGCACTATTTAAGGATGTGAAGTTTAACAGTGAATACTACCCAAGTACTTGCACACTATTGTGGAGGGAATTAGCGTGTTTCTGATTTATGTAGTACAGTTGAATAGTGTTAGGCAGAAATATACATATATATGTATGAATCTGTTGTTTTTATTTACAGACCAAGTATGATTTAAGGTGATAATAAAGCTGCCAGGTTGACAAGGGGTAGACTTTGATGGTTAGGCTATGGTGTCAACTCATCCAGGTAATGGTATCAGTTATTTGGTCAACCAAGTACTGGGATAATTGTAATACAATGACATTGACTTTAATTATCAGTGAGTTGATTGCATAGATGGCTGGTTACTTCTACAATCAACTGCAGAGACTGCTATCAGCAATGAGTGACATGTAATCCAATTAGCTGAAGGCCTTAAAAGGAGAAGGGATTCCAGCATTCACAGTGAGAATCCCAATCTTTACTGCAGGCAGCCAGTATCTCCTGAGGAATTCAAGGAGGACTCTTATCTGAGCCCTGGGTTTGCACCTGTCCTGCAGAATTTGGACTTGTGCATCCCCATGGTTGCATGAGACCGTTTTATAAAATCTCATACTATTTACAGATATCTCCCATAGGTTCTATTTCCCTAGAGACCCCTAATACAGGGGAAAACATTAAATACAAAAGAGTTCTTATGGCTAAGAGACCTAAAAGTGAGCCAGGAGTTCATTTCAGACATGCTTATGCATGTCTCAGGCAGATCTCACTAACTGACACAGTAAACAAAGCCTCAAACAGGGGTGCTCCCAAGGGTTCTAGTAACATCCAGTCACTACAGGCAAGGCACATACTCACGAAATCAGCATTCCAGCAGCGGACCTTATTCTGTAAGATACAATATTCTGTTTCCCCAATATAAGGAATTAGACTCATTCATAATTTCCCTACTGGCAATTCTTCTATCCCTTTTATTTGAACCTATAAGTAGCATTACACCCCTTAAATATAAGTTTCAGAGACTTAAGGTTTCTATCCCTTTCATTTGAACCTAATAATTAGCATTATACCCATTAAATACAAGTTCCAGAGACCTAAGGCTTTAGTCTGTTTATATGCCAGCTGAACCCTGATACTCAGCAGAGTTACCCACTCTCCAGTCCATTAGATTTGCCCAGGACAACTATCAAAATGCTGAGGATGGACAACTCCCATCCCCCAAAACTGAAGAGTATATACAACTGCCAGCAAAACAGTTCTTTCCATCTGCCCCATAAGATCTAAGCCCTCTTCCAATATGAAGCCAAGTGGCAACATCATCCCAAAAGCCTCAAAATTGAGGAATGAACAATATAAAGGGGGAATACAACCCCCAATCAAAGTAGAATTATTATATTGTAGCAAAGAACTTACAACATTGATATAAAGATATGATTACCAGAGTTGCTGAGGGGAGGGGGAGGAAGAACAGGTGGAATATAGCACATTTTGGAGGCAGTGGAATTGTTCTGAATGATATTGCAATGGCAGATAAAGACCCTACACATTTTGCCAAAACCTATAAAACTGCACAGTGAAAAGTGTAAACTATCATGTAAGTTGAAGACCCTGGCTAGTAGCAAAGCTTCAGTATTGGTTCATCAGTTGTACAAATGTACCACACTAATGTAAGATATTACTAACAGGGGAAAATATGGGAGGGGAAGGGTGGGTTATATGGCAATTCCCTACACTTTCTATTCACTTCTATGTAATCTAAAACTTCTCTAAAAATAGTTTATTAATTTAAAAAAAGAAAAGAAACAAACTGAAAATCAACAACTCTTCCCAGATCCATCTGACAACTGAGGTCACAGGCAAACCATCATCATGGAAACTAAAAAGACTTGCCACTATAGATATTCACAGGATTAGAGCAAGTATTGGATAGGACTTCTTGCAGAGTGAAAGGCTAATTGCTGGAGGCTGAGTGTGGACTAGATTGGGAGATAAAAACTCCTGGAGACCCAGCCTTGGGGGAGGGGCCCACACTTTCAGGAGTTTTACCCCTAGGAGCCAACCAGGTTCTCACTGTGAAGATTAGAGATAAGTCCTGTGACAGTGTGAATTTTGTGAATCTCAAAAAGCAAAAATACAAATGTTTATCCTATGTACGTCCCTCCTTCGATATTGGAAGCAGATAATTTGTAAGTTTCACAGGTCTACAGCCAGAGGGGAATGTTGCCCCAGGACAAACTGCAAGCCTATAACCGATTTCTATGAGATTTTTTTAAAGCATTACTACTGAAATAATATAAGGCTTTTGAAATATTGTGATGTAATGAATGTATTTTGCATATGGAAAGACATATCTTTTTGGGATTCAGAGGGTAGAATGTGGCAGGTTGAGATTATTTTATGAATCCCAAAAAGAGAATGATCATTAGTTTGTAAACTAATCTACTCCTCTGGATATGATACTCTACTCTCTGATTGCAATAAATTTAGTTGAGGGACCTTTGATCAGATTACTTGATAAGGTGGATTTAGGGCTTTTCATTAGACTACCTCAGTGAGCTGTGACTCAGTTTGATTCTTCACTTTCTTCCTGGGGCTGATATAAACAGATACACAGAGAGAGAGAGGGACACAGACAGGCACAGGAAAAGGAAGTCACCATGTTTGATCCTGTCATGTAAGAGAGAGGGCTAGAGGATCGCTTAAGCATGAAGCCTCAAGAGGCTGAGCCCACAGAGCAGCTCAAGAGATGGTGAACCCAGAGGGGAAGGCTGGAATCTTATCAGAGATTGGCAGCCATCTTGCTTCAACATGTGGCAGCTGATTTTGGTGAAAAAGCATCTCTGGTGGTGCCTCGGTTTTGACTTTTCACAGCCCTGGAACTGGAATGATTTAAGGCTTTTGAAATATTTTATTTTGCACATGGAAAAGACATGGCTTTTTGGGATTCAGGTGGTAGAATTGGAAGGTTTAGCCCTTTGGCAAACTAAAACAGAAACTGGTACCAGGAGAGTGAGTCACGCTGTTTGCAATTCCCAAAAATGCTGGAACAGTTTTATTTTATAAAACCATCTCTTGGAGTTCAGCTGTCAGGAACTGTGAGACAGTTGATAGAAAAGGTCTAGACTGTTTTGAAGAGACTGTTGGTAGAAATACAGATGGTAAATATAGTGCTGATAAGGCCTTAGAAGGAAATGATGAAACTATTATTTGAACCTGGAGGAAAGGTGATCTTTGTTTTAATGTTGCAGGGAACTTGGCAAAATTGACTCCTGAAGTTAGATGGAAGGCAGAATTTGAAAATGACAATCTTGGACATTTAGCTGAGGAGGTTTCAAAGTAAATGTGGAAAATGCACCCTGGCTTTTCTTGCAGCTTACAGAAAAATGTAAGAGGAAAGAGATAAACTGAGAACTAAATTGCTGGGCACAAAGAAACCAAAGACTGATTTGGGAAATTCTAAGCTTCTGGAAAACAAGCCCCCAGATGATAGTGCCCCATGTGAGGATTTAACTAAACGTGGAGCTTGTAAGTTAAGATTGGAAACGCAGTTATCCAGGAAGGACCTGTGGTGGAAAGTCCTACTGTCTGATGTCTGGACCCCTGTGAGGTTCATCTAAACCAACAAGCTTTCTGTGAGAACTGTATGAACAAAACCACTGTCAGCCTGGACTAAAAGTCAGGGGAGGGAGAGACTGAGGGAGAAACAGCATCAAAAGGAAAACCATGGAAGCTGAAGCCTGGAATTAAGATATTCCCTTGGGCCAAGAGAGAGACCCCACCCATGTGTACAGAGAAGGTGAGTTTGTCCCAGCCTTTGAAGAGGACGGATGTTCCAGCACATTGTTAAGGGAGAGTTTGGTCTCCCCAGGCTACAGAGGGTGGAGCATATTTCCCAATGTTTGGGGAGAGTGAGGTCAACACTCCATTTCTCTGAGGGGGTTGGGCCTATATGCCAAAGATTAGAGAGAATATTGCTGCCATTTCACTGTACTAAGAGGAATGAGCCTGTCCCCCAGAGATTGGGGAAAGTGTGACCATCACTCCAATATCCTTGGTGGGTAACATCGGTAGCTCGGTTTCCACCCAGATGCTTGAGGAACATGGAGCTGAAAGTATGGCCTTTGGGCAAACCCACGAAAAGGATGGGCTCCCATGAGGCCCCAAGGAGAAGAAACCATTATCTTAAGGATGACTCTCAGACTTCGAAATCTAGTGCAGTATGCCCTGCAAGTTTTCAGAACTATTGGGACCTGTGACACCCTTTTCCCTTCCAAGTTCTCCTTATGGTAAAGCAAATGTTTATCCTATATATGCCCCTCTTTTGTATATTGGAAGCAGATAATTTCTTTGTAAGTTTCATTGGTCTACCGCCAGAGGGGAATATTTCCCCAAGACAAACTGCATACCTATAACTGATTTCTATGAAATTTTATACTTAGCATTGCACTGAAATGATTTAAGGCTTTTGAAATATTGTGATGTAGTGAATGTATTTTGCATATGGAAAGAATATATATTTTGGGATCCATAGGGTGGAGTATAACAGTTTGAATTGTGTGAATCCAAAAAAAAAAAAAGATTGTTTTAAACTAATCCATTCCTGTGGATGTGAGATCCATTTGACTGGAGTACATCATCGGGGTGTGATTCTTGTTGCGTCTAACCCTTTGGCTGGGTCTGATATAAAAGGAGACACAGAGAGACAGACACAGGAAAAGAGAGCTGCCATGTTTGACTCTGCCATGAGAGAGAACTGCAGGAAAACAGAAGCCCCTGAGAGGCTCAAAGAGCTGAGGTCCAAAAAGAAACAGACAAGCCTTATGCTTGATTGCTCACAGCTGAGCTCTAAGAGATGGTGGATTCTGGAGGGGAAGGCAGAGACTTCTGTAGAGATGGGCAGCCATCTTGCTTCACCATGTGGCAACAATGCCAGTATCACCAGCAACTGACTTTGGTGAGAAAGCATCTCTGCTGATGTCTTGATTTGGCATTTCATGGCCTTGGAACTGTAAATTTCTACTCCCAATAAATCCCCATCATAAAAGCCAAGAGATTTCTGGTACTTTGCATAGACAGCCTTTTGGCAAACTATAACAAACCCCCTCTGTTTCCAGTAGGAGGAAGAAGGGAAGACAAAAAGAGAAACAAATACAGAAGATCATACAGCAAATGGACACAGACAGCTAAAACAGCAGGGCAGGGGATAGAAAAAAAATCTTCAAAAAAAAAAGCCCAGAGAGCTCTCCTCTCTTTTACAAAGGGCTGCCCTCGAAAGAAGCTAGTTTACCAGAACCAACCTACTTGAGTTTTATCAGAACCTAACCAACCCAGTGAACGAAGAACACTGAATTCCATGTCTAGCTTTTGACATGGGGAAGAGGAAATACCCAATTCCAGTCCCCACTATCCAATAAGGGGTGATTTTTAAAAAAGATGCAAAGCACCTGGGATGGTCACCATGTAGGAGCAGCAGCTCATTAAAAGAATGAGACCTAGTCACAGCACTGTAGAGCTATCCCTTCCTTCACCTCTGACAACCACATCAGTAGGGTTCCTGGAAAATAGGGGATTAGTGTTGAAATGGCAAAACTCAGACTGTATTTTAGAAGTAGTATACCAGGAAACCCACAGACAACAGGGAAGATAAAAACAAGACCACCACAGGAAATTTTAGCCTCCATTAACAGCTACAGCAAAAAATAAATACAGCTTAACTCTGGCCAGATAAACATAAAACCTCACACTAAGCACACCTATTTAACTCAGTTCCTCTTACCTGATACATCATGCCTGGCTCTTAATAAAAAACTACAAGGCATGCATAAAGCCAAAAAAAACAAACAAACAAACAAACAATACACACACACAATTTGAAGAGACAGGGTAAATATCAGACTGATATATGAGAGCAGTTTGGGAATTATTAGGGCAAGATTTAAAATAACTATGATTAGTATGTTAAGGGCTCTAATGGGAAAAGTGGACAGCAGGCAAAAAGTGGCAGGTAACATAAGCAAAGAGATGGAAACTCTACAAAAGAATAAAAGAGAAACACTAGAAATCAAAACCACTGTGACATAAATGAAGAATGCCTTTGAGTGCAATGGACACAACCAATCCAGTGTCCACATAGAAGAGGTGGCATTGGATTGGGAAAAGTGGACATAATGGACAAAGGGTATGGGGAAAGGCAGGAAGAGATGAGAGGTGGAGGCGTCTTCGGGACATGGAGCTGCCCTGGATGGTGCTTCAGAGGTAATCACCGGACATTGTAAATCCTCACAGGGCCTACATGATGGAATAGAGGAGAGTATGGGCCATGATGTGAACCAATGTATATGAGGTGCAGAGGTGCCCAAAGATGTACTTACCAAATCCAATGGATGTGTCATGATGATGGGAACGAGTGTTGTTGGGGGGGGGGGGGGAGAGGGGGGGTGGGGGGGTGGGGTTGAATGGGACCTCACATATATATTTTTAATGTAATATTATTACAAAGTCAATAAAAAATAAAAAAATTAAAAAAAAAAAAAAAAAAAAAAAAGAATGCCTTTGATAGGCCCATCAGAATAGACACAGCTGAGGGAAAAAAAACAGTAAGCTTGAAGATACATAACTAGAAACTTCCAAACTGAAAAGCAGAGAGATAAAAACTGAAAAAGTAGAACAGAATATCTAACACCTGTGGGACTACTACAAATGGTGTAACATGCACGTATGCAGGTATTGACCAGAAGGAAAAAAAGAAACAAAACAATTATTTGAATTAATAATGGCTGAGAGTTTTCCAAAATTAATGACAGAGCACAGGTCTGAGAAGTTCAGAAAATACCAACCATGATAAATGTAAAATAACCCACCCCTAGGCATATCTATTCAAATGTAAGTAAGTCAGAGAAAAAAAGAAAACCTTGAAAGAAGCCATAGAAAAAGAAGCACCTTCCTATAGAGGTACAAGGGTAAGAATTACATCAGATTCTCTCCAGATACAATACAAGCAGGAAGAGACTGGAGTGAAATACTAAAAGCATTGAAAGTAAAACAAACAAACAAACAAAACACACATACACAACCTAGAATTATAGAACTCAGCAAACTATCCTTCAAAAGTGAAGGAGAAGTAAACTTTCTAGACAAACAAAAATTAAGGAAATTTGTTACCAACAGACCTGTCCTGCAGGAAATGTTAAAAGAAGCACTTCAGAGAGAAAGAAAATGATAAAGGTCAGAAACTCTGATCTACAAAAGAAAGGAAGAGTGCTAAGAAAAAATAAATGAAGGTAAAATATTTTGTTTCTCTTATGCTTAACTGATCTAACAAATAAAAGTTTGTTCAAAATTATAATACCAACAATGATTACAGTTTATGGATAAATTAAATATATGATGGCTGCTATAAGGAATGGAAGGGGAGAATTGGGATTATTCTGTTATATAAGGTACCTGCACTACCCATGAAGCAGTACTCAGATTACTTGTAAATGTATATTGTAACCTCTAGGGAAACCATTAAATTTTTTAAAAAATATGTATAATTGAAATTCTAAGATGGAGAGACAATGGAATTGTATAAAATGCTTGATTAAAATTAGAAAAGGAAAAAAAGACTGGAAGACACAGAGCACAATGTCAATGAATAAAAAGTAGTTAAAATATGGTAGATATTAATCGAATGATATAAATAATCACTTTAAATGTGAATGACTTAAATACACCAGTTAATAGAGACTAGTAGAGTGGATTAAAACATAAGACCCAACTATATTTTGTTAATAAACTCACCTTAAATACATAGTCAAAGATAGATAAAAGTAAAGAGATAGAGAAGGATATACCATGCTAACACTAATCAACAGAAAGCTGGAGTAGCTGTATTGATTTCAAACAAAACGTATTTCAGAGCAAGAAAAATTATCAAGGATATATAGGGAAATAACATAACGAAAAAGGAGTCAATGTTCCAAAAAATAACAATTCTTAACATGTATGTCCCTAACAACAGGGCACGAAAATATGTGATACAAAAACTGATAGAACTGCTAGGAGACATAGACAACTCCACTCATATTTGGAGACATCAATATCCCTCTGTGAGTAACTGTCAGATTCATCAGGCAGAAAATCAGTAAAGGTATATTAGAACTGAGGAGCACCATCCATCAACTGGATCTCATTGACATCTATAGAAACATCAAACAGCAATAGAATATACATTTTCCTCAAGCCCACATAACATTCACCAAGACAGACCACATACTGTGCTATAAGATACCCCTCAACAAATGTAAAAGAACAGAACTTTCAATCCATAACAGAATTAAACTAGAAATCAATAACAGAAAGATAGATGGAAATTCCAAAATATTTGGAGCTTAAACAAAACATAAATAACACATGGGTCAGAGAAGAAGTTTCAAAAGAAATTTTAAAAATATCTTGAACTACAGAAAAATGAAAAGACAGCTTATCAAAATTCGTTGGATGCATCTCAAGTTGTTTATATAAGCTTCCACCTTAGGAAACTCAAAAAAAAAAAAAAAAAAGAGAGAGATCAAATTAAACCAAAAAAGCAGAAAAAAATAATAAGGATTAGAGCAGACATCAGTGAAACTGAAAATAAGAAAATAAAGAACTTCAACAAAATCAAAAACTGGTTCTTTGAAATTATGAACAAAATTGATAAACCTCTAGCTAAGACAGTCAAGAAAAAAAAAAAAAGAGAATACACCAATTGCCCACTGAATATATTTTAAGTACAGTTTACCTCGATCATATTATTCTAGAGCTAAAATTTTAACATTAAACACAAATTTTAATTTTATTCCTTTATTTAAACTTGTTTAGTTTCCTTTCTAGATCTGCTGAGATAACCTTACTATAGCACTTAGTTCATGCAACTATAATAGGATTCCCATTTGTATTATAATTACCTATATATAAATGTCTACAATATTTTATAATCTCCTTGGAAAAATGTTTACCTGCTTCTCTTTTTCCAACCCAGAATGTAGTGCCTAGTCCAGAATGGTAACTAGAAAAAAGGAATTTTGTATTGTCACTGTGTGGTTCATTTTATTATGTTTCTCTAGTAAAATGAGTACTATTCCCAGGTCTTGACAAACCTGGTGTAGCAGTTTGATAATATTTATGATTTCCAAAAATATATATTGGATTATGTTGTGAACTGGTCTGTTCCTCTGGGCATATTAGATTGGATTGCAGTCAGAGGTTTCACTTTTACTTGATTAATAATGATTAAGGCTTTGACTGGGCCACATCAGTAGTACATGAGTAGTAGTCACAGAGAAAATGACATGGCAGAGAAGAAAATTGGAGTTTTGATCCTGGAGTTCAGGAAGTAAGCACACAAAGAAGCAGATACATGAGGAAAGAGTGAAGGCTCCATTAGACATTGCAGAGGCCCCAGGAAGAGAGTCAAGCTGTTCCCCTGACAGTTTACAGCTGGCCTTGTGGAGAGAGCAGAGCAGCTGAGCCTGGAAAGAAACAAACCTTGGAAAAGAGCCAAGACTTGTCCCAGTCTGTGGCTGAGACTGGAAGAAGCTAGACCATGGAGCCTTGGGAGGAGGAGTAAGACAGAACCCTCACAGGCATCACCCACCATCCTGCTCCAACATGTGGCAACAGACTCTGGGTGAGAAAGTACCTCTTACAGTACCTTTAGGTGGACTTTTTAGGGCCTTGTGATGGAAAGCTTCTATCCCAAATAAATACCCTTTATAAAAATCAAGCGATTTCTGGTATTTTGCATCAGTAGCCCTTTAGCTGACCAATATACCTGGGAAACAAAGAACTTCCACTATGGTTGGGAACCCTTTCATCATGGATTCTAGATTAGTAGAGTATAATGGGCAAGGTACTTTCCCAAATTCATTGATAATCTAGGCTGGGAAAGTTCCTCCAGGTCTTATAATTCACAGATGGTACTGCCTCAGGATAAGAACAGGATGTTCCTTTTCCCAGTGTTAAGATCCCACCCCAAAGAAAATCTATTTGAGATAGTGTCCCTATGTACTCCTCTGTTGTCCAATCTCTCTTCTTGACTCAGGTGCTGGAGCAGGTCTTGGTGGAGGCAGTGTGTGGAGCACATCCTGAAAGTACTGGCTGCAATGTCCAAAGGAGCTGGATATGGTTGAAAGGGATGCCAATTGACAGTGAAAGACAGGGATAATATGAATGAAGCCATGGTAGGCAGAAAGGTGGCAACCTTCATTACTTTAGCAATTTGGGAAGAACCCAAAATGTAGTCTTTGAGTTTCCTGAATGGGCAGGTCAAAGAGATTTCATGGGAGGTGAGTGATTCTAGATTGCCTAATTCGATACTGTCTACTGGAGAGCCATGCTGTGTCAGTTGAGGCTTAGTAAATGGTCTTTGGTGGGGTATCCTAAAATCCTTACTGGTGGATTGAGACTCCTTGACCAATGGCCAGAATCAGGATGGCACTAGATCAAATATAGAACTAGAAGTGAAAAACATTATTACTATGAAAGATGTGTATGCCAATTTAACTACTTGCACATTTAAAATAGTAGCTCTGTAGCCTACTATTTTATCCATACAAGGCACAGTACCCAAAGTACTTCCCAGTGACTCCTTAAATGCCCCTTCTGGATTACTGATAGGTGGACATGATCTTGGAGAGTCTTCTAAGTGCAAGACATAATAAATGTGGCCCTCTCTCAACACATGAGTGGGAAGCACACAAAGAAACATCTCTTCCGAAAAAATGGGGTTGACTGGGGGAGACAAAGGTGAGCCAGCACAAAGAGCCATATGGTCTGTTTTGGCAAGGTCATTGCATAGAATGAGAACTGTATTCTGGGCATCTTAGGAAGGGTGAGGCTCTCCGAGGTTACTCAGAAATTGAGGATAAGTAACATAAACCCTGATCACTGGCTCAGGTCCTATAAGGTCCTATGTAATTCAGAATATTGGACCTGATAGAGCAATTTCAGGTTATCGTGGCTAAGTTTTAAAGAAGTCTGAAAGATGGAAAAAACTGATGACCTTCACACAGGCTTTTACCAATGGAACATCTCAGTGATCTTGCTGTACTGGTAAGTATTAACACAGCTCCTATGTATCCTACCCTTTTTATTATCAAAAAGGGATGGTTTTAGATTACAGAAAACAATGATAGGCTCAAGCACCCCTGTCTGGCCTCCTAAGGGGAGTGTGGCTTAAGGGACACAAAGTACTTAAGCAAGTAATTCCCTGGGGTTTGGTGGTTTTAATAACTAGGAAGAAGAGTGCCTGCCCCACCAGGAAGAGGTGAACGTCTTCATGATCCAGGGCTGCTCTCCACAATGCCGGTTAGAAGCTGGGCTAGCCCACCTTGACTTAAAGAAACTCAGCCAGTTCTTAAAGATAATAACATTCTTTCCTAAGGGCTCACACTCCATCTGTTTAGTATTAGGAACCATGCCATAAACCAAGATTTTTAATTAGTAGTTTCTTAAAGGACAACGTACTGTAGAAACTTCTGTTTAGTAGTACTTTGGTTCTCTGGTTGCTTACACCACCAAGAGTGGCTCTGAGGAAATGTTCAACCCAACAAATGTTTATGAACCTTCTACAGCATACCAAGTACTGAGCCTGCCTAAATGAACACGAAAAAAGACCTGGCCTATTTTCTCAGGGAGCTAACACTCCACTAGAGAAATATAAAAATAAATGGAATTAGACAACAAATAAGCACTTGAATAGGCATATAAATAAAGCTTCACAGGAGCCCCGAAAAGGGAATACACATTCCAGCGGGGATTCCATGACTACTGTAAATGCTTTTAATTAGTGATTTCAGTACTGTGTCTATGGCTAAAGACTAATTCACTTAAAGTAACCAGGGGCTCTCCATCTATAGCTGTCTAACCTTTCAATTTTGCAAAGCATTCCTTTTCCCCGAAGAGGCCATTCACTAGGTGGAAATGAAGAGCAGAACTATAAATTAACGTAACATGATGCAGTACTTTTTGAATACAGATAAAATATATTTAGAACCTCAAAATTTCTGCCCATAAAATATAACAAATGTTGCTACTTTCATTGTAATTTCTTTTAAGACAATCCACCTAGCTTGGCCACTTAATATTAATTTACAAAGGAAATGTATTAAATGAGTGCCTCAACTATCTTTTTATGTGCTTGCCTTTTCCTTTTTATTGGAAGCTAAAATAAAGGCACAGAGTGTCTGTGTAAAATAGGGAAGACTCTGAGTGGAAATCATACTTAAAATGACTTTAGTAAAATTTATCATTTCATCAGTTTCTTGAATAGGTCAGAAGAGACCAACTATTAACTGACAGAATTGTTTATGCACAATTACTACAAAAAAGAAAGAGTATCAAGCAAATAAAAAAGAAAATTAAGCTACAACAAAAGGAGATAAATAATCCTGGGTGGTAATCAAAGAAATATAAATCAAAGAAGCTCAAGGCATCATTTCACAAATAAATTATCAGGTCTCTTCTTGCTATGATAACACCAAAAGCTCGTGTGGGTGCAGTGTAAATAGAGTAACGCTGGTAAATTGTTTGACCACTTCTGGAAAATAACATAGCAACAGAGAGCAAAAGCAATGTGAAATTTGCACCCGTAGTTGAAGAGTACCACTCTTGAGAATTTATCCTAAAGAAACAATTCAATGAAAGAATAAAAGTCACAAATATTAACATGGTATGAATAGTAATGTCTATAATAGGGAAGAAAAAACTGGAAACAATGCATCTGCTATGGAGTAATTAATATTACAATGAGAAAGAAAGCTGTTTCCGATCTCTCTGCGAGTAAGCAGACATACCCAGAAGCAGCCTGGCAAAGGACTGTCCTGCAGACGGCTGTGGCTTTAAACCTCTAGAGAAGGAGAGCAGCACTGATGACAGTAAGGGTGGGCAGGAGAGGGAACAGGGACAGGGCTAACGCAGAAGGAACAAGGAAACATAGAAGGACATGAAAAACGAGGGCAAGCTACTCAGGTTTGAGGCAAGGTAATGACAATACAGGTCAGTTGGAAGACAGCTGGCATCTAATTTAAAGAAATCACATTAGTATTACGTACCAAAAGTCTTAGAAAAATATATCCCCTAAAGCCATATCTAAGAAAAATATGGAAATACTAAGAGACTTGTGGCAAATTACAGGGTGCTTTTGTGCTTATTTGTACCTTCCAAATCCTCTATAATGCACATGTATTACTTTTATAATCAGAGAACCCATGCTCTTTGGGAAAATAAAGACCAAAAAACACAATAATCACTGTTACTCTTCAGTGTGATGGCTTGTTAGAAACACCTAACTTGGGGACCCAGGGACCCCAAACTGTCCTGTTAACAAGATGGCACATCTCAGTCTGAAAAGCTCTGCTCTTCTCCCCACCCCCCACTCCCCACACCCTCCCCAAGTGAACAGTGTGTGGGAACCTACCAGACTCTGCTGGGACCCTGGATAAAGACATGTCGCCATAGCCGGCATGAGGTGGCGCAAAGCCTTCTGCAGATATGGAGCTTGGTGTCCTGAGGCAGGCAGGCCCAGTCAGCACCCTGGGGGCCAGAACACAACAGTCCTTCACTTGGGCAAACACAAAGCCAAGGATTTTCTATAAGACAACTGGTGTTTCCACAGCTCTGACACATTACTCATTTATTCAGTCAGTGTCATTCAGTGGATACTTAATTCCTTAAATAGCACATCTACACTGAATTAGATGCTGGGGATTCAATATGGAAATAATAAATAAGAATTAACTATAGAGCCTGTCCTCAAGAAATGTGGTCACCTTGATTCAATCAATAAATATTATCATGTAAAAAAGCATTTTTTCCTCTAATATTTGCCATAATTGGACTGCAAGGTCATGTTACATTGCTGTCATTTGTTAAAGCTTGGAGTATTTTTTGTCTGGCTACCTACAAATGAAATGGGATTACTGTAACCTGAAACCAAAAATTACTGTTTTAAACAGATTCATTTTTAAAAACTCTGAGATTTACAATATTAAGAAAAATATTTAAAATTTTTCCTTAAGGCAAAAATGTAGGTGGCACCTCCTTTTAATGCCACATAAGGATAATGTTTAACTGGCCCTCCCAAGGATTATTTAATAACGTAGGGAAATTGTACTTTGGTCCACTCATTGCTTACTGTTGACTAAGAGTCCTACACTTAGTGAAATGACATATTATTTGTAAACTTTTTTTTAATTCTACTTTGACAAGGAGAAAAGGCATCTCTTTTTCAAAAAGAAGAACTATGGTGACTGGCAATGAAGAGCTTTCCCTGTACACATACCTGAGAATTGAAGTACCTCCTTGTTAATGAAGAACCACTAAGGACCAGAGGATCTGCCATCCAACTACTTGGTATATTTTTAACTAAAGACAACTAAAGTCAATTTTCTCTAAAAATTTTGTCTGAAAATTAATTTTAAGACAGTCCTTGATAATTAGTGAAACCCTTAACACAAGTACCAGGGTTTAAATAAATGGCCCACATGAAATAAACATGTGAATGGCCCTGTACCCAAACAACTTATCTTCTTTGTACACACACATACACACACACACACACATAGATAAGGTCTCTCTAGCAAACAAATAAATAGACTGAAACTCATATTAATTCATACCAAGAGTCACCAATTTCAAATCTTCCACCAAAGTCAGCAGTGCTTCCAGGACAAACAGTTTTGATTAGAAACACATGCCCATTTCTGGGACTTGTTAGGTAATGAATCAGAGATAATCCTATAGAAAAACAAAAGTCCATCAACTGGATGAATTTCTCTTCTCTTACATGTTATCTAGTATATCATAGTACAACTAGATAAAAGAATACCAACGTTAAGATGATTAATATTTAATTCAATTTTAAATTGCAACTACTGCAGTAAATTAGACATAGCATAATGCCTAAGTAACAGTTTATACAAGTCACCATCAACAAATGTACACTGAGTGCCGAGTCAGTCCATAAAGTTTAAAAAATAAATTATATAAATCCCTGTTCCCTCTCCTGCCCACCCTTACTATCATTATTTCATTTATTATAAAGCAAAAGAAAACTTTTCAGGAAATACAGTGCCCACCTCCTCCCAAGTTTGGCTAGGTAAGCAGCCATTAGTGTTTCCCCTCTAATCTCTGTGGGGATTTTTGGTTATTTTTTTAATTAGAGAAGTTGAGGGTTTTAGAACAATTGTGCATCAAATACAGGATTCCCATATACCAGCCTATTATTAACAACTTGCACTGGTGTGGTACCTTTGTTACAAATGATGAACACACATGTTTATAATTATACCATTAACTGTAGTCCATGGTTTAACTTATGGTTAAACACTGTTCTGTGGGGTTTTTTTCTTTTCATAATTGAGGTTTATCAGTCATTTTGAAGTTCAGTACACAGACATTTATGAACAATCTGAACACAATTCTAAATATAAATACCAAAAACCTAAAAAGCCATGTAGTTGTTTTTCTAAAGTTATTCCAGTTACTTTCCAGCTTAAAATTTGAATGTAAGTTTTCCTTAAGAGGCTATCTAGTACCTACATCTTCAAGTGCTGATAAGCTGTTCCATCTTTATATCCCACTAATTCACAATTCAATATCATACACACAACACACATTTCCAATCTTTCACAGCACATAACACAGTTATTAGAAAAACTGGATGGCCATGACCAAGGATGTTATAGAGTACACACAGTTCAGACAAGGGATGGTTTCAAGAAAGAATTCTACTAAAAAACAGGGGAATAGAAGTAATTTAAAATGTTTGTGATGGCTACTGTGTCAACTCAGCCAGGTAATTGTACCCAGTTGTTTGGTCAAGCAAGCACTGGGCTAACTGTAATACAAGGGCATTTATGGACTTTAGTCACCATTGACTTTACTGCAGTGGTAAATCATAGAGAGCTCATTATAATTACATCAATCAGGGAGATTGCAATCAGCAGTGAGTGACACTTAACCCAATCAGTTGAATGCCTTAAAAGAGGAAGTGAAGCCAAACTCAGCATGTAAATGCAATGCCTTCCCCCCAGCGTGGGACATGACACCCGGGGATGAGCCTCCCTGGCAACGAGGGACCACTATCAACTACCAACTGATGATGCAACTGGAAAATGACCTTATACGGAAGGTTCAATGCGGATCAGCAGAATATCCATGTCTACATAAAATACCATGACTTTAAAATGCTGTTTGACCTAAAGTAAGGGGGGAATGGAAAGGAGAAATGAGTTTATATGGCTACGAGTTTCTAAAAAAGAGTCTGGAGGCTGGCAGAAGGTTTGCCCTCATGCACAACTGAGCAGAGTCAGAGAGACAGATAAAGCAGATACAACCCCCAGATATTGGTTCCTTTGAGGGCTAAAGAGACCCATGGGAGTTATGGTCATGGCCGATGGGGTTAACTACCAGGGCAGATGGCCCCTCTTTGGAAATGGTGTTTATGTGTGATGAATCTGGACTCAGATGGGATCTCCCTTCATAAGACTTTCATGCTAATGTGCTGGAGGTGCAGTTAATGTTGGGGTTTAAGATATATTTAGGGGATTTGAATCTCTGGACTGACAATGTGATAGCCAGATCCTGAGCCTCAACAGACTCCAGCACCTACAATCTGATTTATTGGACTTACCACACTCAGCTAAGATGGAGTTGAAGAAGGACAACCACCACACCATGGAACCTAGAGTGATTACAACTGAAAATGGGAGGATTGCATCCACCATCCAGGTGGAATCTGAGCCTCCTCTTGACATAGAGGTGCAAAGGACACAACCAATCCAATGTCCACATAGAAGAGGTGGCATTGGATTGGGAAAAGTGGACATAGTGGACAAAGGGTATGGGGAAAGGCAGGAAGAGATGAGAGGTGGAGGCGTCTTCGGGACATGGAGCTGCCCTGGATGGTGCTTCAGAGGTAATCACCGGACATTGTAAATCCTCACAGGGCCCACTTGATGGAATAGAGGAGAGTATGGGCCATGATGTGAACCAATTTATATGAGGTGCAGAGGTGCCCAAAGATGTACTTACCAAATCCAATGGATATGTCATGATGATGGGAACGAGTGTTGTTGGGGGGGGGAGAGGGGGGGTGGGGGGTGGGGTTGAATGGGACCTCACATATATATTTTTAATGTAATATTATTACAAAGTCAATAAAAAATAAAAAAATTTAAAAAAAAAAAAAAAAAAAAGAGGAAGTGATTTCAGCATTGCGTGATAATTTCCCAGCTCATCTTTGGACAACCAACATCTCCCAGAACTTATCAAGAAACTTCATTGGACTTTCATCGGAGCCCCTGGTTGCAGCCTGCCTGCAAAACCTGGATTTGTGCATCCCCACAGCTGCATAATACAGACTCATAAAATAACATACAATTGACAGATATCTCTTGTTGATTCTGTTTCCCTAGAGAACCCTGATTAATAACAATGTTCAACCATATTCAATGCATGACTGTGATTTCAAATCACCAGTTAATATGCATTACAAGGTACAAAAATTGCCAACCCCTACGCCATGGAGTGTTTTTGTTTGTTTGTTTGTTTGTTTTAATATTTATATTTATTTCTCTCCCCTTTCCCCCACCCCGCCCTAGTTGTCTGTTCTCTGTGTCTATTTGCTGCATGTTCTTTGTCCGCTTCTGTTGTTGTCAGCAGCACGGGAATCTGTATTTCTTTTTCTTGCGTCATCTTGTGTGTCAGCTCTCCGTGTGTGTGCAGCACCATTCCTAGGCAGGCTGAACTTTCTTTTGCACTGGGCAGCTCTCCTTATGGGGAGCACTCCTTGTGTGGGGGGCTCTTCTATGCAAGGACGTGGCAGGGCACTCCTTGCGTGCATCAGCACTGCACATGGACCAGCTCCACATGGGTCAAGGAGGCCCAGGGTTTGAACCATGGACCTCCCATGTGGTAGATGGATGCCCTATCCACTGGGCAAGTCCGCTTCCCCCTGCCATGGAGTGTTGACATCTAATATACCAGAAATGTGTATATATTTTTTACAATGAAAAAAAAAAGTTGACATCCAAGATAGTCAAAGACTATCAATATCCACTATTTTCTGGTTGTACCAAGAAATAAACAACCAGCAAATGACTTCCCCCTTAAAAAAAAAAAAAGCATTTACACTTTAAAAAATGGGATGAAGTGGGATCCCAATCTTCTTAACACTGTTTCTTCTAGAGCTACTAAAAACATTGCATTTATAAAATAACTTTTTTTGGTAATGTATATATTTTCAAAAAAATACAATTTACAAAAATGGTGGGGTGGGGAGTGGAGAGTGGGTTATATGGGAACCGCTTATGTTTTTTAATGTAACATTCTTTACAATCTATTAGCATTAATTTTAAAAATGTAAAAAAAAAAAAGCTGATAAAAATATTCCTCTGGGTTATACAAGAAAGGAGAAATGGACCACTGAGAAGACATGGTATACAATATTTAACCAGACCTGGCTTCTTTCTCTCCTGCTTCATCAGAGGCTGGACTCTCCTCATTTTTAGTTTCTCCATTTTCTGTAAGTAAATCCTGTTGAGTTTCTTGGTTACCACGTCAGCTTGTTTTCCCTTTGCTTCCCTTTTCCCTTTGAGGGTTGCACTTTTCAGTCTGAAGGTTTATCCTTTCCCACTGTCATTTTTGGCTTCACGTCTGCTTTCATAGGAGCAGGTTTAGCAGACAGCCTTGCCGACCTCCTCCTGGGCTCATCCTTCCCTACCGCTTCAGCAGAGCGGAGCTTCCTCTCAGACAAATCAGAATCTAAGCATTTAAGGGTAGAATTGTTGCTGTTTCTTCAGTGACTAGCACATTGGAAATACTCAAGAAATGTTCGATTAATTAATTTCATGAAAATGTGTATCATCACTGATCAGTCCACACAGCCACATCAATAACTCTGGGAAGTCTCAGAAGTCTTATACGGTCCCTGAGAGAAGGGCTGTAAAAGATAAAGTTCAAGGTTTCCTTCCAACTCCTGGGGAAGGTGCCAGAGTGCTGAAAATCAGGGCATTAACCCTGAGAAGGGAGAAAACTAAAAGCAGAGCTAGTTTCTGGATACATAACTCAGGAGAGAGAAAAAGTGGTCTAACCTGATGCAAAGTGATCCCATTTGATCATAAGAGGAAGAAAACACAAGTGTTTGTGTTGCCCAGGCAAAAGAAGCATGACATTTTCCTTCAGAAGTTAGGGTGACATAGTGGAAGAACCAATGAATTCTTATTTTCAAATGATAACTATTGTAAATCCAGTTGGGGTACTATTTATAGCCTATCTCAAAACTTTAGCAGATACTGGCAAAGACCACTTCTTCATAATGGACTTTAAGCAGGTACTAGATGCCAAGATAAATAAGTTGAAATGACCTGCTGAGCACCTTGTCTAGGCTAATTCTTAACTACAGGCTGAGACTCTTCAAACTCTCCTGAAGGTTCTGTCATACCCCATTCACTGAGTCGTGTATTAGCCTAGAATAAAGGGCAGGAAAGAAGACCAAGTGCCCAATACTGAATGGCTCTTGCTGTCTTTCCTGTAGTCCTATGAAGAGAGGAGTTCCCTCCTCTGAAATCTATTTTCCTGTGGCCAAGTGCCAGTGTAAGCATGTTGGACTATTACAAATTATACAGCACTATTTATACCTTTTAAGAATTGTTTTTTCAGACTATGCTTTTTCTAAGAATTACTATTGTTGATTTTTCTGACTATAAAGATAACCAATAGTAAAGTTACAAATAGGAAATTTCATTTTGTAGTTTATTAACCATTCTCAGTATGTGTGTCTGGAGAGAGGGTTGCAGGGAAACAGGGAGAAGAGAGGTGTGAACTGCTACCTCAAGAGCTGCTGTGGTGGTGGAGACGAGTGTGGTGGAGTGAGGGAGCGAAAAGCAAAGGACACAGAAGGCAGGGCTCCAGGATCCCTCCAGGCTCCCATAATTTTTTCAACAAAGTTCTTCCACTAAAAGAAGTTCAAAAACAACTGTTCCAAACAGTATTTTAAGTAATCATCTCCGAGTAATTTTATACATATCTTTATCACTTAAAAGATGTAAAAATCACTATTCTAGACTTGCTCTAAATAAATCAACAACTTTCCCCCTTACAGATATGCATAATTCAGGTGCAGTCATCTTATAGGAAAATATTACTGCTACTTAAAGACAGTGGCTCAGGGGAGCATTGGTGACTCTGGGACAAGTCATGTGACATCCACCAAAGAAATATTAAGTTCACTAAAAGGGAAAGAAAGAGGAAGAGAAAAAGGAGAATAAAAGAAAGGATGGAAGAAGAATAAAAGAGCCAGACTAATAACAGTGAAAAATCACACTCGAAAAAAACGGAATAAAAATTTAAAAGGTGGAAATAAAAGTAAGAGGAAAAATATAAAAGATCAGAATGATGAGAAGAGAGGAATGAAATAAAGACCAAACAAGAGAAGGTGGAAAGAAAGAAAAATAAAGAAAGAGGGGGAAATGAAAGAAAGAGAAATAAACAAAATAAGGAGAAAAAGCAAAACCACCACCACCACAACAGAAAACTAGATCTCCCTCTCAGGCCACCAACAAGTGTCTCAAGCTGCCTGTGCTCACCAATCACCCCCATGGCCTGCCTTCCACAGTTTGGCTGACTACTGGTTTTCTGGTTGTAAAAGAAATGCAGAAAAATATAGCTCTCAGCTGACAACTGCCAATGCAACCTATGGAGTCTGTGGCCTTTAAAGATGTAGCTATAGACTTCCCCCAAGAAGAATAGGCTCTCCTGGACCAGTCCCAGGGAAAGGTGTTCAGAGATGTCACAGCAGAGATCACCAATCATCTGGTTTCGGTGGGTATTCAGGTCTGCAAATCAGATGTCTTTTCCCAGTTGGAGCAAGTAGAGGAACTGTGGAGTGAAGGAATAGGATTTCCCCATGACTAGAGTTCAAGCAGGCAAAGCAGCCATAAAAAAATAAATGGTAGCCATACAAAATATCTGCAGGAAAGATGTATCTTCCATCATGTCATTGAGATTTCACATTTGAAAGAATCCCTCTAGATGTAATATATTTGCAAGAAGAATTCACACAAAGATCAACAGATTTTCAACATGTGTCAACTCACAAGGGAAAGAAACCCTGTTTCAGCAATTTGGAAAGGCCTTCAGTGACAGTCATCTTTTACTCAACATGAACCAGTTCACAGTAGAAGTAAATCATATGAATATCACATAAATGGTAAAACCTTTATTCAGTCGTATGCCCTTAGATGATTCAATGGATCTGACATTGTTGAGAAACCCTCCAGATGTCATCTATGTGGGAAAGGCTTCAGTCAATCTTTAACCCTTAGGCAACATGAGAGAACTCACACCAGAGAGAAACCCTATGAATGTCATATATGTGGGAAAGCCTTTGAATCTATCCTTAGCACCAGAGGACTCACAGGGAGAGAAACCCTAAAAAGACCATCTATGTGGGAAAGTCTTCAACACTTCTTCTAGCATTAGGCAACGTGAGAGGCTTCACACTGGAGAGAAGCCCTTCACATGTGCTGTATGTGGGAAAACCACATACAGAATCACTCTTCTGGCCTTAGGAAACAGGAGAAGACTACTACTCAAGAGAAATCCTATGAATGCCATCTATGTGAGAAAGCCTTCAGAACAAGTTCCCAACTTAAAGGCCATGAGAGAACTCACACTGGAGAGAAACCATATGAGTGTCTTTTATGTGGCAAAGCTTTCATCCACTGGTCCCACTATCGACAACATGAGAGTACTCACACTGGAGAAAAAGTCTATGGATGTCATCTATGTGGGAAAGTCTTCAATCACTTTTCAAGCCTTTGTCAACAGGAGAGAATTCACACTGGAGAGAAACCCTATGAATGTCATTTATATGGGAAAGCCTTTGCCTTTTTTTTTTGTCCTTAGACAACATGAGAGAACTCACACTGGTTAAAAAAAAAAACCCTAGTAATGCCATCTATGAGGGAAAGCCTTCACCCATTGTTCTGACCTTAGAAAACATGAGAACACTCACAGTAAAGTGAAATCTTGTGAATGTCATCTATGTGGGAAAACATTCACTTACTGTTCAGCCCTTAGCATCATAAGAGATTTCACAATGAGGGAAAAACACATGAATGTTCTCTATGTAGTAAAACTTTCATTCATTCTGGCCTTAGATGACATGAGAGAACCCACACTGGAGAGAAATCCTATGAATGTCATCTATGTTGGAAAACCTTCCATCATTATTCTTACCTTAGAGAACATGAGGGAATTCACTGAACAGAAACCATGTGAATATCACCTATGTCATAAAGTCCTAACTCATTGTTCTCTCCTTTGGAAACATGAGAGAATTCCCAATGAGGAGAAACCACATGAATGTTGTCTGTGTGGGAAAGCTTTCACTCATTCTGAACTTAGATGACATGAGTGTACTCACATTTGAAAGAAACTGCGTGAATGTCTTAATATGAATGGGAAGACCTTAAGTTTATTTTTTTAATTTACGCAATATATAAGAACTTAAATAGGAATAAAATACAAGTATATGGGACAGCTCTCAAGCAATGTTTTTATCTGAGGATATGACAGCAGTCACTAACATTCAATATACAGAAGAGATTATAAACATAAAATTAACCTTTAATACACCACAGAGCTCACACACTGAAGAAACACTATGCTTGTAATCAACAGGGAATAGCTTTTTATCTTATAACTACTTCATCTTACCTAAGCAAATCTATACAATGTCATAGTTGTTGCAAAACCTTCTATTGATGGTTTGATATAAAATGAGTGAACTAATTATATAAATACAATAAAAATAGAAGAGTCTTCACCTGCTTTTCAAAATTATAAAGAAACCAGGAAAATGATATGTGAGAGAAATTCTACATTGTAAATCAATGGAGGAATGCCTAAGTTTATATTCTCCTTTAAATTAAATGAAGGAACACAACAAGAGAAACACTAAGTTTGTAATGGATGTGTATAACTATTTACTCAAGGACCAACCTTGGTGTGCAAAAGAAAATTCAGTGTAGGAATAATCACTAAAAACAAAAAATAATCATGAAAAGTCTTTATGAGAAAGACAAAACTCCTAGGAGGAATACCAGATATTTCATGCTGAAAAACTGTTTGATGAAAACCACATGAAATCCTTTATTCATACAGCAACATTTGCAGGGCATGTAGGAATTCACATTATTTAAAACACTTTTCAGGTCATATATGAAAGAGTGTGTTCAGTGAGCATTCATTTCCTAGTAGCTTTAATATTCTTCCAATGAAGAAACAACCATTCTGAAGGTCAGATGGGTAAACCTTCAGCTGGATTTCACATCAGCTAACTCATACTGGAAAATAATACAATTTATATGTAGAATTTTGAAAAAAGAAAAAAGCCTTATGATTGAAAACATGTAATAAGGCAATGTAGAACTGTGAGGTGACCTGGAAATATTGGGTGAAGAATTTTTAAGAATATAAAATGAGATTCAACTCAATAGATTAGTATTTGCATATATGGAAGCAACAAAAGTTGTTGCTGAAAAATCTAATTTGGCAAATTGTAGTTTTCTATGTAGCCCTAAACAGAAATATTTGGATATGTTGGAAAATAATCTTTAATGTAAACTGAAACATAGAACAGAAAATGAAATGTCTTAGTCTTATGTTAATATTATAACATGTATGTGATATCAGGGATTTAGACAAATATGAATAAACATACCTTAGGAAAAAAGACAGTGACTCAAATATTAGATCTTATAGGCAGGTAGCCACTTCCTCCTTAGTCATACCAAGGCATTGTAGATAACTAAGAATTATGGCATATTTTGAGTGTACACAACACCCCAGAACACCTGAAAACAAGAGGGCAACAGATGTGCAGAAGCCATTCCTGGTTATAAGGCCAACCAATATGCTAAAGCACCTTTTATCCTACCAGTCTTGCATTATGGAATTGTTACAACTCAAAAACTTATTAAAATTCACATAATTTCAACAATTAAAATCTACTCACAAAAATAGAGCAACCTGGATAGCCATCAAAAAAAATAGATATTATATACAACAAAAAAGGTTTCAGCATAACTCCACCAACACTTCCTGCATAGTATCAGCAACTGTACAGAAGAAAAGAGGAAGAAAGAAAAAGGGACTTCTGATGGTCTTGAAAGTTACAGAACCCCCAAATCTCCAATAGGTACTCAGAAAATCTGTCGAAGAACAACATCTGAAACTGGAAGTGGCTTTGCAGGGTCCAATTCTTGGATGAGTGCAATGGAAACATAGTAAGGCTGGGGGGTACTAGAGTGATGGGAATCCTATAAAGTCCTGAAACTAACCAGCTGAAAGTTTTCTTATAGGACAAGGCTTCATAGTGAAGAGAAACTGCCAGGAGTATAAATCAAATTGAGCAGCGGGGGAAAATAGGATCAAAGGAAACAGAAGGGCCAAATAAAGTTGGGAATGGGGATAGGAGGAAACCAGTGCATGTCATAAAAAGCACACTTTGAACACCTGGTGGAAACAGAGGACACCTAGAACTACAAAGGTAGCAAAGCACTCCTCACCCACTCTCCCTTTCTTAGCCATAGGAAAATTCTTCACATCTACACATGAGCAACAGTAAAACACTGAGATCAGTGCTCACAAAAAGTTATAATAAAAAAGGAAATCAGGAGAAAAATAATATCCTTTCAAGTAACAAAGGCACATTAGAAAAGCACGCCCACAAATGAGTTAAAAACCATAACCTAAAATTTGTAAACTAGCTTACAATAAAATTATTAGTAAAACAGTAACTTAAAACAAAATAAAAAAATAAAAACTTGCCCAAATATCTGAAACATTATCAAAAGATAGAGCAAGCAATTAAATAAACTACATAGTAAAAGAAAGGACAGAGAATACCAATACACACACACACAAAAATACACATTACAAAACATTTTTTAATAAATGGAAGCAAGTACCTTTAAACTTAAAACAATGGTTAAATATAAGGGAAGGAAGGATAAAGGGTAGAGGGACAGATTGGACAAGAGACTTCTTTGGACTAAACCTTGCTTTGTGTAAATTTAACTCTGAAACCATGCAAATAACTTTGAAACAATTAAATTTTGAAAATGAGATCCACTAAAAATTGAAAGCAAAATTAAAGGAAAAAACCTCTATATAAATTTGGTGGCATAATCACACAGAGAGGAAATATAATAGTAATCCAACTGACTTTCACTGCTCCCAGAATAAAGATCAAGAAGACTTCTAGGAAAACAAAAATATCCAGTACCCACAAAGTAAAATTCAGTCTGACTACCAATAAATGATTACCTAGCATGCAAAGATAAGAAGGAAAATACTTAATTAAAACTGAGCCTTAACAGATGAATTAGCAGGTAAATATATTAAAAGTTGTTATAAAAGAGAAGATTTGTGAACTAGAAGGCAAAGCAATAGAATATCCAAACTGAAACACAAGCAGGTGTAGCCCAGTGGTTGAGCACCTGCTTTCCATGTACAAGGTCCTGGGTTCAATCCCTGGTATCTCCTAAAAAATAAACAAAACAAAACAAAAACAAAAAAACCCAAACTGAAACACAAAGACAAAAAAATCTTTGAATAAAATGAAAAGAGCATCAGTGAGCTCTAAGACAACTTCAAACAGTCTAATATGCATGTAGTTTGATTCCATCAAAGAAAGAAGGGAGGCCAGAAAAAATATTTGAAGAAAGAATGGTCATTTTCCAAATCTGATGAGAAACCACAGACCAAGAAACTTAATGAAATCGAGGCAAAAAAATGAGTAAGGAAACTACACTCAGGTACATCTGATCAAGTTGCTCAAAACCAAAGATAAAGGGAATTTTTTAAAAGCAACCAGAGGAAAAAAGACATGCTATTGATAAAAGAACAAAGGTAAGGATACTAGTGGAAAGGCAGTGGAAGAACATCACACAAAAAAATTTTGTTTAAGAATAGAAAGAAATGGACAATATAGCGATATATAAACAGTGAAAATCTCTTTCAAAAACAAAGGCAAAATAAAGATTTTTCAGACATACAAGAGCTGAAAGAACTCCTTAATCAGCAAACCTGTAAAACAATATATGTTACATGAAGTCCTTTAGGCAAAAGTAAAATGATATCACACTGAAATCTATATGTATACAAAGGAATGAAGGGCACAGGAAATGGTAACAATAAGGATAAATATATCACAAATATTCTTATCACTTAAAAAGAAAATTGACTAATAAAAAATAATAACAATGCATTTTACAGTTTACAACCATATAAGTAAGTTGCATGACAAAAATACTACAAAGGGGAGCGATTATGGCTCAAGCAGTTGAGTGCATGCCTCCCACATGAGAGGTCCTGAGTTCAGTTCCCAGGGCCTCCAAAAGAAAAAAACAAACAGACAACAAGCAGACAATGAGCAAAAACAAACAGATAAGGGAGTCACACTGGGAGACATACACACACACTCAAAAATATTATAAAGGTCAAGGAGAAAAGGAAGTATATTATCAATAAAGATTCTAACACCATATGTGCAGTGGCATAATATCACTTTGGTAGGGTGAATTATGTACTCCAGAAAAAAAAATGCTCTGAATCTTTACCTATTCCTGTGGGTGTGAACCCATGGAAAATAGGACCTTTTGAAGACGTTATTTTTAGTTAAGGTGTGGCCCACCTGAATGAGGCTGGGCTTTAATCCTATTACTGGAAATTTTTTGAAGAGAAAGCCACATAGACAAGTAGAAGCAGGAAGTCAATGGAGCCTGGAAGAGAAAGAAAGGATACATCATGTGACAGAAAAGTCAAGGAACCCAGCCAGGGATTGCCAGCCAACCAGAACACTGCCTACCCCAAGAGGAAGCAAGTCTTCTAGCCTCTGAAACCAGGAGCCAATAAATTCCAGTTGTTAAACCAACCCATTGTGTGGTATTTCTTGTCCATACAGCTGAGAAACTAAGGCAATCACTTAAAGGTAAACTGTAATAGTTTAAAGATGTATACTATAAATTCTGAAGCAACCACAAAATTACTTTATCAAAAAGAAGGAATAAAAATGGAAAAGGGAACACAAAACAGACAGGACGAATAGAAAACAAAAGTAAGATGACAGATTCAAATGTAACTATAACAATATCATATTAAATGTATATGGATTGAATACCCCAATTAAAAAACAGATATCATCAGAATGAATAAAAAAGAAAGACCAAACTATATGCTACTTAAAATACACTTTAAATATAAAGACACAAATAGGTTAAAAGTAAAAGATGGAAAATGCTATATCATACTAACACTAGTCAAATGAAAGATGGAGGGACGATGTTAATATTACAGAAGACAATTTCAGAGCAAGGAATGGTACCAGAAACAAAGAAGGTCATTTCACATTGATAAAGGGGTCAATTAATCAAGAGAACATAATATTCCTAAACATTTATACACCCAATAACAAAGCTTCAAAATAAAAAAAACAAGAATTTTGGTTTGCTAAGGAAAAATAGACAAATTCATAATTATAGATGGAGATTTAAATGCCCCACTCTCAAAAATGGATAGAACAAGTAGGAAGAAAATCAGCAAAAAATATAGTAGATTTGAACAATATCATCCAGCAGCTTGACATAACTAATATTTATAGAATGTTCTACCTAAAACAGAAGATTATTCTTCTTGAGTGCACATGAAACATTTGCCAAGATAAAGCAAATTCTGTACAATAAAATAATCTTTAAAAATTCAAAAGAATTCAAGTTATTCAAAGTATATTATTTGACCACAATGGAATTAAATCAGATATCAATACCAGAGTGGTCTCTGAAAAAAGCCTAAATATTTGGAAGCTAAATAACTCCCTCTTATATAACCCACAGATCAGAGAAGAAACCAAAAAGGAGGTCAGAATATATTTTAGACTAAATGAAAATTAAAACCTAACATAACAGAATTTATGGAATGTTGCTAAAAAAGTTCTGAGTGAGAAATTTACCACTTACACTAAAAAAGAAAAGAGAGCTCAAATTACCTGAGCTTCCACCTTAAGAAACTAGGAAAAGAAAAGCAAATAAAACTCAAAATAGTCATAAGAAATTAAATAAATATTAAAGCAGAAATTAATGAAATAGAAAAAACTAATAAAATACCAAAAGAGAAAACCAAAGAAACCAAAAGCTGGTTCTTTGAGTAGATCGATAAAATTAATAAAACTCTAGCCATACTGATAAAGAAAAAAAAGAGAGATACAAACCACAAAAATCAGAAGTGAAAGAAGTGACATCACTTCAGATTCAACAGATATAAAAAAGGTTATCAGGAAATACTATAACAACTTTATATCATTAAATTCAATAATTTAATTAAAATGGACAAATTCCTTGAATGATACAAACTAAAAAGCTCAATTATGGAAGAAAAAGATAATATGAATAGTCCTGAATCATTTTTAAAATCAAAACATCTCCAGACCTAGATGGCTTCCCTGGTGAATTCTATCAAACATCAAAGGAAAATTATACCAAATCTACACAAATGTTCCCCAAAAATTGAAGAGAAGTGAATTATGCCCAATATATTCTATGAAGCCAGTATCACCAGGATGCTAAAATAAGACAAAGACACTACAAAAAAATAAAACTATTCACTGAACAGAGATGCAAAATTTAAAACAAAATTTCATCAAATCAAGTCCAACAATGTTTTTCAAGGGTAAGAGATCATAACTAAATGGGCTTTGTGCCAGGAATTCACAGTTGGCAAACATTCAAAAATCAAACAATATAATTCACCATAATAACAAACCTAAAAAGCCATATGAAAACCTCAATATAGGAAAAAAGTCATTTGAAAAAGTATCCAAAATCCTTTCCTGATAATAATTACCAGCAATCTAGGCATGAAAGGGAATTTCCTCAATCTGATAAATGGTATCTGCCAAAAAGTTCTAACTATAGTTAACATCATACCTAAAGGTGAAAGACTGAATGCTTTGACCTAAGATCAGGAACAAAACAAGTACATTCATTCTCACCCTTGCTATTCAACATTGTACTAGAGTTCTGACCAATACTAATGGGCAAGGAAAAGAAATAAGGGTATTCAAATAGGCCAAAAAATTAAATAAATGGGACTTTATTCATCAGGTAAAGATTACTGTACATAACTGTATCTGAAAAAAGTTGATTTTTAAAAGGTAAAATGATTTTAATAAAGTTGATTTTTGAACCATAGAAGATAAATAACTCACTTCATTAAGGGTAAAAATGGGAAGCAGATTTGGCCCAACAGATAGGGCCTCTGCCTACCAAGGTTCAAACCCAGGGCCTCCTGACCCTGTGGAGCTAGCCCATGCGCAGTGCTGATGCACGCAAGGAGTGCCGTGCCACACAGGGCTGTCCCCTGCATAGGGGAGCCCCAAGCGCAAGGACTGCACCCCATAAGGAGAGCCGCCAGCATGAAAGAAAGTGCAGTCGGCCCAGGATTAGCACCACCCACATGGAGAGCTGACGCAGCAGCAAGGTGATGCAACAAAATGAGACACAATTCTGGATACCACTGACAAGAATACAAGTGGACACAGAAGAACACACAGCAAATGGACACAAAGAGCAGACAACTGGGGGGGGAGGGGAGAGAAATCAATTAATTAAAAAATAAAGGTTAAAATAAAATATGTAGAAGCAATTGCATGAAAACAATCAAGTTACTAATGAAAGTTTAAACATTAAAAACAAGTTTTTACCTACCACTCAGAGAAATGATGGAGAACTATCACATCCCATGTGTTAGCAGCAAGATCAAGGACTTCTGTGATAGTCCCAGGTTCCATTATCATCCTTTTTGCATTATAAGGATCGGACCCCTGCCAACAATTGCAACTGATCGACACAGAACCTCACTCTGAGCAAATGCTTTGCAATTATTAAAATGGAATAAGTAAAAATAACTAAACACTTAAAATAGCACTTTTAAATTACTCCATTTTCTAGATGCTTCTGCTATTTAGGCGCCAAGGTAAATAATCTAGTTTCTTTCTTTCATGATGTAAATTGCTTCAGCATATTTCCTCCTCCAAGCCCCTGAACCCTGGGTCCATCTGTCCTTTCTTTCCCCTCATTCCTTCCCCTCTCTACCACTAATTACAGACAGGACTTTATTTCAAAGTACAAAGTTCCTGCATCACCAATTAGAAGACCTGGGCATATGTAACACAAGGAACTACTGATTTATAGGTGACAACTGAACAATTTCCCTGAGATCATGACAGTCAAGAACACGTGCACATTACATACTTGTGCAAAAGACAGTCAACAGAGTAGGCTGGAAACAGCTACCTTAGAGGGGCCTGCTTGCACAGCTGGCCCTTGGTTGACATCTGAGAACCTGACTTGTACACAGTTCCCTAACTGATATAAAACTAACTGGTAACAGTGGATCAATGTGCTGAAGCAACTGTACAATGTGGCTTATGTTGAACACCTGCTGTCCTCCTGAGAGTCTCCTGAGTCTGTGCCTACATGATTCACCTCCAATAAAACCCCTGGACTCCTAGCCTCAGGTTACAGTAACATGTTTTGTCACAACCTGTAGCTGGAGGAACTGAAGCCTTTGTGACTCCACTGAGAGATGACTCTTGGAAGCATGTACCTGGTCTCCTTCAGACCTTACCCCACGAGCCTTTCCTTTTTGCTGATTTTGCTTTGTAACTGGTACCCTGTATTTATTATATAGATTCACTGTAATCATCACAGTGTAATTATTTATACTGTAAATATCACAATGAATAAATTCACTGTAATAGCCCTACAACTTCATGCTGATTCTTATGAGGCCTTCCAGTCAATTACTGAATCTGGGGGTGGATTTGGGGACCCTTGGTACAGTAGTGTTTACCTCGCTGGGAGAACACATTGCTGTCTCAATGAGCAGGTCCTACTTAATTGCATTTCCTGCCTCACATTTGCCAGGAGAGAAAGACCTACACAAGGGCTACCTGCACATCATCCCTGGGCAATCTCAGAACAGCCACCTCTGCAAAGTGAGAAATCATATAATGCTTCATTACTTTTACCATAATGAGTTTTGCATACATGGCATGCCTGCATCTGATTGTTTTTATAAATATGTTTTATTAAGTAACAAGTTTTTCTTAATATAAGAATATATTTCTCCAACAAAATGCAATTTGTTCTGCTATTATCAAGAGAGGAACTCCAGCCACATGTTTCATAATGTGCTATCAATAGGCATATGTGGATATGGTCTAAAATGAGAAACTCAATAAAAGATTAAGCCAGGGTAGACTCAAAGGAAAATGTAAAATGCCATTGTCTCTCTTCAGAAATGACTGCTCTGCCTATTCCCTCAAGATTCTACCTTTAAATTAATTCCCTTTAATACATGAGCATTTTCATGGGGGGTCTCCTGAAAAAACAGTCACTTACAGGACAAAGAAGGCATCTATGTTAGGAAAACAAGAAGTGAGGGAGATAACTTGTGAAAGGGGACTTCCCAACCTCTCTCAAATTATTTGTCCTCATATGCCTCAAGGCCACCTTTGTTCTTAATCTTTAGTTATCTAACATGTCAAACATAAGCTTTAAAACAGGGGACATCAAATATAAGAAGAAAACTTAAAAAACAAAACTGGGGGAAAAAAAACAACAGGGATTCAGCAATGTTTTTTTCAATTAGAAAATTCTAAGTCCATAAATTCTCTCCTAGAAAGACTGATGTTCATTTGTCATGGTTAAAATATTCTTCTCTGAACTTAGAGTATAATCAGTTCCTTTGAGAAGTCCTGGACCCTTAGGGAAAAAAGAAAACACATGTTGCCACAACCCTTTTCTTCTTAGACATCTTCCCTCTGAGAGAAGTTAAAAGGGAGAAGAGAAAGCCAATGCTCTGGATTTCTAGGTCACTTTATGGCTTGAGCCCTGAGCTTCTAAAGGCTGGAAAAAAAGAAACAAGTTTCCCACCTCTGAAAATCTTCCCTCTCCCAACTCATCACCCCCACCTTCTCCCTTCTCTGGAAAGCCTCTGGGCCACTTCCCAGCAGTCTTGTGATTAGCAAGTGAAGTCTGAGCCACCTCTGGAAACAAGGTTGCTCCTGAAGATTTCAAATGGCACTCGTGCTTCAAGACAGCCCTGCTCTACTATGAAGCAAGTGGCTTAAGCTGTCCAACTACTCACTCAGGGACAACAAGGTGGGGAGAACAAAAAGAGGCATGAGGAGGGGAGGCAAGCTCAGCTTCAATGAGGCAGTTCTAAAAGAGTGACCATGAAGGCTCTAAACTTCCAACCCCATCCTCTTATCCAGTCACCAAGCAACAGAAGCTGCCCTTGGTTGCCTGGCAATGGTGCCTGACATGCCCTGAGTCTCTATATCCACCTGTCAGGAATGTGATCACAGATCACGTCTGGGAAGAGGAAAAATCCCCAATCGATTCCTCAGGCTTTGAGTGCCTACAATGTGCTGTACACTGTTAGGACTGAAAATACAGAGAGGAATATAACTTCCACCTTCAAGGAGCTCTCAGTTGAGTGGGCATCTGGGAAAATTCCTCACTGATTCTTGAAATCAGTCCAATGAAATGGAAGATAACTTTAGAGACCTCTTAAGAGTCCCCTAAAAGCCCTGTCTTAACACAATTATTTATGTGCATGTCTCTTCCATTCAAACTTCCAAAGGAATTAAATGTTTTAAGAGAAGTCTGGATATAGCTCCACTCCTAGGAATATACCCAAATGAATTTAAGAATTTAAAATCCACACAAAAACTTCATTGCAACATTATCCATAGTAGCCAAAGAGTGGAAACAACCCAAATGTCTATCAACTGATCGACGGATAAACAAAATATAGTATATCCATGTTAAGGGAATGTTAGTCACCATAAAAAAAGATTAAGGTGTTGAGGATAAACCTTGAAAACCTGGAAGTCAGACACAAATGGCCACATAGCATATGACTCCACTGATAAGAAATGTCCAGAAGAGACAAACCCATAGAGGCAGAAAACAGATTAGTGGTTTCCAAGGACTGGACCTGGAAGGGACTGCTTGAAGGGTAAGGGGTTTCATTTTTGGTTGTTGAAAATGTTCTGAAATTTGACACAGCTCATGGTTGAACAACTTCATAAATATACAAGTCCTGAATCATACACTTCACAAGGGTAAAATTTGTGGTATGTGAATTATATCTCAGCAAAAAAAAAATGATCATTTTAAAAAACAAAGGAAGAAAATAAATAAGTCCAAGAGGTTGCTTTAAAATACCAAGACTTCAATCTTAATTTAGGATTCATCTGCCACGTCATAAGAAATGGACATCAACAGATGAATGGAAAAATAAAATGTGGTATATACATGCAATGGACTATCATTCAGCCATGAAAATGAACTTCTGATACATGGGACAGCATGGGTGAACCTTGAAGACATCAGGTTGAGTGAAATAAGCCAAACACAAAGGTCAGATATTGTTTGATTTCACTTATATTCAATAACTAGAATATGGAAATTCATAGAGACAAAGTAGATTAAAGGTTACCAGGAACAGAGGGAAGAGGGAGTCAATGCTTAATGATTATAGCATTTCTGTTTGGGATGATGGAAAAGTTTTAGTAACCGATGGTGGTGATTGTAGTACAACATTGGTACTTCAATTACCATTGAATTGTAAGGTTGAAAGTGGTTAAAACGGGCTATTTTATATTGTATATGTTACCATAATATCAAAAGGAAAAAAGAGAAATTGTAGCCAATTCTTTTTCAAATTGGAATAACCCCAATAAATGTTGATAAAAGTTTGTGGGTAATGAGGAAAAGGGTAGTACAAGCATCAGTGAGGTTAGTTCTAATTCCCCAGTGGTCTGGTGGAGACATTCCAAGGCTGTAAAAGCTTAGTAATTCAAATATTTGGAGAAGTAGGAAAGAGGAAAGGGAAAGGAAAAAGAAGACTGTAGTTAATTCCACCTTGTCTAAAGTGGCAGCCTTCGTGTAACTGGATGAGTAACAACCTGCTCTTTGTATTCTCCATAAGCTCCCAAAGCAAACTTGCAAGAGAACACTGAAGATTTAAATAAATGGAAAGATATTCCAAGTTCATGGACAGGAAGACTCAAAATTGTTAAGTTATCAATTCTTCCCAATGTGATCAACAGATTTAAGGAAATCCCAATGAAAATGCTGGCAAGTTATTCTGTGGATATCAACAAACCAATTCTAAAGTTTAGATGAAATGGCAAAAGACCCAGAAAAGCCACTACAATACTAAGAACAAAGTTAAGAGGACTGACACTACTTGAATTCAAAACAATCTAAAGCTGCAGTAATCAAGTCAGTGTAGTAGTGGTGAAAGAATACACAAATAGATTGAAGGACCAGAAGAGCAAGCCTCCAGAGAAATACAATCAATTGGTCTTTGACAGAGAGCAAAGGCAACTCAATGGAGAAAGCACAGGGTTTTCAACAAATGGTTCTGGAACAAGGGGACATCTGTGTGCAAAATATAAATAAATCTAGACACAGATCTTAAACCTTTCACAAAAAAACAAACTCAAAATGGATCACAGACCAAAATGTATAATGCAAAGCTATAAAAGTGCCAGAGGATAACATAAGATATAATCTATTTGACCTTGAGTTTGGCACTGAAGTTCTAGATACAACATGAAAAGCACAATCCATGAAAGAAAAACAATGATAAACTGGACTTCATTAAAATTAAAAACTTCTTTACAGAAGACTCTATTAAGAGGATGAAAAGACAAACCACAGATGGGGAGAAAATATTGGAAAATACGTATCTGATAAAGGACTTATATTCAAAGTATACAAAGGACTCTTAAATAAGAAAATAACCCAATTACATATTGGCCAGAAGACAAAATTAATAGGGAGAAAGGAATGAAGGCAGGCAGAAAGTAGGGGAAGAAGGTGGAAGAGGGGAGAGAAAGATATAAAAGGGTAACCAAAACAAGAAATGAGAGGACTTCACTAGAGATCTTAATATTAGAGCTCTCAGAAGGATAACAAGCAAGTATTATGAACAACCATATACCAAATTTGATAACATAAACAAAAAGGACAATTTCTTGAAAAACTCAATGTACTGAAGTTATCCAATAAAAAAATTGAGTAGCATATATAACCCAAGTAGCCATGTATCTATATATGTGTATATGCATATGTGTGAACATGTGTGTGTGTATATAAAAGAAACTGGGTCCATAGCTAAAAACCAACATGAGGAAAACTCCAGGCCCATAGGGCCTGACTGCTGAATTCTACCAAAGGTTTCAAGAAAAAATAACAAATTCTACACAAAATCTTGCAAAAATTAAAGAGGGAGGAATACTTCCCACTTGTTTTATGAGGCCATCATTAACCTGATATCAAAAGCATAATTATAGAACAGAATCTTTAATTACAGGCCATAGTCTCTCATGATGAAAAAATCATCAACAAAATATTAGCAAATAAAATTCATAGATATTTCTCCATTTATTTAGGTTTCCTTTCATTTCTCTTTTCTGTGTTTTGTAGTTTTTAGTACTCAACTATTTCAGTGATTCATTAGATTTATCCCTAAGTTTTTCATATTTTTGAAGCCATTGTAAATGGTATTTTTAAAATTTCAATTTCTAAGTATTCATTGCTAGTATATAGAAATACAATTGATTTTTGGATATTAACCTAGTATCCTGTGTCTTTGCTACAAACTCTTAGTATTACTAGTAACTTTTTCATAGATTCCTTGGGATATTCTATATAGACAATGTGTTGTCTACAAATAAAGACCACTGTATATTTTCCTTTTCAATCTGTGTACCTTTTGTCTTTTGCTTCCCTAGATTGCACTGGCTAAGACCTTTTGTAATGGTGAATACAAGTGACGAGATGGAACATCTAGACACAGTCATATAGTATAAGGATAGACATAACACCTCTCGGAACAGAATAAAATCAACTAATTCCCTTTTCAGGAAAGGTGCTGAGAATACACAACACAGATAGGAGAGTATTTTCAACAAATGGTGCTGGAACAACTGAACACCCACATGCAAAATTATGAACAGAGCTCTACAATATATACAAAATCAACTGAGAATGGCTCATGGGCCTAAATATGTAAACCTTCTGGAAGAAAACCTAGAAGAAAATCTTTGTGACATTGCGACATACAAGGATTTCTTAGGATACTAGAGTACAAACCACAGAAAGAAAAAAATTGGCAGACTTCATAAAAATTAAAAACCATTAAGAAAAAGCAAAGACAAACCACAGATTGGGAGAAAATATTTGTGAAACACATATTGAAGAAGGACTTTATGCCAGATATATAAAGACCAATTCACAAAGAAGCCAAGCAACCTAATATTTTTCAGTGAGCAAAATATTTGTACAGACATTTTACCAAAGAAATATGGATGACAAATAAACACATGAAAAGGTGCTCAACACTCCCGAAAAATACCAAAATGCAAAAGAAAACCATAATGAAATACTACTACATACCTATTAGAATACAGAATGACTAAAATCAAACACACACACACACAGCACAAAGTTCTGGCAAGGATATGAAGCAACTGGAACTCTCATTCATTGCCAGTGATATTTCAAAATGGTACAGCCATTTTGAAAAACACCGTGGCAGTTTCTTAAAGAATTAAAAATATACTTGCCTTACGACCCGCAACCCTACTGTCAGATGTAGTTTCATACAAAAACCTGTGCCTGAACATTTACAGCAGCTTTACTTAGAAATGGCAAAAACTGGAAACAATTCAAGTATCCATCAACTGGTGAGTGGATGAATGATGGACTGATGAAAATGTGGCAGTGTTACATGACTTGACACATTTGTCAAAACTAATCAAACTGAATACCTAAAAAGAGTGAGTTTTCCTGTAATTAAATTATACCCCTATTGAAAAGATATTTAAACTGGATTGTGTTACTCCCGTGATTAAAACCCTCCATGAGCTTCTGTTTGCATTTCAAGTAAAATCCAAACTCCTCATTATTGCCAATAAAAGCCCCCATCATCTGGCCCTATCCCTCTGAACTCCTCTGCCACTCGTTCCCTCACTGTCATTTTGTTCCAGCCATACCTAGTGGCTGCTCATTCATTCATCCAACAAATATTTATTGAGGGATGCGCCAGGTGCTGTTCTGGTGCTTTGAATGAAATAGGGATCTGGGTATTCCTCAATCTACCTTCTGGCAGGGAGCTCATTCTTCAAATGAGCCAAGTTCATCTCCTGCTACCTAAAACATGCACAGCATTTCGATTTCTGCCTACTTATCCTTGGAAATACCTCCCCTCATCAGCCAACCTACAGAGGCCCTCTGAGTCTGCATGGCTCTCCTCATTACCCCACTTTATTTTTCTTTGAAGTACCATTCATCACCCGAAAATCTGCTCTGTGTGTAATCCATGTGAATCTGCTCACGTGCTTCCTGCCTGTCTCCTCCAAGGTAAGTACCATGAGGACAGGGGCCTGGCTGTCTTGTCACCACTGAGGCACTCCAGCACCAAGAAAAATGTCTGGCACATGGTAGGCACTCAATACCTATTTATTAAGATACAGGAAGGCATGGAAAGAAAGGACACTAAGACAAGTATAAGTGAACGGATGGAGGCAGGGGCCCCAGTGGTGGCAGCCTACACAGGGACAATCTGCTGGTGTGGAAGAAAGTGAATTTAGGTCACCAGGAGGCTACAAGGTGTAAGACAGGGATTCGCAACTTCAGCTGCACATTAGGATTAGGACTAACTGGAGAGCTTTCCAAAATCCCAGTTCCAGGACAGTCCAGGCCAATGAAACCAGAAATCTCTAAGAATGGTACACAACACTGGGTCATTTTTAAAACTTCCTGAGGGATTCCAACATGCAGTGACACTTGAGAACCACTGATGGAGTGCAGTATGGACTTGGGAGTTGTACGTTTCTGAATGCAAACCTTGGGCAAGTAACATAACTGCCCTCAGTCTCCAAATCCTCATCAACAAAATGGGAAGAATAAACATCTCCCAGAACCGCTGCAAGATGGAAATTCTACACAATGCTCTCAGTGCATGTTAATTCTCTTCCCCAGGGCAAAATGTCAGGAAATCTTCATGGCTTAGCTTAAGAAATGCTGATTTCTTTTACTTTCCTACCTGGAGATATGTTTCCTTTAAATCCAGGAGTAACAAAACTGTGAACAGAAACCAAGCTGATCATTCATAGACAATGATACTCAAACCTGGCTGCACAGAAGAATCAGGTGGGAAGCTTTTTAAACATACCAATGGCCAGCTCTTAAACAGATCAATTAAATCAGAATCTTTTGGGTGAGCCAGGGAATCATTTTTTGTTTGTGTGTGTGTCTGTGTATGTGTTTGTTTGGTAAAACTTCCCAGGTGATTCTGAAATAGTCAAGGCTAAAAAGCACTGACTGGCACTAACGATATCTCGTGCATACCAGACTCACTTAGAGAGCACTTAAAAAACAGATCCCAGCACCCTACCTGTGCTTTACTGCTTCAGAATCTGCAGAAGTAAAGCCTGCCGTTCTGCCAGGTTTTATGAACCACCCCTGCTGATGCAGATGCCAGCCCACGGGGCACCATGCCTTTCTAGCATGCATTCAGGCGATCTGTTGTACCTCATCAAAGATCACTTAGAGCTGTCCCTGGTCTCACATGCAAGGCCTGCCCAGGTGCTTTTCATCAGGAACCGACACCACACATCACAGTCACCCCAAAGATTTGGCCAAGCTTTTCCATACATTTTAGCACGCAGCCACGGAACCACACACCATTTACCACACTCCGTGCCCAGCACCAGCTATATAATAACTGGCCTTTCGACCACCCCTTGCATGGGCTGCTGATTCAGGAATGAAAATGGAATTACATTACTCCTCGAGGCTTACTGCCCTTTTCTAGGTGATGTGCAATTCCAGGACTAATGAAATAAACACCAGGGGTCAGATGAGTCTGAATAAAGTGTTCGCTCACCTCGGAGAGCTAATAAAATCGGAACCCTGAGGGAGGAGCAGGGATCCAGCGCCCTTCCATGCTCAAGCTCCACCAAGCCGTGGCAGCAGGACCCTCGGGGACGGGTTTGGGGGTGCGGGTCAGGGTCAGTCAGTCCCCATAGCGCCATGACTGTACTACCATCTGCCTGAATGCAGCCAGGCACTAGCTGGGCAGGTTAACTCTAATTTATTTAATCCTCGCAGGTGCTACTATGATTCCCACTTTCTGGACAAGGAAATAAAGGCACACAGAGGTGAAATGATTTGCCCAAGTCATATAGCTAGCAAGTGGAAGTTTTTTAATCCAGCTCATCTGGCTTTGGGCCCATTACCTTAACTACTCTACTCCAGACGAGTGATGGCTCAGCCAAACAAAAAAAATTCAAGTCCGTGGCAGAAACTAGGCCATGTGTAACTTGGGCAAGTTCCTTAACCACTCTGAGCCTATTTTTTCTTCTAAAAAAAAAAGAGATATAATAGTAAGTGCCTCACAGAGTTGAGAGTATGCATATGAAGTGCTTGTAGTAGTGGCTCTCATTCAGACCTCAGTCAATGGCAGTTAGTATTGCTATATTTGTGTTAATACTGCCCAGCAGTCAGGAAGAAGAGTCAACCTAATAAACTGAAAATTTCCCCCTGGTAATCAAACTGTAGATGCCACAGATCCAATACAAAATGCAGGAAGAAGAGATCTTCACAGAAACTTAAGAACTGCCATGGCTGACAAACTCTGGCGCATCCAGTTGGGAACTCTGAAACAGTCTGATGATGGAGGGTTTTAGCTGCTACCCCGTGGCTTTGAAAAGCAAACATCCTCGATCACCAAACTGTATAAAGAGAACCACACCAGGAGTCTGACCCCCACCAAAGGAACGTTCAGGACCCAACCCCCAGGCCTGTGGGTGTGAACACAAGTGAAAGGACCCCTGGAGATATTATTAGTTAAGCTGTGCCCAACTGAAGCAAGAAGCTGCCAACTGCAGTGGACTGGTTTTACTGGAGAACATGACAAGATGCCACAGGAGAAGATCCTGCAAAGTGGTCAATGTCAGCTCTCTTTAGCCACGTTTGTATAAACTGAGATGCCCAATGAGGACGGAAATAAAAACAGATAACACTGATCACGTGCTTGGCACTATATTAACTGGATTACCTCATTTAACCCTCACAGCACCATTACAAGGTTGACCATTCCTGAAGAAAATGACACATCCACACTGGTTAAGCTCACTTTAAACTCATGCCTGCATTTCACAAATAGGCTCTCAATACAGCCTGGCCATCCAATTCTACCTCACAGGTTATTTCACTTTCCCACTCTCCAAAATGGCCATGTCTCAGGTCTCTCCTCCAATTTCCAGTACCTGTTTTTTCTCCTACTGCCCTCACTCAGCCAATGACTCTGCCTTTCCCACCAATGTTACTGACCTACCTGCATCCGCAGTTACCGTGGTGGATTAGGGCCCCTGCTCATTTCAAAGTCAGTCAGTCACCTCTTTTGTATCCCCTGTCCTCTCAGGCAGTCAAGGATTTCCCATGCAGTCTTCTCCTCTCTCATCAATATCATAACTTCTCTCCTTCCATGAGTTCAACCCCACTGGTGTATTAACTAGATGGTCTAGTTTCTTCTAGCTAGAAAAAAAATCTACTTGACCCTAAAGCCTCTCCACTCCACTATCATTGCTCTAGTTAAAATTATCAAAATCCTTCTGTTGGGGAATGAATCCTGTCCCCCACAAAAGGAACAATCAAGTCCCAACCCCCAGGTCTGTGGACATGAACCCAAGTGAAATAGGACCTCTGGAGATGTTATTAGCTAAGTCATGCCCAAACTCAAGGAGGGTGACCCTTTCCAGTTGGTGGAGGTCCTGATGAGTGAAGGAAACTGGACAGAGAAGCCAAGGGGAACAGCCAGAAGCTGGGAGTCAGCGGCGCCCAGAACAGAAAGGAGAAGGTGCTGCCATGTGCCTGAAAAGCCAAGGACCAAGGGAGCTGGCGGCCAGCCCCAGTCTGCAGGCAGAAAGCATCATTTTGCTGATGCCTTGACTTTGGACTTCTCCTAACCACAAAGTCATGGGCCTGGTAAACCCCCTTGTTCAAGCCAACCCATTAGCCAGAAAACTCAAACGCCTCCTAACTGCCAAATTCATTCTAAATAGCAGCATTAAGCATGGCTGACCACATTTCTCCCTTTTATTTACTTATTTATTTTTGACTTAACCCTACTCTTCTTTGTGTCCTGGCTCAACCTAGGCTTATCCAGTGGCTCAGTTTAACTACATCTATGGGTGATAATTCCAAAAATTAACTTTAGCCCTGACAGCCCCACGACTTCTGACTCAAATTTCCAATGGCCTATTTGACATCTCAACTAAAAATGTACTAGGCAATTGACAGATGGATAGAGAGATGAATAGATAAATAGAAATGTGAAAACACAAGGAGAGTTAAATGCCACCAGTGGGTGCATGGCCTTCACTGTAAAAAAATTTTTTTGAACTATGCTGTTAGTACAGTGTATGTTGGGAAAAAACCTACTACACATCTCAAGCCTAACATAGTCACATCATAATTATTGCTTCCATCCCTTTCAAACTCCTTACAGTATTCTTGTAAATACCAAGGCAAAAATAGACAAGGCAAAAATCCAGGGCTGAGCCTTGACTGCCTGTCTCCCACCTGGAACATAACGCCATGAATGCAGGGACCTTGCCCAGCTCGTTCATCAATATTCTCAGAGTCTAGAATAGTGCCTGGCACACAGGAAGTGTTCAAAACCAGTGGCTGAACTAATTAATTAGGGATTACTGTTCTGCTTCTCTTAAGGCCCTTCACCCTTCCTTGATCCTTGAACCAGAATGGAGCTCGTGGACTCCAACCGCCCCAGGCCCCAGGCAGCAGAGACTGTGTCATACTATCTCATTATGGATTCTGACCAGTCATATCAGACCCTTAAAGGAGAGTTCAAGAACTTTCTTTACCACAGACCCAAACTGTTCTCTGTCCCAAACCTGCTAAACACAGGAGCCACAGCACTTGTCACAGTACGTGGGCATCCGCTGCGCAGGGCCCGGCCATTCAGGCCTCACCAGGTCTCCAGCCACAATCACCCCTTTAGGCTCCCTGCACAGCACATGGTCTCTCCCTTCGTGACCGCAGGGCCTCACCTGAGGCCTGACAGGGCCCAGGGCAGCATAGCCCCGCCCTCAGGGGCTGCTGGACCTCACCTGAGAACCCGCCAGGCCCGCGGCACCCCGGCCCCGCCCTCTGGGGCCCACGCCCGCCCCCACGCCCGCCCCCACGCCCCGGCGGGCCACCGTCGCCCTCCTCCCGGTGCCCTGCACTTGTCCTCACCCGGCCTGCCCCGCCCCCTCCGCCTCACCAGTTAGGTTCCGTGCAGGGTCCTCTCAGCCAACCCCGGCGCCGCCTGCGCGCTGCACACTGGAGCCTTGGCCCGCGCCCCTGACTTAGGCTGACTGAGCCCAGAGCGGTAGTGCTGCCCCTGCTGGTGGCCCGAGGCACTGCAGCGCCCTTCGCTGCCAGCAGTAAATTCTCTGGAGTGACAGCGGCCCGTCGCCCGTCTCCCAGGCCAGTGTCTTGGTGCCAACAGCCCTGCTCACTGAGGACTTCAGGGCACACCCTCTCCACCCAGCAAGGACTAGGTGGCTGCGCTCTCCAGGGAGGGCCTGGCCCGCACCTGAGCACCCTACTGATCCTGCAGGGGCGGCAGGGGAGGTTTGCAGTGTTAGAGCAGGGCGCATAGAGAGCTTGAGCACTCTGGACCGGATAGACCACTGCAGAAGGAGTCACTAGCCTGGCCAAAATAGGAGGTCAGTGGCCAATAGGCCAGTTGAGACAGTTTCAGGTCTGGTGGTCAGTCAAGAGAGAGTTCAGGGAGCAGACATCAGCTCAGAATCTGAAGCCAGAAACTTTACTTCTTAACAAGCACGCCCCTATCCATTTGATCCTAACCAGAGCCAAAACTGGCTGACCTGGCTCTTTGAAAGGTATGACAAGACCTGCCTCACAGCGCACAGCCTTCCTTGGGCTATGCCAGGAGACAGTCTCATGCTTGAGCTGAACTGGGCTGCGCAGGAATGGCCACCCCCTGCCCAGGTGAGGAGGAGTCGGCTTCCTGCTCCATGGTGTACTGGCAGCAGGTGCCTTCTTGCCCTCATCATCCTGGCCTTCCCTCAGCTTCCAGGACATCCTTCGGGCAAGCATGTAAGTACCAGGGTTCAATTCCTCCTTAAAGATGGGCAGCGTGTCTTGTGTATCTTTTTCTTCCTCAGGATGCCTAAAATCAAGACTCTGCACCTGCTCACCATTTCATAAACGTGAGCAGAATGAATGAATTGAAATGTTGCAGACATCGTTGTGTCCCTACATAGGTGGCTGCTCCGGGGACACATAGAAGGAAGAATCCCTGCTTGCTACATCAGGAAATTCCCCTTGGTGGGCCCTGAGGTCTCAACCCATCTCTCCCAGGAACTTGGAAATTCCTACTGGACCACCCAATACTCCCAGTGGCCACTGACCTCCAGGGCTCTTCGTGATTTTGTTTCTACCAGTGAAAAATGAAAAGTACTATGAAGTTTAGGACTCTGTCATAGATTTGCACCATTCCTTCGAGGCCTTTGCAAGCCCTTGTGCCTTGTCAGTTACTGGGAGTGCAAGGAGGTGGGCAGACCTAGATTTAGATCTCTGCTCTGCTGCCTAATCCTGGGTGGCCTTGGCAGATTCTTCCCCGGCTTCTGTCTCAGCCTCCCTTTCATAGGTTTGAGTGTCTAATTGAGACAGAGGATGGTGGCACCCCCCCCCCCCTTGCAGCCAACGCTTCCCGCCCTCCCCAGGAGATTAACTTCCTACAGGTCTCTAGAGCTGCCCCTCCCTGCACTCACTGGGCTCCTTGCTCCTACCTACCACCGTGTTTCCCTCTGAGCAAAGAACCCTCTGCAGGAGCAGCTCGGTACTGTTGGGGATAAGACCAGATGCCTGGATATTCTCCAGGGGCCTTATTAATGGCCCTCCTGGGGAATTGACAGTGGGGTAATCAATCAAAGCAGCAAACAGCTGGGACACATCCTGTGTCATTAACAAAGGGGCGGAACAATTAGTCGTTTAAAAAGCAAGCTCAAAGTGGTCTTGCTCTCTCCTCTGCTCTCCTGCCTTTGGAACCCTATTCTGGCCTTCTTCAGCCCTGCCTGGATCAATTCCACAGTCAAGAACCTAGACAAAATCAGGTTACAACCTCACATAAAAGACTATAAAAATAAATTGTGTGGAAGTCCAATGCCAATAAAAAAATTCCCAGTGGAGGCTGAAAAATATTTTATTGAAAGACCAAATGGACACATAATTACCTCGGTGTGAAGTCTGGGGCCACCTAGTCCCTGAGCCTTGGTGGGTACCCAATAAATATTAATGGCTCATTCCATTAATTGCCAGCTCACCCATTTGCAAAGCTTCAGCCAGTGCATTGCCCTGCACCCATCCCCCATAAGGAGAGAGAATCCTTAGGCTTTGAAGAGAGGGAGCATCTGGGTGGACAGGAAAACCTGGCACACACCCTTGAACATAAATGCCCTGCTTTATTAACTCTAAAATCATGATGTGGCAGAAAGTGGCGTGTAGAAATTGCCGGCTTCTAGAGAGCAGCTGGACTCGGAGCCTTTCAATCCTCCATGTTACGGCGGCCTGTGCAGAGCCCATGCTTCATAGTGGGAAAACAGGCGTGGCTATTGTATTGCATCTTATTAGCTGGACCTCGTAGGGCCCCTGCAGGAGGCAACTGCTTTGTTTCTTTCCAATAACCATTCAAACTCAATGCACAGATTCATTTTTGCCTAGGCCCTTGTAAATAAAATCTTGGGCATGTCCAGTTACTTTAAGCACTCCAAACAGAAAACTCTGTGTTCTGATCTGATTTGCAGGCTCTTGCCTCCTCCAGGCCTGTTCTGCTTTGGGCAGAAAACAGTCTTGAGAAAGAGGCATCCTCAACCTCTCCCTCTACGCCCAGCTTCACAGCCAGCCGAATGGATCAGCTCAGACACCTCCTCCCCTGGAATCTGGCCTGAGGCCCTCTAGACTTGGCGGATACTTTGCAGAAAGAGAATCCTGTGGTTTCCCCAGGAATTGCCCTGGGGAAGGGGAAATCTCCAAATGCAACTCTGTTGATTAATGAGGTCCTGACCTTGGCTAGCTGCACACAGCGCCCTCCCTCAGCCCTCGCCCTTCCTGGGTCCACTCCAGGGCTACCAATATGTTTATATATTTCACACCATGAATGAAGGTGCCAAACAGGTGGGTACCTGAAGGCCAGGATGCAGGCAGCGCTTTGTTAGCTAAGCCCTGAACCCTGATGAGTGGGGGAGGAAGGGTCACCTTTGTGTAATTCATCAGCCAAAAGGAGGGTGCCCTTTAGTCATTTTCCCAAAAGCCCCCTCTATGTGAGCAGATATCTCGGCTCACTCACTCTCTGTCCAGGCCCATATCGCCCCTCCATATTTCATGGCGGGTCCTGGCTGCCGCTCCCGTCCAGGTCCCCTTGGACATCCACATCATTGCCCTGGCATGGGTATTGACTCTTCCTCTTTGCCCTCCCACCAGGCAGGTTGTCAGAGCCATCACCTCTCACCTTTGACTTGCTCAGGCACGTGCCAGGCCCCCAGCTCTTGTGCCACCCCAACCCCCGAATTGCAGAACCCCTATGTAAAGCCTTACAAACTTCTTTTTTTTAATGTGGCCAAAGTTGAAGAAAAGCATATGAAGGGGCAGGAGTGAGCACAGCATGACTGTCCTGGGTATTCCAGGACCACCCATGTGGCTGCAGGAGGAAGAGTTCCTCCGGGAATGGTCAAGAGATGGCATTAGAATGGAAAAACTCGGGAAACGGACTTTGGCCCAGTGGTTAGGGCATCCGTCTACCATATGGGAGGTCCACGGTTCAAACCCCGGGCCTCCTTGACCCGTGTGGAGCTGGCCATGCGCAGCGCTGATGCGCGCAAGGAGTGCCGTGTCACGCAAGGGTGTCCCCCGCGTGGGCCCCACGCGCAAGGAGTGCGCCCGTGAGGAGAGCCACCCAGGGTGAAAAGAAAGAGCAGCCTGCCCAGGAATGGCGCCGCCCACACTTCCCGTGCCACTGACGACAACAGAAGCGGACAAAGAAACAAGACGCAGCAAATAGACACCAAGAACAGACAACCAGGGGATGGGGGGGAAATTAAATAAATAAATAAATCTTTTAAAAAAAAAAAAAGAATGGAAAAACTGGGTTGTAGCCAGATCCTGGAGTGTTTTGCATGCCAGTCTAAGAAATTTGAATGTTATGCCAGAGGATTAGGCAAAAAAGCAGAGCACATGGCTTTATGTGCATCCCAGTGTGCTTTGGGGGGCACTGTGGGGGCGGGCACAGTGAAAGAGGAGACTTCTTTGGTATGAGCTAAGCACGGGGAAGAAGCAATGTTTGGAGAGTCTTCCAATCAGTGAAAGAATTTCTCACCTTTTTCTCTAAGTGTCTTCAGTAGAATCTGGATAGCCACTCAGGCCTTTTGTTTGACCAGGTCTTTAAGGAAGCAGGGTGATTGAGTGGAAAGGTCCTGGACTTTATTTCAGAGTAACCACAGTTTTATTTGAGGGGACAATGAATAGTCCCCTCTTTACTGGTGATCTGAGACAAATAATTACCTTCTCTGAATCTCAGTTCGCTCCTCTACAAAAATGACACTAACAACGTTTAAGTCAGAATAAACCAGATTATGCTGCTGTAGAGCGAACAAACCCCCCATCTTAGTGACTCCTCGCAATGCAGGTTTTATTCTTGCTCTCCAGCGTGGGTCAGGGGGCAGCTCTGCTCCATGTTTCCTTTCTCCTTGCTTGTTATGATCCCTGGGCCAGATCACAGAGGGGTGGGGGTGGGTGGGATCTGCACATCTGCACATGCAATTAATGTGCCAGGATGGCATGGAAGTAGCACCCATGGCCTCTTCTCATCACTTTTTGGCCAGAATAAGTCCATGGCCCTGTGCTCAGAATGAAGAAACCAGAAATATTTGGAACACAGCATGAATGACTTCCCTGAATGTCAACTCCTCAAGGCTATGGTGAGGACGAGATCTGGTGAGACACACTAAGTGCCAGGAACCGACCTTGACCTCTATCAGGTTCTGACAGAAATGGAAGCTCCTCGAGGAAGAGCACCCCTACCCACAGCTGTAGTTAAGACTCCTAGCTTCTAACTGATAAGAACTTTAGGAAACCTTTTGTCTCCTTGGCCACAGAGGTAGACATAGGTCTTCCGTGTGAAAATACTTTCAAAATGATAAAAGGAAATTTGAAAATTCCAGCAAAGAAAATCCTTGGTGGGAAACAGAGATCCAAAAAGATCAGGACTGACAAATGTCTCTGAGTCATAGATACAGAGGGCCCTCAAGGACAGAATTTAGGGAAAGGCGGGTGAAAATCGCTGGTGACAGACAGAAGGCTTTTGGCTGCAAGTGTCAGGCAGTGCTCCTTAAACAGGAGTAGGAGAACTCCCAGAGCCACTGCAGGCAGGGTTCAGGTTGGTTGATTCAGCAGCTCAATTATGTCAACATGGACCCAGATTCTCTCCATCTTTCTGCTTGACCATCCAGTGTGTTGATTTCATTTGTCTTCATCTTCAGGCTGCTTCCTCTTGAGGTCATGGAAAGGCTTTCAGAAACTATCCAGTGGGAGAGATAAGTAATTGCTTTCTGGAAACTTTCTCTAGAGATGCATGGGGAACTTCCTAAAAGCCTCTACAAAGTATCTACACTGTGTATGCGTGTGTGTGTGTGTGTGTGTTGGCTTAAATTTCATCATTTGTTCTGTCCATAGTAAGAGAGATTACCCTTAAAGCAATTGGGTCTTATCCTGGAAGGAAAAATGAGAGATGGATGCTGAATGGACAATGACTAGTCTACTCTGTGTCCACTGATACTAAGCAGGCCTGGTTTTAAGAACTGCTTCAGAGATAGATGGTTTCCAGCACTGATCCTTAGCAGTTTCTTATTAAGGGGATAGTATTACGTAGGACTTGTCAGCAGATTAGGAGTATAAGGAAGAACCAGAGAGCAGACAACTGGGGGGGGGGGGGGGGGAAGAGGTAGGAAAGGGAGAGAAATAAATTAAAAAATAATAAAAAATTTAAAAAGAACCAACTAGGAGACACCAATCCTCTCCCACTTCATTCCTTGTTTGCCCCTCAGCCGTGAAATATGTCCATGTGTACTCACCCTTAAAATCTTCTTCCAAGGCTTCTCCCTTTATGCTAGAGTTTCACAACACAGCCTTCTTTAGGGTTCTTTCCATAGGATCTCTTGTGGGTAAAGTTACACTATATCACTGCTCTGAGACCCTGCAGCTGCATCCCTTGCAATGGCATTCAGGATGAACCCACATTAGCTAAAGTAGCCAGCTAACCCTCTGGGGTAGCTCATTCCAGAAATATCTCAAATTCCAAATGTACAAAACTGATCATCAAATGGGATTTTCTAACACCTCCATTCTCTCTTATATGAAATGAACAATAGTCTCCAAAGTGATTTCACTAATTCTTGTCTCTCCCACACCAAGAATTCATTCACCTCCACAAACCAGACTAATCTTTTTTAAACAGGGTTTGATTATAATGAATTCCAACTCAAAACCCAGAATTCTTGGTTCACAGTCTGTTCCCAGCCCATCTCTCCTGGCTCCTCTCCCATATTCCAGTTCCCAGGCACCCGTATGCTGCATCTTTGCTTGCCTCCTCCACATGCTCAAATGCTAAGCCCTTTAATTTTTACAGCACTCTCTCAGAGGAATACCTTGATCTTGCAGACCCAACCCTTAGGCATGATTACATTTTCCTTCTGGGAAAAATTTCTGTTTTCTATATGCCATCTGTCTTATTGGCCAAGCTGCTATGAAAAATACCATACATTTGGTTGGAGGGGTATGTATTGTCTTGTAGTTTGGGAGGCTAGAAATCCAAAATCCAGGCTTTGGCAAGACCATGCTTTCTCCCCAAAGTCATCAGCGTTCTGGCGCTGGCTTGCACCAATCCTTGGAGTTCCTTAGCTTATTTCCTGCCTCCCCTTGCATAGGGCTTTCTCTCTCCTTATGTCTGCATTTCTGTGTGACCTTCTCTGACTGCTAGCTTCCAGTTTCTTCCTTTTAAATGGCCTCTAGTAATGTGGATTAAGACTCATCCTGGGAAAGTGGATGTGGCTCAACCGATAGAGCGTCTGCCTACCATAGAGGAAGTCCAGGGTTTAAACCCAGGGCCTCCCGGCCCGTGTGGTGAGTTGGCCCATGAGCAGTGCTGCCACGCACAAGGAGTGCTATGCCATGCAGGGGTGTCCCCTGTGCAGGAGAGCCCCATGTGCAAGGAGTGCGCCCTGCAAGGAGAGCCACCCCACACAAAAAAAGCACAGCCTGCCCAGGAGTGACACTACATACATGGAGAGCTGATGCAGCAAGATGATGCAACAAAGAGACACAGATTCCCAGTGCTGCTGAGAATGCAAGCAGACACAGAAGAATACACAGCAAGTGGACACAGAGCAGACAATGGGAGGTAGAGGGGGGAAAGGGGAGAAATAGATAAATAAATAAATAAATCTTAAAAAAAAAGAAGACTCATCCTGATTCAGTTGGCTATACCCTCCAAGAATTCCCATTTACAAAGAGTTTCACAACCTACCACAACATCATTACAGCATTTATTCCATGCATTATAGTAATGTGCTTTTATTTTACCTCCTTCTCTGGAGTGTAAGCCCCTGGAGGGTAATCATCCAAGTTCATCACTATCTGCTTGGTCTTGCCCAGACCCTGCTATACAGTACATGCTCAATGAATGCGTGTCGAGTTGAAAATGGAACAGAAACATTTAAATATGTTCCAATATTTGTCCAATTTTCTTTGTCTCCAGGATTCTTTGACTCTGTAAAGACAAGTCCATTATTCTGCAGCAGACTTACCAGTAGCTAAAGGATGGCGTTGGCTTAGACTTCTGTAATCTATGACCAAAAATGTTTTAAATGCAGTGACACTGCTAACTCTGGAGACAGCCTTTGGGGGGAGCACATGCACCCCAGTTGGCCACTGAAGCTGGCCATGCTCACTCTTCAAAGGATCTGTCACTTTCTGTAAAAACCCACCTGCCAAAATGCAGAGCTGCCACGGCAAGGTTGCCTCTTACAGTATCACAACCAGGACTTGACCTTAATAATGAATCCATCCATCTTGTTCAGATTTCTCCTGTTTTAGTTGTAATTATTTGTATGTGTGTATTTAGCTCTAGACAATTCTATCATGTGATTGGGTACATGTATCAACCACCACAATGAAAACACAAAACATTTCCATCACCACAAGAATCCCTTGCATTGCCCTTTATAACCACACCCACTTCCCTCCCACCTTACTACTCCAACCCCCACCCTACCCCATTCCACACTTAACCCCTGGCAACCACTAATCTGTTCAGCATTTCTATAACTTTGTCATTTCAAGAATATTAGATAGATGGAATCATACAGTATGTATAACATTTTGGGCTTGCCTTTTTAAATTAAGCAGTCTCTGGAGAGTCATTCAATTTGTTGCATGTATCAGTAGCCTTTTTTTTTTATTTTGAAGTACCACCTCATGATTTGGATGTGCCACAGATGGTTTAGCTATCCACCTGTTGAAGAGCTTCTGGGTTGTTTCCATTTGGGGGCTGTTATGAACAAAGTTGCTCTGAACATTCGTGTACAGGTTTTGTGTAAACATAAACTTTAATTTCTCTGGAATAAATTCCCAAGGTGCGATTGCTGGGTCTTATAGTAATTACATGTTCACTTTTATAAGAAAGTGCCAAACTGTTTTTCAAGGGACTGTACAATTTTACATTCCCACCAGTGGTGTATGAGTGATCCAGTTTTTCCACATACTCATGAGCATTTGATGTCCCTATTTTTTTCCCCATTTCAGCCATTCTGCTAGGTTTATCATATCTCATTGTGGTTTTAGTTTGCATTTCCTTAATGGCTAATGAAGTTGAACAACTTTATATGTGCTTATCTGTAATCTGTATATAATCTTTAGTCAACTATCTGTTTATGTTTTTTGACAATTTTCCAATTGGGTTGTTTGTTCTTTAACTGTTAAGGTTTGAAAGTTCTTTATGTAGTCTAGATAATAATCCTTTGTTGGATTTATGGTTTGCTAATATTGCCTATCTTTCTAACAGTGTCTTACACAGGGCACAACAGAAATTAATAACCGATTCTTATTATGGATTGTACTTTTGGTATCAAGTCTAAGAACTGTTTGCTTAGCTCCAGATCCCAAAGTTGTTCTCTTATATTTTTTTCCTAAAAGTTTTAGAGTTTTACATTTACATTTAAGTCCATGATCCATTTTGAATTAAATTTTGTATAGGGTGTAAGGTGTAGGTCAATTTTCATTTTTTTTGCCTATGGATGTCCAATTGTTCCAACAGCATTTGTGGAGAAGGCTATTCTTCCTCCATTGATTATCTTTTTTTTAAAAGATTGATTGATTGATTAATTGATTGATTGATTCCTCCCCCCTCCCTCCATTGTCTGCTCTCTGTGTCCATTCACTGTGTGTTCTTCTGTGTCTGCTTATATTCTCATTAGGTGGCTCCAGGAACTGATCCTGGGACCTTCCAGAGTGGGAGAGAGGTGATCATTCTCTTGCACCTCCTCACCTCCCTGGTCGGCTGCATCTCTTATTGTCTCTTCTCTGTGTCTCTTTTTGTTGTGTCATCTTGCTGTGTCAGCTCTCTGCATGGGGCAGCACGTCACATGGGGCAGCTCGCCACACAGGCCAGCTTGCCTTCACCGGGAGGCCCTGGGTTTCAAACCCTGGCCCTTCCATATGGTAGACAGGAGCCCAATTGCTTGAGCCACACCTGCTTCCCCATTGATTAGCTTTTGCACTTGGTCAGTCGTCAGGGCATGAGTCTCTTTCTGGGTCCTCTGTTTTGTTCCACTGAGCTATAAGGCTGTCCCTCTGCAATACCACACTGTTTTGTTTACACAGCTATAGAATAAGTCTTAATATGGGATAGTGTGATTCCTCTCACTTTTTTCTACTTTTTCAAGGTTGTTTTAGCTAGTCTAGATTGTGTGCCTCCTTTCCACATAAATTTTAGAATAAATTTGCCTCTGTCTACAGTAAAACTTTGTTGGGATTTTGATAGGAAGTGCTTTAAACCTATAAATCAATTTGGGGAGGATTGACATCTTTACTGTGTTGAACTGGAAGTCCACTTTTGCTTCACAATTTAATGACAAACATTTGTACATTTGGGCCATCTTGGACAAATGATGTGCTGGTGCATAATAGGAGCTAAAGAAATGATTATGATGGAGAAGGAGGATGGTAGGGGCAGGCGGAGTCTTCAGGAGTCTGGAGCCTGCTTCCTAAATCTGGCCACACATGCAATCATCTGCTGAGCCCTACTGATTCAGAGTCTCCAGGGGTGAGGCCAGGGAATCTGCAATTTTAGCACCCTTGAATGTTGTTTTCCATGTCCAGTTGGATTTGTGAATGCCACACGCAGAGACTGAAAATGGGAGCTTTGTGCAGGCAATGAGCACAGTCCCTCTTCCTGACTCTTCTTCTGACTTTTGTCCTGAAACAAAGCAAAGTGGCAGATGCAATAGAGTCTGATTAAAACAAATACATTCATCCTGAGATATGACTCAAAAATGAGTATTGCCAGGTCTGGGGGTCCTATCCTACAAGCAGGAGGACTAGATTAATTAATTGTGAAACTGCACCCACCCATTTCTTTTCCAAAAGGAAATAAGCAGAGTTCAGCAGAGGGCAAGCAGTTCTAAAATTGTACATACTGTTATCTATTCACTTCATTGCCTACTTGATTAATTACCTAACCTTGAGGTCAATGAAACTGTGTAATGCTGAACCAAAGGAGCTGGCCATGGCCCTAAGAGCATTTGAAACAAGACTGTTCAGATCCTTGGAAAATTCTTTTTCATTAATGGCAGAACCAGCCAAATGACCTCAAAGGCTTTACCATCACAGAGAGAACATGAAAACTAGAAATAAAAACATGTAGAGAAGAATTACAAATTGGATTTTAGAGGAAAAGTGTTTTTGAAATCTCTGCCTTTGTTTGCTGTTGAAATCCTTGTATTTTTCAATATGAAATTTACTATAAAGCAAAAAAGGAATTTTTTTAATAAAGGATTTTTTAACAAAATAAAGAGCATTTTCATAATCCTGTCACTGAAACAGTAGCTGATTTCTATTCCATTTATGAATGTTCTTTCTATTCTTTGAACTTCTTTGTGTGCGTACATGTTCTCCTATTATTGTAATCAGTTAGCATACAATTTTAAGTTATTACATCAAACTCTTTCTAAGTGTGACTTTCTTATAGTTATTATTTGGTTGCATAATATTCTATCATGCTGAAACAGAAGTACCAGAATTGCCTTTAATATTACCATATTGTAAAGCATTTTATTCACTTCCAATTTGTTGTTTTATGGAGAGCACTTTAATGAATATCTTAAAATAAATGAATATTTTATTTTTCTTATTCTGGATATTTAGGATAAATTCTGAAAATTGGCATTATTGGCTTAATGGGCGTAAACATTTTTATGGCTTTTGATACCTTGGAGTACAGCAGCTTCATCATTATCTTACCAACATTGGATAATATTCTTTTTTATTTTGAGAGTATAGTGAACGTAACTTAGTACATTGACTTTTTACCAGAATATTTTCCATGGGTTTGCCTAGCATTTGTATTTTTCTTGTGTACATTATCTATTCAAATTCCTTGTTTGATAAGTTATAATAAATTCCAAGGTTCTCTAAATATAATCTCTATTTACCATCATATAAACATTTTCCCAATTATTCTAGTTTTACATGAATTTTATCATGGTTATTATGTAGAAGTTTGAATATTTTCAATATTGTCAAGTTTGTAGTTCTTCTTTGTTAATGCTTTTTGCCAGAAGCCAAAGGAAATTATCATTCCTCTATAGATCTGATAAAAATTAGATTCTGTTTTCTACCAATTTTCCCCTGGTGGAGTTTTTTATATTTAATCTACCTGTACTTAATTTTAGTAAAATAAGGGGACTACGAATGTCAATCATGTTTTCAGCTATCCCAGCTCTATTCATGAAATCACCGTCCCCCCACCACCCTGTGTGAGAATCTGACTCGGCTGTGTGTCTCCCCATTAGACAGACTCAGGTAAGTAAGTATTCCTTGGTGCTCCCCTCTCTCCCACTGGATCTATTTCTTTTGTGCATTTGCTAACACCACATGGCTTGAGTTTTCCTTTTTGGTGGCAGGTATATGGCCTGATAGCTGGCAATGCTGCATCTGCCACTTCACAATTCCTTTTTTATGAGATAGTCCCATCTGGTTTTTTTCCTTCATATTATCTTTAGGATCAGATTGTTGAATCTCAAGGGAAAATGAGTTTGTAACTCTTTGGGGCTGGATAGGAAGGGCGCAGCCTCTATTACTCCCATTGCTTTGCGCCAAAATCCTTAGCAGATTCCTTCTAAGAAACCAGGCCACTTTGAAAACCACAGAAACCCCTTTGGCCAGTGGGGAACCCAAAAGTACACAGGTTCACGTTGCCACTGTCCCTAGAGAGCAGTAACCAGTGCAGCAGCAAGGCCTCACCCTGCCAGAGTGATCTCGAGGGGTTCTCAAGCCCTTTCCCAAAGGAGCACACCCACCCCTAACACACACACACAGCGCTTTACTTGACATAACCCCAAAACCGAAGACAGGTCACACCTACTCCTCAAAATGAGCCTCAAAGGTGGCAGGCATGATCTTTCTGGCAGTTAGCTCTTTCTTTTTTTAATTAAAAAAAAATTAATTGCTTTTTAAAAAGATAAATAGATCACAAAAAATTTACATTAAAAATAGAAGAGGTTCCCATATACCACCCCCCCACCTTCTCCCACATCAACAACCTCTTTCATCATTGTGGCACATTCATTACATTTGGCAAATACATCTTGGAGCACTGCTGCACCGCATGGATTATAGTTTATATTGCAGTTTACACTCTCCCAAGAACATTCAGTGGGTTATGGCAGGGTATATAATGTCCAGCATCTGTCCCTGCAGTGTCATTCAGGACAACTCCAAGTCCCAAAAATGCCTCTTAACCACTGGCCCAGGTCATTCATCCCAGGCTGCCACAGGCTTCCTTCTTGGAGGCGGAGCCGGTGGATACATCCTCTGGCTCGGTGACATCGGAGGCTCGTCTGCACGATTGCAGTCAGAAGGGTGTCCATGCAGAAGCTCCGGGGTCTGCCTGGCGTGGCTGTCTCCCTCTCCATTTACCTAAAACAGTAAGCAGCTTTGGAAGGGTGGCCCTGCCAGCTGGCCAGCAGCCTTCCCTAAAATGACAGTGTCATGTCCTTCTTCACCCCACTGGATATGGGGCTTTGTAAAGTCTCACGAAAGAAATACACTGTGAAGAAGAAGTAGGACTGGTGCCATTTGGCAGAAAGGCGGTTTGGGTAAATGTGCACACCACACAAATCCACGAGATGACACATTTCAGGAGAAATATAAAAATGCACCCAAAGTAGAATCAAACAGATGTATTGTGAATCCACCTCTCCTTGACATATGAGCTTGGACAAATTAAACTTCCCCACCCAACTTATAAAAGAGGAATAATAACATTCAGAGTTGAAGAGAGGATTAAATTAAATCACTTACAGACACTTCCTATGAAGTCTACTCTCTTAATGTCCATAAGGACCAAACAAAATCATTTGTTTTATAGGTTTAAACCCCTGCTCCTCATTCCATAAGCAGAGGCCTCTCTATATCCTCCAAGACATCTCCTCACTTCCAGGGCAAAAGGGGAATATAAATAACAGAGCTCCCAAACCTTTCAGGAGTTGCTGGACCTCCTGGAGTATTTAAAGGGCTGTATTTTAAAAGCATGCAAGTTAACACTCTAGAAGTGCAGGGACTTCTTGACTTCCCTGAAGGCCACCCCGAGAGCACCCGTGTCACCCATCAGCAGGGCAGGTGACACCTGCTCCCTCTTCTGTGCAGGATAAATGGTAGTGACAGGACTGCCCCCCCATACCCCATGCACCATTCTCAACTGAGGGCTACTCAGTCCACCCCAGGTTCTTACTCCCATACCAGAGACAAGTGCTTCTTCCCACCCACGCCACACCCCATGTTAAGGCACAGCACCAGCTGACCAGTTCCTTCATCGACAGGGAAACAAAACAAACTCCAACACAGTAATACCGTTCATCGTCTCGCTGAATTAACTTCCCCCTTTATTAACGATGGAATTAGCTAACATCCTCGAGAGCTTCTTCCGGGTCGGGCAGACCATGAGCCAAACATGTGCTGTGCATTGTCATCTAATCCTCTCAATACCAGCGTGAAGCCAGCTTCGTTCTCTCCCTTTCACAGTCAGTTGACTGAGTCTTAAAGGGTTTAGAAGTCATTGGTCCAAGGTCCCCAGTCTCCAGCAGGAGCCCCTCCAGCCACAAGCCCAGCTCCTATCTGCTCTGTTCTTTGCTGCCCCTTCAAATGCTCTGCCGACCTCCGTGGCATGTGTCATAAGTACTGGCCCTCGTGGCCCCTCGGCTGCTTACATGTGGGCCTCAAAGCCTCACCCACCTTCCGTCTTTTAGTTCTCCAGCCCTGTGCACCCCCAGCCTGGAAGGTAGCCTTGCTCATAGAAGCCACTCCCCATTGGCTCCACACGTCTGTGGATCCACAGTGCATTATTCCCCACGCTGGCAAGTGTCTGACTTCCCCATAAATGAGCAGGGCAGAGTCTTCAAAGCCTCCATGTTGGCCCCTCTATTAACTTGTTGCTTCCTATTTCAGGTAAGAGCCAGCTTTTATGTGCTATTTGAATTTCAATATCCATGGTCCTTATCAGCTTGCCTGCCACTGTCACCTGAGAATCCAGCTTAATCATCTGTGCCCACTGAACTTCCTTTTATACCAGAAGGAAGAAGTAGCTGGAGTATAATGAAATGGAAGGGAATGAAATGTGTTTCAATTATACCTGAATCTTCACACACCAAGGCTCTGGAAAGTTTCCATATGCTTCCTAAAGTGTGTTTCTGTTACAGTTTCTTGAACGTTCAGCATTTTTCAAAATGCTGGCCCTACGTACATTGTCAGCACTTTAAGAGAATGTTGGGTGGCTTATAGTGGCTTGTCAAGAATTTAATTTTCTCTGCTCCCAGTCTGACAGCATTTGCCGCACTTACTCCTCCCACATCTTTATCTACAGGAAGCTGACCCCAACCTGGCAGGCCCCTCTCAGCATCTGGCAACTCTTTCCATTAACAATTCGACTTGACTTTCTAGATTCTGGTCTCTACCCAGCCACTGTGGCTCAACAGGAAGGGCCCAAATTTGCATGATGTCCAGTCTCTCCTCTGAAATAGATCTAACTCAGGGGCAGGCAGGAGCAGACAAAACAAGCACCTGTGCATCCCATGCAGCCAAACAGGAGAGGGACCTGAGAGCATGACACCCACCTGAGGTCACCATCAGCCAGGTCCCCGGGCTCCTCCAGGTCTTCCCATTCACTCTCACTATCATGGAGATCTTCTGAGAGGACTCCCCAAGAGCAGACCTGCAGCAAGGGAATGGTCTCCGAATCTGCCTCCACACATTGGCTGCAGGGGAGCTGGCTCCGAGGTGTAGAGTTGACCCTGAGATGCTCTTCATCCACCATGACAGGAGAAGGGGGTTCATGTGGATGGCACAGGTGATCTTCATCATCAACCCTATCCAAGGCAGGACTAGAAAACAGAAACCCATGCCTCTGCCAATGCTGATCAGAAATTCCTCTCACCACTTTTCCCTTATCTTAAGGATGCTCAACATGAGGCATCATGTGAGACCCAATCAGCCAGGATTCATACAGTTCCTGGCAGAGATTGCTCTGGGCACTCAGAAGTGAATAATTACTGTCCCGAGGAGCTTCCAATTTAATGGAAGGAGAGACCAATAAGCAAATGTTACAATTCAGATAGAAAGTGCTATGACAGAGGTGATATAGCACAGAGCATCATGGGAGCTTGAGGCAAAACTTACAGAGCCCAGGCGACCATAGAAGGCTTTCCAGGGGACATGCTATTGAAAGAAGAGAAATGACCCAGCTCTAGGACAGACCCTTCCCATGGTAATCTGAGTTGGTCAGATCCTGGGCAAGTATATTGGCTTCTTTGGGACCTTGATTTTCTCCTCTGAAAAATGAGAAGGTCAAGAGACAGATAGGATTGTTGGACATTCAAAATTAAATAATACAATGCGGCCCTTCCATGGCTCCTGGGACATAAGTTCTCAATAAATGTTGGGTGTTATTAGTAGTAGTATGATTACTGTTTCCACAGAAGAAATCGGGTAGAGAAAGGGCCAAAGAAGGAGGCTGGGAGCAATTCAAGTAGAAAACGTTCAAAGCCCTTTTTGCAAAGAGCAGGTCCTTTTCAGAGCACTGACCAAGTGCTATTTGGAGAGGCAGACAGTCTGAGCAGCCTTTGTCTCAGGGAGAAAACAAGAGGCAGGCCAACAGTGAAGCTCCATGTCTCTGGAGGCAACCAGCAGACAGCAGGGTGGAAGGATAAGTCTTCCCAGGGGCTGCCCTGAGATTACCACGCCGCTTTTAGATTAGAAAAAGCAGTCCATGCAGACAGCAGGGCCTTTTGCACAGCATATCAAACATGTAGAGAAGGCACTTAGAAAATATCTGTGGAGAGTCTGGTTAGAGAGGATGAGAAGGTGAATCTAAGAGAAGAGCACAGAGATTTAGCTTTTTACTCAAGACACTAATCATTGCTTATCTTTGTGATTAAAGTTGTGGTCAAGTTGGCCGGGTTGTAGTGGCTAGTGTTTGCTCAAACACTGGCCTAGTTGTTGGGGTGGAGGTATTTTGTAGTTGGAATTAGCATCTATAATCAGTAGACACGGAATAAAGGAAGTGAAGGAGATCACCATCAGCAATGTGGGTGGGCTCCTCCAATCAGCTGGAGGGCTTAAGACTGGACTTCGAGGCTTTTGCAACAACCAGAATGAACTCTGTCTGAAGAGGATACCCTCCACACCTCCCAGCCCTCCCTATAGGCTAGGACTAAAGACTTCAGCATACTCCAGGAATTGCCCATCTCTAAGCTGTTCTGTGGAATTTGGACTTGGCAGCCCTCACTCAGGTAAGCCAATTCTTTAAAACAGATCTCGACAGATGATTTAGGTAGGTGATTGAAAGTCACACAGACAGATAGAGATAGAATAGACAGATGGTAGATATGATAAATGATTAGATAGATAGGTATAGATAGGTAGGTGATAGAGATAGAAAGATAGAGATAGATAATAGATGAGATAGATGATAAATAGGTAAGTTGATGACAAAGACAATAGATAAAAGATAGATATGGATTTAGATATACACATGATATAAAGAAATAGATATAGATATAAACATAGACATGACATAGACATAGATGTAGATGTAGACATATAGATATATAGATACATAAATGTATAGATATATTCCTATATCCATTTATATTCATTTGGTTCTGTTTCTCTGGAGAACTCCTTCCCCACACCTGGATTAATGGGTGATCTTTGCTGTGTGCCACCCGCCCTCCCCTCCCCTCTCCCACAATGTCTCTCATTTTTAGAATCAGCTCTGGCTCCTCCCAAAAGCTAAAAACCCCAAATGCCCATGGAGCCATCAGAGCAGGGGCTGCCTGTCCCAAGTGGAGTTTCAACATGAAGGAGAAATCCTTCTACTTATGAGAGCTATAGGGTATGTGTAAATGTGTATTTCATGTACCTGTATGTACACTCAGGTGTATAAAAAGAAACTTTTTACAAGGTCTTAAGAGGAACCTTTGCTTTAAAAAAAAAAAAAAAGATTCAAAATCACTGAGCACTTTGAAGGATAATTGGATTAAATAAAAAACTTAGCCCAAATAATTTCCTTATCAACATAGGGAGGGAACAGCCACAGAAGTTTAGTCTCAGAAAGGGAAACCCAGCCTCTTGCTTGAGTCCATACCCAATCCCTTTGCGAGGTGTGCAGAGCCTGCTAAGGAGCCACCAACAGCAGCCACGTGCCCACGAGGCCCACACCCCAATTCTCCATGTGTGGTCTCTCACCACGATGCTCCCTCCATGCCTTCTATTAAACTCCTTGCACTCTGACTTTGATTGGGTCTCCAGCTATGCCCTTGCCTGGACAGTGACCCTGAGCTGAGTCTGCCTGGGAGGCAGGAGGTGGTCAGAGTGTCAGAGGAGGCTCGGTGGTCCTGAGAGTAGAGTCCAGCCCACCATCCCAGGCCAAGTCAGGGAGAATGACCGTGCTGGACCTTTCCTTCCTCACATGCTGCCTGCAGCCCTGGAGAGTGCTGGGAAAGGTGAGCAAGAAAAGGTGAGGAAGAAGAAGTATCCTTGTTGAGTCCCAAGTCTGAGCTTATTTCATGGAAAAGGCAAGACTTGGAGATTTGGGGAACTTGCTAAAGACATGGCATTTCTTTAGAGCAAGAATGTTTGGGCAGGTGGGCTGGCTACAAGCATGCCAGGCAAAGAGGCAGAGCCCTGCACCCAGGGCTCCAGGCAAGCTTGAGCACCCAGGTCTAACGCAGCCTCCCTTCTACAGCCTGAAGCCACTGGGGCTTCCTTTATGATGAGGACTCAGTGCTTTCTGCTTTCCCCCTATCTCCAGATACATTGATGACCTTGGCTGCTCCCAGCCCTAGTTACCTGTGATGGTTAAGTTCATGTGTCTACTTGGCCAAGTGATGGTGTCCAGTTATTGGGTTAAGCAAGCATTGGCCTGATTGTTACTATGAGGACATTTTGTAGACTTAAATCACCAGTCAGTTAATTGCATCTGTGGCTAATGACATCTACAATCAAATTAGAAGATTGCCTTCAACAATGAGAAAAGGGAAGTAGACTTGGCTCAATGGTTAGGGCATCCATCTACCATATGGGAGGTCTGCGGTTCAAACCCTGGGCCTCCTTGACCTGTGTGGAGCTGGCCCACGTGTAGTGCTGATGCGCCCAAGGAGTGCTGTGCCACGCAGGGGTGTCCCCCATGTAGGGAAGCCCCATGCACAAGGAGTGCACCCCATAAGAAGAGCTGCCAGCATGAAAGAAAGTGCAGCCTGCCCAGGAATGATGTCACACACACGGAGAGCTGACGCAGCAAGATGATGCAACAGAAAGAAACACAGATTCCCATGCTGCTGACAACAACAGAAGTGGACAAAGAAGATGCAGCAAATGGACACAGAGAACAGACAACTGAGGTGGGGGGTGGGAGAGAAATAAATAAATCTTTAAAAAAAAAAAAAGAACAATGAGAAAAGTCTCGCCCAATCAGTTGAAGGCTTTAAAAGAAGAAGTGATGATTTCAGCAGTCAGAAGGGAGGGTTTCCATCTCTATTTCAGCCAACCAGCAGCCCCTGGGGAATTTGTGGAATGCCTTCATTGCTTGTGGACCTGTGCATTCCCACAGTCATGTGAGACAATTTTTCTATAATCTCATAATATTTACAGTTATCTCCTGTCAGTTCTGTTTCCCTAGAGAGCCCTGACTAATATATTACCTCTCTACCAACTTTCTCCCACAGAAGAAGCCTTTTATAAACAGATGAAACCTAGAGGCAGACCTGGGAACCTCACATGGTCTCTCTACCCCAAATCCTACCACTCTCCGGTGGCTATTTTTGAGGAGAGGAATCCACTTCTCTGTGCAGTTTTAAGGTCAGTGCAATAGTTCTGAAGCCTCTGCTTATGATAGGGTATTTACTGAGAGAAGAGGACACTTGCTGACTTTCCTGAACAACTATTCTTTAAAGAGTTGGGCCACCAAAATTATTTCCACATTTCAGGAGGACAAGCCAATTAGTAAATAGCATTTCCAGGTTGCCAGATTAAGATACTATAGTCACCCTGTTTACTTTCTGTTAAATTCAAAATGAAATTCAGTTTTGGTTTCTCTTCATGTAAGGTTCCACCACCTTGTCCAGTTCTCCAATGTCAGCCCCTACGAGGGTCAGGTCCCCATTAGCCAAGGTGAATGCACCCTGCAGCTGAGGGCCTCTGCTCCTGCCAGCATGAGTTCAGGGTTTGGCAGGTTGGGTTGGTGGTGTCCCTAAGACAGGCAGAGAGGTTCCTTGGACTGCTAGACTTGAAACTCAAAAGGAAAACCTGGGTAGGTTAGGGCAATAGGTAGGGGCAGAGTGAACGTTCTGGGACAGCATCATTGTGCAGAGAAAGCTCTGCTCTCCTCTGCTCTGAGCTCACCTCCGGCCTGGGTTCCTTCCTCACTGGTTGCCCTCAGCCTCACTCCAGGCCCTCCCACTTGTTTGGCAGCCCAGCTCCCCTGGCACCTCGCCCCTTGATTAGCTGCCTGACATATCACCTGGCATGGCCACTGCAGGTGAATTCAGCCTTGAACCTCCAATCTTGCTCTGGAAGGAACTAGCACCTTCTCCTGAGATATACTTCAGGTCAAGGATTCAGTTTGACATTGCGTTCTTAGATGGCCATAAAGTCTTAGAGTGGTTAGATCATGACTTTTATGAATGGTGCTTGCTGCACTTGTGTTTGCATGTATGTTATTTATAAGTCTAACTAGATTTGCTAGGCAAAAAAAAAAAAAAGAGGACAAAAAATAAGCTTGGAGAGTCTGCAGTGGCCACCTTTCCCTGAGATGAGGGCAAGCCCTCCCATGGTCAGGAAGGTGGAGCCTGGAGTCAGCCTTGGTTCCCACAAGACCAGCCTTGAAAGCATTGCAGCTTCACTCAGCCCAGGCCAGAGACACGAGCCTTCAGATATCATCTGAAGTGACAGGCTCCCACAGCAAGCAGCCAAATGACATCACACATCCCAAGCGGTGTTCAAGGGTAACGCGACTACAGGTGATTTTCACCTATGTCCTAGCGTAAAAACTAACCTTGCCTAAGATACAACTCCAGCCAAGACCCATGCCTTCCTCAGTCAGGCACAGCAGCCCAACTTCCTGAGTAAAAATGCACTGCTGTATTCCAAGGTGCTTTCTGAAGATCTACTGCTGTAGGATAGATCTCCGGATACACAGCACAGTAAAAGAAGAGAAGAGGGAAGGAAAAATAAAACCTCATTTTCTCCTTGAGCACACGGGGTTTGCTGGGTGCTGGCTGGCCACCATCTGGCTGGAAGAAGTAGCCCCCTGGCAGATGGCACGTTCTGATTATTTTCTGGAGATTTCAATTGCTGAGACCTGGTCCTTCGGTGGAAACCTGGCAGGGTTGAGCTCCCGCTATGTCCCACACACTGAGCTAACACACCGTCGGGGTTAGTTCTTCTGATGCTCATGGCCCCGTGCAGTTGTCACTGTCCCCTTTTACCTTGAGAACCCCAAGC